>NC_092334.1:444785833-445120000 GCF_046630445.1 Rutidosis leptorrhynchoides
CTGTTATACTTAAACTATAGCTCACCAACCTTTGTGTTGACATTTTTAAGCATGTTTTTCTCAGGTGCTTAAGGTTAGCCGCTTCCGCTGTTGTAGTCTTACTGTAGACACCTGCTGCTTTAGAGATGTCACCGCATGAACGTTTATCTTGTATTCATAAACATTATTACTTTTGAAACTATGATTTGTAACGACATATGGGTCACATACTATTATCCTTGCTTCTATTCATTGAAGCATACTTTTGGTTGTTAAACATTGATGTTGGTTAAGACATCACCTTTTATCATGAATGCAAACGTATTTTGAAATAGCATATAGTGTTTGACCTTGTAATGATCTTGTTGTTGATGGTCCGTACATGATGATTTAGTACAGGGCATCACATTACGTGTTGTTTATAATTGAAATAAGTAAGTGTTTCGTTTGTCTAAAACGACTTATTGTCTCTTAGATTATATAATGCTCATCTTTAAAATATTTTTATTAAAAATTTATTATATAGTTAAATAATACAAAAGAGGTATTCTATAAACAACATGGGGGTGGCCGCCGCAACGCGCGGCTGACCACCCTGCTTGTTAATACTTAAAACATAATATAACAAGAGCAGCCCATACAAAATAAGGGCAAACAACACCAACACAAACCTACTGGAAAATTACATATACATGAGACACGAGATGGGATGTTGAGAAGACATCCAATGAACTAGAATATTACATCACACTTGAAATCGGGTTAGATAACTACGTTAACCAATCTAACAACTTCCCACGAACTCTATTTGAAACCCACTCAAAGGATTTAAGTTGAATCTCATTTAGAGCCATGGGACCATTCCACGATTTATTTTTGAAAACCACTTGATTCCGATTCTTCTAAATGAGATATCCGCTTATCCACTCGACCGCTTGCCATGCCATCGATTGGGAGGAAGATAAATGGAGGGTTGATCTTCCGAGGAAGACTTCGCCAATGCTAAGGTTTGAAACATGGGAGAAACCCCACCATTTATATACTTTCTCCCATACTTCCATAGCATGCTTGCACATAATAAATATTATTTATTATATCACATAAAAATAAATTGTCATTTTAATATAAGCTTAAAATAAAATAAAATATGGATCTAATCTCGGTATTCATTTGCCGCGCATGTGCAAGAAAATATCAATTGATGTCACAAATACTTGCGAGCAATAAAAAAAGTTGGTGAAACATAATACTTGGAAACATATTGTATGTAATGGTGGTAGGGGTGTTTGTAACGACCCTGGATTTTCCGACTTATATTATTAATATTTATTATTAATACTTGCGTTGTACTAAATGTATTCTTATACATTTTACTTGTTACCGTTTTTGACTTTCCATGTTCCGACTAGTCTTTGTGACACACGTGCTTTTCTCGAATAATATATAGAATATTATTTACGTTCATGATTAATTATTATTAATCATTTTTAATTAACTAATGTATGTAGTTAATTACTTGGGCTTTTATTAATTTGTTGTTTACTTATACTTGGGCTTATATTATTGGACTTGGAAGCCCACCCTACTTTTCTTAATGGACTACTAGTAAGCCCACTATTATGTTAATGACTCTTTAAGGTTAAACATGGATTAATTAGTTAAATGAGGAGATAAAAATGTTTCAAGCATGCATGACCATCTTCCCATGTATTTAACTTTATACCTCATACTAGCATTCACCACCTTCCAACACTTGAAAAATGAAATTTGACTTCCCCTTTTTAGCCTCTAAACCGTCGGCCTTTGTGTGCAAGGGGAGGAGTTCCATTTTTCAATTTTTGTTACTTATATGCTAGTATTATTTCATTTCACGCACACCTCATTCTTACACTACTTTCACTCTAGCTTTTCTCTCTAGATTGTAAGTAAACAAACTTTATTTTTCTTTCTTTTTCTTCCTTCAAACCGAATTGTATCATCATCATTTCTTCTTGTTTGTTGTTTGTTGTTAAAGATCAAGCTTCTTAGTTTGTATCTTCATGAATCTTGCTTCTTCCATCCTTTGTTTGATGAGAAGTCAAGAACAAGGATTTAAGGTTGTTAGCTTATGGTTCTACACTTGAAATATTATAAAGATCTAAAGATTATAAGCTTTAAGATCTTACTTGTGTTCATGTTTTGTAAACTTAAGGTTTATTTTCTTAAGATCCAAGCTTTGGCTTGATTCTTCTTAAGTATGAAACAAACATGAACTTGTTACTTATAGATTTAGTTTATTTCTTTCTTTTGTATGTAATTAAATTTGTGATTGTATAATATTGGTCAAGTATTACTAGTTAAACTTGATCTCATTTTTCTTGAAACTAAAGTTTAAACTTTGTAAGTTCAAGAACATGGAAGTTTAACTTTCTAGTTATAACTTCATACACTTATGTTGGATCTAAGTTTTTATAGCTTATGGTCTTTCAATTTTGTCTAAAACAAAAGCTTATAAGCTTATATATACATTCTACAAGATTAAAATCTAAGTTTCATAACTTATGGTTTTATTAAAGTAAAGATTCAAGTTCCATAACTTAGGATCTAACTTAAGAACACTAGATCTAGACTTTTTAATCTAGGATCTTTAAGATCTAACTAAGATCTAGGTTCTATAACTTAAAACCTTGTTTATTTAGTTTACTTTCAAGATTATAGCTTAATATTATTATTAGAACTCATGTATGTGTCAGATCTAAGATCTTGATGTAACTTTGGTTCATCAACCTACTTACAACCCTTAAATGAGTTGTGCTACATATCTTAGACATACACTAGTGTTATGATGGTTAAAATTTGTTTAAGGTGGTGCAAACACATCAACGAGTAGTACACTTGAAGCTACAAGCATCAAGGATGAGAACCGTGATGAACATCAAGTACCAAGAACCCACCGGAGCACTTTGCTTACTGTTTTTGAGGTCTGATCAATCACCTGGGCTATTGGAAAATTTTATTTCCAGATTGTTCGGTTCGAGTAGATGACTTTTCGTTTAGGACTCGTCTTAATCCGATTTACGGTTTAGGATTTATATCCTTCCGAAAGTCACTACACCTTTATAAAGTTGTGCTAAAATTTCTGACCTACTCGCACTTAAACCGTCGCCACGGTCAAACGAAGACGAGTTTGGTTCTAAAAATTGGTCAGTGGTTGGAGGACTCACATACGGAGCCATAGCCACTGACTACACGTCTTTTCTATTTGTATAGAGATCGTACCAGCTGAACGAAATCAGCCTTTGTTTCGATCTCTATTCTTGATTGAAAACTTACTTTACTTTTTACTTATGTTGTTGACGATGATGATACTTAAGACCTAATTTACATACTTTTAAACCTTTGGGAATGATTTACTAACTTAGTAACTTTTGACTTAGGTTGAGGACCTTTCAGACCAACTACTTGCTTACTTATCTCGTACCGACTTTACTTCTTTTCACTGTGAGTTATAGCATCCCTTTTTACTTTAACTATTTTGGGAACTGAGAATACATGCGTTTTTTACATTTTACATACTAGGCATGAGTACTTAAACTTTATATATGTGTGGGTGATATAACGGCATAAAATTTCCCCTTAGCTCGGTAACGTTTAGTCATTGGTCTTTGAACCGGTGAACGCGAATCTTAGATATGGATCCATAGGGTTTGACATCCCCACTCGGGCTAGTAGCGCTAGCATTTAACGGGTGTTTAATACTTCGTAAAATTACGTACTCATCAAGTGTGCTTTTAGGGGGTGATATTACGTTAAGTTAGTTACCAAGTGCCCACGGTTGAACATATACCTTTCATACTGTTTTGAAATACTGAAATCTCGTGGCCTACCTTACATTACTGTTATACTTAAACTATAGCTCACCAACATTCGTGTTGACGTTTTAAGCATGTTTTCTCAGGTGCTTAGAGGTTTGATGCTTCCACTGTAGTTGTCTTGCTGTGTAGACTCCCGCTGCTTTTGTTAGAGATGTCTCTGCATGAAACGTTTACCTTGCATTCACAACTATGTTACTTTTGAAACAATGAATTTGTAATAACCTTCGGGTCTCGTACTTATGTTAATTGCTTCTATTCATAGAAGCATACTTTCATTTGTAAAACTTATGACGTTGGTTATGATGTCACCCTTTCTTATGAATGCAAACTTATTTTAAAACAGCATATAGTGTTTGACCTTGTAATGATCCTGTTGTTGATGATCTGTACACGTTAATTTTATACGGGGCATCGCATTGGGTATCAGAGCATTGGTTGTAGGGAATTAGGTTGTATTAGTGAGTCTAGACCGGACCGAGTAGGATTCACTAATAGGACTAATCTACAACTTGCTAGTTTAACTGTTTTCGCGGAACTTGCTGCATGCTGCTGCTTACTTTTATTGCTATATGTCATATACTGCTACTTGTTTTCACTACTGCATGCTACTATCTGCTTTCGATTGCATGATACTTGTTATTATTGCCATGTTATTTATAGCTATAGATGATCTAGACTGTCGTAGTTACTTTGCCTAATACGTGCTTGCTATATGACTTACTGACATGGAAAAAGTTATTTTTCCTTGTTCAGATGTCGGATATCCCACCCATCATCATTGACTTGGACAGCGACTTAGATTCATCTGCCGCCTCACCTACTACTGCTGTCGACTCACAGATCCCGTCATCGCTACCCTCCAGTGACTCTGGCGATTCATCCTCTGGGGACAGTAGCCACGCACCTGACCTGATGATCATCTCCGACGGAGACGAAGGGCCAGAGGAGATTCCAGCTCCACCTACCCCAGGACTCCCAGTTTCATGACCCGTCCTAATCCATCAGGACGAATACATTACATTTGGTTACATCGCGAGGTACTTGACCTCTATATGATACATTTTACAAACATTGCATTCGTTTTTAAAAGACAAACTTTCATTTCCTCGAAAGTTGACGACATGCATACCATTTCATAATATATCAAACTATCAATGACTTTATAATAATCTTGTTGAACTCAACAACTCGAATGCAACGTCTTTTGAAATATACCATGAATGACTCCAAGTAATATCTTTAAAATGAGCAAATGCACAGCGAAAGATTTCTTTCATACCTGAGAATAAACATGCTTTAAAGTGTCAACCAAAAGGTTGGTGAGTTCATTAGTTTATCATAATAATCATTTCCATAATTTTAATAGACTACAAGATTTCAATTTTTCCATAAATATACATCTCATATCAGGCATTTCGCAAACTGCATAGAGATAAAAATCATTCATGTGGTGAACACCTGGTAACCGACATTAACAAGATGCATATAGAATATCTCCATCATTCCGGGACACCCATCGGACATGATAAAATTGAAGTACTAAAGCATTTCAAATTCCAGAATGGGGGTTGTTAGTTCTCGTAGATCTACCTTTAGGATTCGCGTCAATTAGGGGTGCACTAATTCTCAAAATTAGTGATGTTCCCTAATTCTTAGGCTACCAAGCTAAAAAGGGGCATATTCGATTCGATAATCCAACCATAGAATGTAGTTTCGATTACTTGTGTCTATTTTGTAAAACAATTATAAAAGCAACGCATGTATTCTCAGTCCCAAAAATATATATTGCTAAAGCATTTAAAAAAGGAGTAAATGAAACTCACTATACTGTATTTCGTAGTAAAAATACATATGACGTCATTGAACAGTGCAAGGTTGGCCTCGGATTCACGAACCTATATCAAGTATATATATTAACACATTATAATAGTAGTCGAATAAATTTATATATTATTATTAGTGATATAATTGTTATATTAATTATATGTTACATTAATAATGTAGTTATATTATATATTTTAAATAATTAATATTTATTATTAACTTATCATAATAAGTTTTTATTATTATAAGTATAGTAATTGCTTATTAAAATATTTTGATAACTAATTTATATATAACAAATATATCTTTTATTAAAATATTTTAATGTCATATATGTATTAATATTTAAAATATACTTTAATTAATATTATATCAATGTTTTATAATGTATTTATAATATATCTTATATAAATGTATTTATGTAGTATATTATGTAGTATATTATATACATAATATTGATAATAATATATATATATTTATATAATATTAACATATTAAAATATAATAATATGTAATGTATTTTGTAAATTTTTATATGTAAATTTTGATAATAACGATAATAATAATAACAATAATAATAATAATAATAATAATAATAATAATAATAATAATTGTAATTATAACTAATATATAAAAGATCACGCGTTTTATTTGTGGCTCCCAAAAAACAGATCGAGATGGCAATAAACAAATACGCAGAATAAATCATGGTTCAGGGTCTTCGGTTCTTCAATCGATCAATCGATCAATCGATCAATCAACAATCATCGGAGTAAAATAGGTCGTTTGATTCATCATCATCATCGTTCAATCGTTCATGAAATCGGTCCAGTAATTTATCAAGTAGGTAATTGTTGTTCTTTTTATTTATTTACTTATTTATTTATATAAATATATTCTTATCAACCATCATCATTCATTGTAAGTTATAAATTAATTCGTTCAGATTTATTGTGATGTAATTTATGTGTTTGGTTCGATTGATTATAACTGAAACATAAATTAGCAACAACAGGGAGCAACAGAAGTAATCGTATAGCAGCGACAATTACAAAGTAATAAAGTTGGTGGTGGCTTACAATGGTTTTAACAGAAAGACAGGAACGAGTATAGCAGTTGTAGTGGTGATCTTGACAGGGAAAATAGAAACATGAGGAGTAGTGAATGAGTGGTAGCAACCAGTCGACTGTTGTGGTGTTATTGGGTTTAGTTTGAACAGGGTCAGCGAGCAAAAGTAGCAGCACATAATGAGGAGTTGCAGCAGTAGTAGGTACAACAGGTTGTGCTTGTTTTGAAAAGTGGTGGTGGTTTTTCATTGGGTTTTAGAGTTAAAAGGTAGTTTTGCAGCAGGTATGATGTAAGACTGAAACGAGCAACAGTAGAAACAAGTGTAACAATAGAAATCGAACAGCATATAGGTACATCAGCAGTTGTAGTGACCGAAGAGAAGAGAACAGGAATGGAAGAAGGGTGGTTCACGATTGTATATGGTGGTTTAGCTTTGTTGAGAAGTAGTAAAATAATGGGAATTGTGGGCTACAGAAACACTATAGAGAGACGGGATGGTGGTAATCAAGAAACAAGCACATGTAAATGGGTTAGCATGGAAAGTGGTGGTTCTAGTAAGTGGTGGTGATTTGAGAAGAAACGATGAGAGAAACAAGAGAAGGAACGGGTACATGCAGTGCAGCTCGTGGGTTAATAGAGTGAAGAAGAACAGTTGGTTCCATAGTTAATGGAGGTCTTGGTGGACGATGGTTGTGATCATGGGGTTTGGTTGTTGAGTAGGATCAAGGCAATAATTGAGTGATTTTACCTCTAAGGAATAAGAGGAAAATATATATATATATAAAAGAGATGATTGTAGTGTGTGTTGTACTAGACAAAAATTAGACAAGTTAAAATTAATAATTGTGATAAAGGTTAAAGCATAAAGTGGGTGTTGTGATAGTTTTTGATTTTTTTTTTCCGAATCTTCAAATTAACAATGCAAGAAATTGGTAGATGGTGGCTTCCTGTTATTGACATAAAGTTAGGGATATATGTATACAAAATTTCAAATCCTATGTATATATTATTATGAAGATATGAAAGAAATCTATCCACTTGTTTCTTTGTTTTGTTTTGGATCGTGAGTATTGATTGTTTTCTTACTGCCTACTTGTGTAAAACAAATCTTAAAAAGTGAAATTATTATTAGGGCTCAATCCTAAGTAAGGTATACGGAGTATTAACACTTAACTTAAAGTATTTAAATATAATTTTAGTAAGTCAAAAGTTTTATATAACTTAATTATAGACCAACGTTATTAAACTTTCATAATTTCTTATTTTAACTTGTTTAATATCAATCGAATTATAAAAGAGTGTTATTAACCTTGACAAAATAAAGCTCGAACTCATTTATACCCTCTCTCTATATATATATAAACACATTTTAAATAACACGTTTATTTACAATAATAAATATATTATTTAAACAAGTAAATTAAAATCTAACATTATATATTTACAAGTAATTTTCATATATGTATAAAATAATAGTATTCACCACATCGTACATTATTTTACATGTTTAGTGATAACAATTAAATCATATATTATTTTAAATTATATTTCAAATTATTATTATATATTCTTATATTTAAATATATATGTTTTTATTTACAAATAGTGGTTCGTGAATCGTCGGGAATGGTCAAAGTTCATTTGAATATATGAAACAGTTCAAAATTTTTGAGACTTATCATTACAGATTTTGCTTATCGTGTCAAAACATATAAAGATTAAGTTTAAATTTGGTCGGAAATTTCTGGGTCGTCACAGTACCTACCCGTTAAAGAAATTTTGTCCCGAAATTTGAGTGAGGTCGTCATGGCTAACAATAAAAATGTTTTCATGACGAATATGAGTTGATATATAGAGTTTTATTAATGTTGAGTAATATGGATAAGATAATTCGATTACCCGAAAAGTACGAGTGAAGCTATCACAAAAGAATAAAATGAGTAGATGCAGGTTTGTCTTAACCGGTAACGTAGTCACGGTTGATTTCCGGAATTTAAGGGATTTAGAGAAAATCTTTGAAATCTGAATAAGATCTGATTTCCTCAGGATTAAGGAAATTAGGATCTCTTTAATTAAATGCAGAAATCTGCCTTGATTTCTTTATCGGTTATTTCACTATAAATTAACTTCTTCCGTTCCATTATTTTTACCACTCCTATACTTAATTCCCAAATTCAAAAGATTGTGAAAATGCTTAATCCAGTTCTGATTCTTGTCCTTATCCTTACTATCGTAACAATCATTCTCCTTTTCCAATTACCACCCGAGGAATCTGTGTTCTTCTACTTCGCCCTTGGGGTTATAATGTTTTTAATTCTCCCATGTCTTTATGTTGCAATAAACATTGATATACACGGTTTGTAATTTATGTGTTGTTATCGGGATTTATATTCCCCTTTATATTTAGGAGTTTCATACTTTTGTTTTCCTCTTCTCGACTTTAAGTCAAGCGAATAATGGCTCAGAATTCGTAGGTATGAATTTCAGAATGATCATAATTAATGTTCTAAGAAGGAAATTGTAATGACACAATCTTGATTTGCCAAATTACCAGAATATTCGGAAAAATAGAACTATCAAGAAGATATGTTCTTAATGTGTTTGGAGATAAGGTAGAATGTAAGAGTCGTGTAACATGGCACATGATGACGTTATAATCTGTGAATCATCAAGTACCATTAGAAACTCAGCATGACTTACTGTAATTTAATCATGTTGATCAAGTGTTATTATATTATACTAACTCATTCATCAATTTCCAACACTACTTCAAAATCATTCATAATTTAAATTTCAAGGTTTACAGAATATAGAACTAAACAGTTTCCTTTATGGTGTAATACAGATAACGTGAAAAGATAACTGATTTCAGATAAGGATAGTTATGAAAATATCTTCAGAAATAAAGAAGATATTTATGATGATATTTTGGAATTTCTATGATCGAAGGTTGATGAAGAAAATTCTTTCGCAAGGATTTAGAATAAATAAGGAGCAAGATATTCGCCGAAGAGTTCATCAGATACAGAATCAGCTGAATTCGTTAAGTACACGTTTAGTCCTTGTGTTTTGTCCACAGTCTCCTTCATGGTTTGCTCAATCCGTTTTCCAGTTCCAAACCTTCTCTTTTTTTGAGCTTTTCCAACACATTATTCGTTATCATCAAACTTTTTAATTCTTAACGTCGTTTACAGTTTTTGCTGCTTTATCAGCATTTTTCTAAATTTCAAGAACTGATTCGTAGACTGGTTGCTTTTCAGAATTTCAGAATGGAAGATCATAATTCTAAGAGATAAATGTTATATGTATACATATAACTTTTGATATAGAAACGCTGCGAGATTCAAAATACTGATTGCTAATTTCCCGGTACTTGGTATGGCAATTCTCGTTACAAGATGCCGATGAGTTCATGATAAGACTTCAATAGATAAATATAGTGATTTGTCGAAGAGATTTAAGCCAAGGAGCAACGAGGTTGCTGGTACGTCTGCTGGTAATATGATGGAATATAAAAGGTGTAGTGACCTGAACTTTTCCATGTTTATATATATTAAATGAAATTGTTATTTACATGATTAAGTGTTTCCAACATGTTAAGCAATCAAACTTGTTACGACTTGATTAATTGAAATAGGTTTCATATAGACAATTGACCACCCAAGTTGACCGGTGATTCACGAACGTTAAAACTTGTAAAAACTATATGATGACATATATATGGTTACATATATAGTTAACATGATATTATGATAAGTAAGTATCTCATTAGGTATTTTAACAATGAGTTATATACATAAAATTGAGTTTATTGAATTAAGAAACTCGAAACGATATATATAACGATTATCGTTATAACAACATCTTACTAAATACATATGAATCATATTAAGATATTGATACACTATGTTTAATCATGATAATGATAAGTAAACATGTCATTAAGTGTATTAACAATGAACTACATATGTAAAAACAAGACTACTAACTTAATGATTTCGAAACGAGACATATATGTAACAATTATCGTTGTAACAACATTTAACTGTATATATATCATACTAAGATATATTAATATATCATAATATCATGATAATGTAATAATTTAACATCTCTTTAGATATAATAAAAAATGGGTTAACAACATTTAACAAGATCGTTAACCTAAAGGTTTCAAAACAACATTTACATGTAACGACTAATGATGACTTAACGACTCAGTTAAAATGTATATACATGTAGTGTTTTAATATGTATTCATACACTTTTGAAAGACTTCAAGACACTTATCAAAATTCTTCTACTTAACAAAAATGCTTACAATTACATCCTCGTTCAGTTTCATCAACAATTCGACTCGTATGCACCCGTATTCGTACTCGTACAATACACAGCTTTTAGATGTATGTACTATTGGTATATACACTCCAAGGATCAGCTCTTAGCAGCCCATGTGAGTCACCTAACACATGTGGGAACCATCATTTGACAACTAGCATGAAATATCTCATAAAATTACAAAAATATTAGTAATCATTCATGACTTATTTACATGTAAACAAAATTACACATCCTTTATATCTAATCCATATACCAACGACCAAAAACACCTGCAAACACTTTAATTCTTCAAGTTTCTTCATCTAATTGATCTCTCTCAAGTTCTATCTTCAAGTTCTAAGTGTTCTTCATAAATTCTATAAGTTCTAGTTTCATAAAATCAAGAATACTTCCAAGTTTGCTAGCTTACTTCCAATCTTGTAAAGTGATCATCCAACCTCAAGAAATCTTTCTTATTTACTGTAAGATATCTTTCTAATACAAGGTAATAATCATATTCAAACTTTGATTCAATTTCTATAACTATAACAATCTTATTTCAAGTGGAAATCTTACTTGAACTTGTTTTCGTGTCATGATTCTGCTTCAAGAACTTTCAAGCCATCCAAGGATCCTTTGAAGCAAGATCTATTTTTCTCATTGATAGTAGGTTTATCCACAAAACCTGAGGTAGTAATAATGTTCATAAAATCATTCGATTCATATATATAAAACTACCTTATTCGAATGTTTAAACTTGAAATCACTAGAACATAGTTTAGTTAATTCTAAACTTGTTCGCAAACAAAAGTTAATCCATCTAACTTGACTTTTAAAATCAACTAAACACATGTTCTATATCTATATGATATGCTAACTTAATGATTTAAAGCCTGGAAACACGAAAAACACCATAAAACCGGACATACGCCGTCGTAGTAACACCGTGGGCTGTTTTGGGTTTGATAATTAAAAACTATGATAAACTTTGATTTAAAATTTGTTCTTCTGGGAAAATGATTTTTCTTATGAACATGAAACTATATCCAAAAATCATGGTTAAACTCAAAGTGGAAATATGTTTTTCAAAATGGTCATCAAGACGTCGTTCTTTTGACTGAAATGACTACCTCTTACAAAAACGACTTGTAACTTATATTTCCGACTATAAACCTATACTTTTTCTGTTTAGATTCATAAAATAGAGTTCAATATGAAACCATAGCAATTTGATTCACTCAAAAACGGATTTAAAACGAAGAAGTTATGGGTAAAACAAGATTGGATATTTTTTGATTGTTGTAGCTACGGGAAATATTGTAACAAATCTATATAAATCATATCCTAGCTAACTTATATTGTATTATACATGTATTCTAATATATTATGTAATCTTGGGATACCATAGACACGTATGCAAATGTTTTGACATATCATATCGACCCATCTATATATATTATTTGGAACAACCATAGACACTCTATATGCAGTAATGTTGGAGTTAGCTATACAGGGTTGAGGTTGATTCTAAAAATATATATACTTTGAGTTGTGATCTAGCCTGAGACGTGTATACACTGGGTCGTGGATTGATTCAAGATAATATGTATCAATTTATTTCTGTACATTTAACTATGGACAACTAGTTGTAGGTTACTAACGAGGACAGCTGACTTAATAAACTTAAAACATCAAAATGTATTAAAAGTGTTATAAATATATTTTGAACATACTTTGATATATATGTACATATTTGTTATAGGTTCGTGAATCGACCAGTGGCCAAGTCTTATTCCCGACGTAGTAAAAATTTGTGAAAGTGAGTTATAGTCCCACTTTTAAAATCTAATATTTTGGGATGAGAATACATGCAGTTTTATAAATATTTTACGAAATAGACACAAGTAATTGAAACTACATTATATGGGTGAATGATCGAAGCCGAATATGCCCCTTTTGCTTGGTAACCTAAGAATTAGTAAACCGATCTACTAATTGACGTGAATCCTAAAGATAGATCTATTGGGCCTAACGAACCCCATCCAAAGTACCGGATGCTTTAGTACTTCGATGTTGTTTTTATCATGTCCGAAGGATTTCCCAGAATGATAGGGGATATTCTTATATGCATCTTGTTAATGTCGGTTACCAGATGTTCACCATATGAATGATTTTTATCTCTATATATGGGATGTATATTGAAATATGAAATCTTGTAGTCTAATATTATGATTTGATAATATATAGGTTAAACCTGTAACTCACCAACATTTTTGTTGACGTTTTAAGCATGTTTATTCTCAGGTGATTATTAAGAGCTTCCGCTGTTGCATACTAAAATAAGGATAAGATTTGGAGTCCATGCTTGTATGATATTTTGTAAAAACTGCATTCAAGAAACTTATTTTTGATGTAATATATTCCTGAAGGTATTTCGTATGCCCAAGAGACATATTAAATTAATGTGGCTAATATGTTATGATCCAAGTCGGGTCATACCCAATAACAAGCTTACCAACACTTTATATGTATTTAATCTTAACGTGAAACAACCCAACCCGTATTCCATAAGATAATTTTTTTTATTTAATACACATTTACGCGCTAATAAAATATGTAAACCATTGCACAAGTTCCATTTAAAACGTACCACAATTTAAATGTTTACAAGGCACGAAGGCCATTAATTAAGTTTAATACAAGTTGACCCACTACAAATGATAGTTTATAATCCAAACGACACTTCGAGCATGGTTTGGGACTAAACTACCCAAAACGTTAGGCCAACTTCAAAGCTCCAACAAAACATCATCAAGGGACACCTAATGCCCGATAACCCCTTTGCCCTTATCCACACCTGCATCTAAAAAGATAAACAACGAGAGGGGTAAGCTAATGATTAGTGAATGCAATAATTATACATGTTCATATATAACCTACTTATTCGCAACCACTTACGCAACACCGCATACAAGCTAGCAATACAACGACCATGCAAACATCATGCATAAACTACTATCTACAGTTCACAAGAAGCTAGCAACACCAATAGCATATAGTTCAATATTAATTATGCTAATACCAAATTCACACAACCATTGTTAACCAATAGTAAAAGGAAGGGTACTCGAATTTTCCATCGGTGTTCATAACAACCGTTAGTGTACAATACATATATCACCAACCCTTGGACAACACAATCCGTTCATAAGATTGTTAGTAAACAACACATATATCACCAACTTGGACAACACATATCCATTTATAAAACCGTTAGCGTACAATACATATATTGCTAACTTGGACAACACATATCCGTTCATAAATCGTTAGTGTACAACACATATATCACTAACTAGGACAACACATATCCTTACGTACAAATAAACACATCATATACGTACAAGTATACTTATTCCACTCACCTTGACACAAGGATGATGATTATGCACGTTCAAACTTCAAGGCAATGTACCTAATTCATTAAGTACACATTCAATCACACAACTAGTGGAATTAACCACAATACTTACACTTGCATTTAATGACCTAATTTGCATTAAATGACTCAACTACACCACAACCGCCCATAAATGGCCAAGACTCATATTAAATCACTAAGGCTAGTGATTTAAAGTCTACTAACATCAACTAACATAACTTAGGGTAATTCATACCCATTTTACCCAATTAGGTCAACTAGTACTCATTTGACCCATTTTAAATACTTAGACTCACAATCGAGTCAAACTTACCCATTAACAATTCTTTCATCAATTTAAAAATGTATTAGTGACTAACAACACCATTTAACGCTTACAACCTCAAATCATAAGACCAAACCCGAGGTTATGGCTATTAGGGTTTACTTTCAACAATCTAACCCAAAATTCACCCATTTAACTCTCAAATGGGTCACACAAGTTCCAAATGAACAAACCCTAGCATAAACCAATTCAAACTCAAAACATAGAGTTAAAACTTACCAACACTATCCACTTGTAGCTAAGAACAAGGAGAACAACTTTAATTCTTGCTCTAAAGATCAACTCTCAATCCTTCACTCTCAAATCTCACTTTTAATCCAATTGGGTTTTATGTTTTGGAAGAGAAAATGGAAAGAAAAGAGAAAAGAAAATGAATTAAATGGATAAGTGGTGGAGATTTAATGCTCCCATCAGATCTACACGCCAAATTACCAAATTGCCCCTTAAAATCCCTTAAAATGAGCTAAGTCCGAAATCTGTCCAGCAGGACTGCCGCGGCGCGGCTCTATTTGTCGCGGCGCGACGTATAATTGGAAATCCGACCCTTCTTAGCAGGCCTCCTGACTTCAGTTTTGCTAGAGATGCCGCAACGCGAGCCCCTTTTCCGCAGCGCGGCGAACAACGTGCACAAGTGATCTATTTAAACCCCTTCCTGACTCTGGTTTGCATTTATTGTCGCGGCGCGACTATGGTCATCGCGGCGCGGCTTAAGGCTGCACCTGACCAGCTCGACAACCTTAAACAAATTTCCGATTTAATTAATTTACATTCCATTCCCGCTTCCTATATCCACCTAGCCTTCAACAATAGTCTCACAAGACTTAACGCTATCAAAACCCATGTATATACTTGTACATGCACACATTCTCAAATATATATATACCTACACATACATCTATACATTTACACATTAACTAACGGGTTACAAACGTACTAATGATTAAGTGTGTACCTTTAGATATGTACGGGAAAAGCGGGATGTTACAACTCTCCCCCACTTGAATCGGAGCGCGTCCTCGCGATCCAAGCCGCATGACATGCTGGAAGATAAACCAAAACAAACTCTTCGGATTCCCACGTAAACTCGGAACCCTTTCGATGTCGCCATTGCACTTTGAAAGTTCTAACTTCTTTATTCCGCAACATCTTTACCTTCTCATCAAGAATTGCTATCGGTTCTTCTACATACTCTAGCTTGTTGTTCAAGGTAATCTCCTCTAACGGCACCCAAGTCGAGTCATCCGCAAGACTTACGGAGATGGGAAACATGAAACGTATTATGAATCCCCGCAAGCTCTTCGGGCAACTCTAGTCTATAAGCAACCTCACCAACACGTTCCAAAACCTTGAAAGGACCAATAAATCGAGGAGCTAACTTTCCTCGCTTTCGAAACCGAATAACACCTTTCCATGGAGAAACCTTAAGCATCACCATGTCACCTTCTAGAAATTCTATCATTCGTCTACCTTTATCGGCATAAGATTTTTGTCTATCTTGAGCCGCCTTAAGTCGAGCCCGAATCATCTCAATTTTACTATTCATCTCTAGGACTAAATCAGTACTCCTGACTTCTCATTGTCCTACTTCACCCCAACAAATAGGAGTTCGACACCTACAGCCATAAAGAATCCTATAAGGTGGCATTCCAATACTAGTGTGGTAACTATTATTGTACGAGAATTCCACCAATGGTAAGTGCTCATCCCAACTACCACCAAAATCAATAATACACGCCCTTAACATATCCTCCAACGTTAGGTTCGTACGCTCGGTTTGACAGTCCGTTTGAGGATGATACGCCGTGTTCATTTTCAATTGAATACCCATATCTTCATGAAACTTATTCCAAAACCGAGACGTGAAACGAGTATCTCGATCCGAAACAATAGATATAGGAACCCCATGTCTCGATATCACCTCCTTGATAAACAACTTAGACAAAGTCTCTGATGATATCGTTTCCCGAATGGGAAGAAACAAAGCACTCTTCCTCAATCTATCAACTATCACCCAAATCGTATCATATTGGGTTCTCGTCGTCTTTGGTAACTTGGTAATGAAGTCCATGGTAATGTGTTCCCATTTCCATTTCGGGACTTCCAATGGTTGTAACTTACCCTACGACTTTTGGTGTTCGGCTTTAACTTGCAAACACGTGACGCATTGTTCAACATACTTAACAACATCACGTTTCATGCCCGGCCACCAATACTCCTTTTTTAAATCAAGGTACATTTTCGTTGCACCCGAATGAATGAAATACTTTGACTTATATGATTCATCAAGGAGCACTTGTCGGTAACCACCCATCTTAGGCATCCACACTCTTCCTTGAAAAGATAACAAGCTATGCGGGCCTAACGTAATAGACTCCGTTTGCCCCACAATCCGCTCTTAATGCTTGTTGTGAATGAAAGATTCAATTTGAATCTCACCAAGCTTTACAAGAAACTCGTTAGTAATAATCATGCGTAACGATCCTACTCGTATCACCGGATGTTGACTCTTTCAGCTTAGCGCATCTGCGACCACATTCGCCTTCCTCGGATGATAAAGTATTTCACAATCATAATCCTTTACCACATCCATCCACCTACGTTGACGATAATTCAAATCTCGTTGATCAAAGAGATGTTTCAAACTCTTATGATCCGAATAAATCGTACACTTGACATCATACAAGTAGTGGCGCCAAATTTTCAACGCATGTACCACTGCCGCTAATTCAAGATCATGAGTCGAGTATTTCTTTTCGTGTTCCTTTAATTGTCGAGAGGCGTAAGCGATGACTTTACCCCTTTGCATTAGAACACACCCGAGCCCATTTAAAGAAGCATCACAATAAACCGTCATGTCTTCTACCCCTTCCAGCAACACTAACACTGGAGCTTGACACAACTTCTCTTTTAATAATTGAAAAGCAATTTCTTGCTCGTTTTCCCAATTGAACCTTACGTTCTTCCTTGTCAACTTCGTCAAAGGAGAAGCAATCTTAGAAAAGTCTTGGATAAACCGACGATAATAACCGGCCAATCCGAGAAAACTTTGGATTTCCGTAGGCGTAGTCGGTCGTCCCCAACTCTTCACCGTCTCAATCTTCCCCGGATCTACTTGGATTCCTTCTTTATTCACGATATGGCCAAGGAATTGAACTTCCCTTAGCCAAAATTCACATTTGAAGAATTTTGCATACAACTTCTCCTTCCGCAACGTCTTCAATACTTCGCGCAAATGGTGTTCATGTTCCTTCATACTCATAGAATAAACAAGTATGTCGTCAATGAACACAATTACCGACTTGTCCAACATAGGTTGGCACACTCGGTTCATAAGATCCATGAATGCCGTCGGTGCATTCGTAAGACCAAAAGGCATAACTACAAACTCAAAATGCCCGTAACGAGTTCGAAAAGCCATTTTCTCTATGTCTTCTTCACGGACCCGCACTTGATGATAGCCGGACCGTAAGTCGATCTTAGAAAAGTACGTTGCACCTTGGAGTTGGTCAAACAAATCGTCAATCCTAGGTAATGGATAACGATTCTTGATCGTCACTTTGCTCAACTCCCGATAATCGATGCACATCCGCATACTACCGTCTTTCTTCTTCACAAATAAAACCGGAGCACCCCATGGCGAGGAACTCGGTCGAATAAAACCCTTCTCCAGCAATTCTTGGGTTTGACTTAACAACTCTTGCATTTTCATCGGCGCTAAACTATATGGAGTTTTAGCAATGGGGGTAGCCCCCGTAACCAACTCAATGCGAAATTCAACTTGTCTTTCCGCCGGAACACCCGGTAACTCATCCGGAAAAACGTCTTTAAATTCATTAACCACCGAAATTTCACGAATGGGTGGTGGCTCATCACGAGTATCAACTACATGGGCGAGAAAAGCCATGCCACCACTAACAAGGAAACGACGTGCCCGTGCAAAAGTGCATATCGGCATAAGTCTTCTTCGCTTATCACCATGAATAATCAACTCTCCCCCACTTGGGGCCTTTACACGAATGAATTTATCATGGCATGCAATATCAGCTCTATTACGATCTAGCCAATCCATACCAACAACAATATCAAAATCACCCAAAGTCATCGGAATGAGATCGATTTCAAAAGTTTCGGTACCAAACACAACATTACAATTTTTACAAACATCAACCCCTAGCACCGTTTTACCATCCGATATTTCGACTTCTACCGGATGACTTAACTTAGCTAGCGGTTTATTCAACTTAGGCACAAATCTTGGAGACACAAATGACAAGTTAGCACCGCTATCAAATAATATCTTTGCCGAATTAGAGTTAACCATGAAAGTACCTGAGACAACTTCGTTCGATAGCTTGGCTTCGTCATTGGTCATCAAATAATTTCGACCCCTAGCCGTACCCACCGCCTTCTCCAGCCGCTTAACATTATCATTGCGTAACTCGGGACACTCGGGCCTCTTGTGCCCTTCTTTACCACAATTGTAACATGTAACCTTGTTTGGCGCATTTGGACAATCACGAGCCATGTGTCCTTTTTGCCCACAAGTATAGCAAGTGACCACATGACCACCGGAACCACCCTTCTTTACGCTATTAACACTTTCAGAGCCCTTCTTGTTCTTTTTGTTGGAAAAATTCGATTGACTCGAATTCTCGAACTTCCTCTTACCAAAAGTAAAACCACCCTTTCTTAACACGTGCGCCTCAAAACCTTTGGCCATATTGAACAACTTGTTAAAGCTCTTCACCATATTCACGCTAATCTTCTCTTGATAATTATCATTCAAGATTCGATAGAAATCTTCCTTCAACATCTTATCATTCCCGACATACTCTAGGTAAAATTGAGTCTTGGACAAAAACACGGATTTGAGAGTGTTCAAATCCATCGACCCTTGCCTCAAGGAATGTAACTCGTCCTTAAGCCTAGTAAGATCGGCCGGAATTCGGTATTCATCGAAAAACTCTTTCTTGAATTCATCCCAAGTGAATTTCATGCATTGTTCTTCGCCATAAAGTTGGCACCACAATTTAGCATCGCCCCTCAACATACTACACCCATACCTTGTCTTCTTATCAAGAGGACATTCATAAGTACGGAAAGCCCCCTCCATATCGGAGATCCATCGGGCACTCTTAAGAGGGTCCCTTTCACCTTCAAAGGTGGGAGGTTGAGAATCCTTGAAGTTCTTATAGAAAAAGTCCCGTATTCCCGCATTATCTTCATGAAGAACGACCTTAACTTGATCCTTTACTACATTGACTAGTTGCTTGTCAATCGTATCAAGAAACATTTTCTTAACGTCTTCGAGGAACTCCGCTTTTTAACGTTTAAAGATGGCCTCAACTTTGGCCGTGAACTCGGGGTCCTCGCTCGTGCCCCCATTATTGGTGTCGTGTCCATTTCTCATCTTCATTCTATAAAACGAGAGAGGTTAAACAACGAATGAAAAGACATGACACGCACATATACACATATTCATCATACCGCTCCACATTGCTCAACAATCATCGTACATCGCTCGTTTGACACGATTTACACCCGTAACAATGGTAGCTAGTCATTGCAACATGAGCATCTCGCATTAACTTGCTAGTACAACGTCTATCTCGCTTGATGGATTTCAAATACATCACAAAACAAATAGCGCAAGGTTAGCTCATATAAACCTATGCACTAACAATTCTCCGATCCGAGCCGAAGTCCTACAAGTCCCGCATAAAGCACATACACAATAAAGTCTAAGTCTAGGCACCTATCTCAAGTCGCCTAAATCCCTTAGACCAAGCTCTGATACCACTTGAAACAACCCAACCCGTATTTCATACGATAATTTTTTTTTATTTAATACACATTTATGCGCTAATAAAATATGTAAATCATTGCACAAGTTCCATTTAAAACGTACCACAATTTAAATGTTTACAAGGCACGAAGGCCATTAATTAAGTTTAATACAAGTTGACCCACTACAAATGATAGTTTATAATTCAAACGACACTTCGAGCATGGTTTGGGACTAAACTACCCAAAACGTTAGGCCAACTTTAAAGCTCCAACAAAACATCATCAAGGGACACATAATGCCCGATAACCCCTTTGCCCTTATCCACACCTGCATCTAAAAAGATAAACAACGAGAGGGGTAAGCTAATGCTTAGTGAATGCAATAATTATACATGTTCATATATAACCTACTTATTCGCAACCACTTACGCAACACCGCATACAAGCTAGCAATCTGACGACCATGCAAACATCATGCATAAACTACTATCCACAATTCACAAGAAGCTAGCAACACTAATAGCATATAGTTCAATATTAATTATGCTAATACCAAATTCACACAACCACGGTTAACCAATAGTAAAAGGAATGGTACTCGAATTTCCCATCGGTGTTCATAACAACCGTTAGTGTACAACACATATATCACCAATCCTTGGACAACACATATCTGTTCATAAGATTTATAGTGTACAACACATATATCACCAACTTAGACAACACATATCCATTTATAAAACCGTTAGCGTACAATACATATATTGCTAACTTGGATAACACATATCTGTTCATAAATCGTTAGTGTACAACACATATATCACTAACTAGGACAACACATATCCTTACGTACAAATAAACACATCATATACATACAAGTATACTTATTCCACTCACCTTGACACAAGGATGATGATTATGCACGTCCGAACTTCAAGGCAATGTACCTAATTCATTAAGTACACATTCAATCACACAACTAGTGGAATTAACCACAATACTTACACTTGAGCATTTAATGACCCAATTTGTATTAAATGACTCAACTACACCACAACCGCCCATAAATGGCCAAGACTCATATTAAATCACTAAGGCTAGTGATTTAAAGTCTACTAACATCAACTAACATAACTTAGGGTAATTCATACCCATTTTATCCAATTAGGTCAACTAGTACTCATTTGACCCATTTTAAATACTTAGCCTCACAATCGAGTCAAACTTACCCATTAACAATTCTTTCATCAATTTAAAAGTGTATTAGTGACAAACAACACCATTTAACACTTACAACCTCAAATCATAAGACCAAACCCTAGGTTATGGCTATTAGGGTTCACTTTCAACAATCTAACCCAAAATCCACCCATTTAACCCTCAAATGGGTCACACAAGTTCCAAATGACCAAACTCTCGCATAAACCAATTAAAACTCAAAACATAGAGTTAAAACTTACCAACACTATCCACTTGTAGCTAAGAACACGGAGAACAACTTTAATTCTTGCTCCAAAGATCAACTCTCAATCCTTCACTCTCAAATCTCACTTTTAATCCAATTGGGTTTTATGTTTTGGAAGAGAAAATGGAAAGAAAAGAGAAAAGAAAATGAATTAAACGGATAAGTGGTGGAGATTTAATGCTCCCATCAGATCTACACGTCAAATTACCAAATTGCCCCTTAAAATCCCTTAAAATGAGCTAAGTCCGAAATCTGTCCAGCAGGACTGCCGCAGCGCGGCTCTATTTGTTGCGGCGCGACGTATAAAGGGAAATCTGACCCTTCTTAGCAGGCCTCCTGACTTCAGTTTTGCTAGAGATGCTGCGGCGCGAGCCCCTTTGTCGCGGCGCGGTGAACAACGTGCATAAGTGATCTATTTAAACCCCTTCCTGACTCTAGTTTGCGTTTATTGTCGCGGCGCGACTATGGTCATCGTGGAGCGGCTTAAGGCTGCACCTGACCAGCTCGACAACCTTAAACAAATTTCTGATTTAATTAATTTGTACATTCCATTCCCGCTTCCTATATCCACCTAGCCTTCAAAAATAGTCTCACAAGACTTAACGCTATCAAAACCCATGTATATACTTGTACATGCACACATTCTCAAATATATATATACCTACACATAAATCTATACATTTACACATAAACTAACGGGTTACAAACGTACTAATGATTAAGTGTGTACCTTTAGATATGTACGGGAAAAGCGGGATGTTACATAACGATTGGATCGTTAAATAAATACGCGACACTTGAACTTTAGAAAATCAGTTTTCTAAAATATTATCACTTGAGATAAATTATTTGGATAATTTATATTTAATTATTTATAGGTTTAAATAATTATAATGTGTAATATTTTATAAAAGGTTTATAAAATATGCAAGTAACATTAACAATTACATGTTTTTTTTAAGTTTATAAAAAAAAATAATGTGATTATAATATGGGCATGGTGGTGGACGGTTTTGGAGTCCCAAGAATACCATCCCATGCTTAAAATTTGTTACTTTTAAGACTACACATGTTCTAAGGTGCATGCTCAAGTTGTTAATCAAGATTTGACTCATTTTTCCTTGTGAGCTAGTTTGAAAACTTTCTCTTCTTCCTCTTGGGTCAGCTGGCCGAAACTTTTGGGTGAGGAGAGGAGAGTTTTGCTTGCTAATTAAGTTCATCAAGTGTCCTAAAATCCAAACCAAATAATGGAAGGTGTTGGTGATTGAAAGCTTGTGGGTATTACACACTTGAGGCTTAGGAGTAGTCCCTTCCATTCAGGACCCTCTTGAGATTTTTTGTGACAATGAGGGTGCGATTGCTCAAATCAAGGAACCTCGTGCTCACCAAAAGACCCGTCACATTGAGCGGAGATTCAACTACATAAGGGATGAAGTTGAAAAAGGAAAGATATGTATTCGCTAATTTCACACAGATCTTAATATAGCGGATCCACTCACGAAGCTCTTACATGGTGCAAAATATCAAGGACATGTTAGTGCATTAGGGCTTCGATATTCTAGTGATTGGTTGTGATCTATTTTATGTATTGTAACAGAACGAAGTGGTTCAAACTCATTAATATAATTATGGTGTTAATTTATTAATCTTGAGTCAGGTTCCTATTTTGCATATTTTATCCATGAATAAGAAATTATTCTACATTCTGTAGTCGATCACATTTGTGGGAACAAGTGTGAGGTTTAGACTATTATGAACTTGGATTGGTATACATTCACGGGATGAATGTGATGCAAGGTTGTAACCAAGGTTTATAGATATTTGTGGGATACAAATATTGGAAGACCCGCCCTCAAGATCTACTAAATGGAGCCTTTGTGGTCGATCACATGTAATCTTGAGTAAAGGCGAATATCATTGTATCCTCTGACCTGAGATACACATTGGGTTAGGATATTTATCAAGTATTGTGCCTTGATTCTTTCCTTTGCTATTCTGAAATATGGTAGTTCATAAGGAAGAGCTCAGGTATAATGCAAGGTGTATATTTAGGACGTATGTAGTCAAGATGGAATTTGTTCCTCTTATTCGTTGAGAGTCAGATGTCTAAGGCCTAATAAAGTTAAATCTAGAAGAGAATGATCATTCTGTATCTCTTGGATTTAACATGACATCTAGGACGAAAGGACATAATGAAAAGATTCACCTATTCATATTCGAGATGGGAACTCGAAAAGGATGATGTTATTGAATGGCACAAAGTCATAACATATTGGGGGTGATGGACGGTCGTTAGGTGGTATCCGTCACTTGCATTAATTTCTTATATTTCTCGTGCAAGTGGGAGATTGAAGGTATTTCGTATGCCCAAGAGACATATTAAATTACTGTGGCTAATATGTTATGATCCAAGTCGGGTCATACCCAATAACAAGCTTACCAACACTTTTCATGTATTTAATCTTAACGATTGGATCGTTAAATAAATATGCGACACTTGAACTTTAGAAAATCGATTTTCTAAAATATTATCACTTGAGATAAATTATTTGGATAATTTATATTTAATTATTTATAGGTTTAAATAATTATAATGTGTAATATTTTATAAAAGGTTTATAAAATATGCAAGTAACATTAACAATTACATGTTTTTTTAAGTTTATAAAAAAAAACTAATGTGATTATAATATGGGCATGGTGGTGGACGGTTTTGGAGTCCTAAGAAGACCATCCCATGCTTAAAATTTGTTACTTTTAAGACCACACATGTTCTAAGGTGCATGCTCAAGTTGTTAATCAAGATTTGACTCATTTTTCCTTGTGAACTAGTTTGAAAACTCTCTCTTCTTCCTATTGGGTCTGCTGGCCGAAACTTTTGGGTGAGGAGAGGAGAGTTTTGCTTGCTAATTAAGTTCATCAAGTGTCCTAAAATCCTAACCAAATAATAGAAGGTGTTGGTGATTGAAAGCTTGTGGGTATTACACACTTGAGGCTTCAAGTTAGAGGTTGTTGTTGCTTCATTTTCATCATCATTTTGCTTGTTCTAAACAGCCCTCAATTTACTTGAGGAGGTATAATCTCTACTCTCCTTGTTCTTATATGTAAGCATATGTTTCAAGACTTGATAACAATATGGAATTCATTTAAAGTGGTTTAACTTATAAACTTGTTTTTATAAACTATCATGCTTCCGCTTTCTTTAATTATCATAAAATGGTTTTGTGATTATGTTGACATTAAGAACTTGTTTTATGTTGAATTCCATCAATGGTATCAGAGCCGAAGTCTATGAAATATGCTTCTTATATATGGTCTTTAAAACCCACCAACTTTGCATTCTATTAACATGCATGAAAGTAGAATGTAAAACTGTTCGGGTTTGGGTGGGTTGGTTAATTTGGCCGAATTGTTTAGGACCCAAAATGGGTTTCGGGTTCTTCCATTTTAGTCATTTTGTTCATAATGTTATTGTTTACAATCAATGCCTTGACCTTATGTTTGCATGCATGCTTGTTTGGTTGATTTGTTGATCATTCTATATGGTTGTAATATATTTATTCATTTGGTTTGTAATAATGTTTATTTAGTCATGTAATTTATTTTATTTGGTATGTAAAATAGATTAGGTTGTATTTCATTTTATAGACAAAATGTATTAGGATATATTTTGTAATAAGATGAAGATACAAGTTGAAGACTTGGAAGAACACAAGAAGAAGCATTTGGATGCAAGATTAAGTGGGAGATTTAAAATCTCCTACTTTGTGTTATAACCCCTTTACTGGTGGCATTTGTTTTCGGCTAAAAAAATGTCTACCAAAATGGCTTGATTGTGAACATATTTGTTTTGCATGCCTGGTTGTTTATTGTGTTTGTATGTTTGGTTGCTACAAGAATATCACAAGTTAACAACAAATAAAATGACAATTTAATTGGTTAAATTAGACATTATTAACTGTAGTGACCCGAACTTTTCCATGTTTATATATATTAATTGAGATTGATATTTACATGATTAAATGTTTCCAACATGTTAAGCAATCAAACTTGTTAAGACTTGATTAATTGAAATATGTTTCATATAGACAATTGACCACCCAAGTTGACCGGTGATTCACGAATGTTAAAACTTGTAAAAACTATACGATGACATATATATGGTTATATATATAGTTAACATGATTTTATTATAAGTATGTATCTCATTAGGTATTTTAACAATGAGTTATATACATAAAAATGAGACTATTAATTTAAGAAACTCGAAAACGATATATATAACGATTATCGTTATAACAACGTCTTACTAGGTACATATGAATCATATTAAGATATTGATACACTTGGTTAATTATGTTAAATGATAAGTAAATATATTATTAAGTGTATTAACAATGAAATACATATGTAAAAATAAGACTACTAACTTAATGATTTCGAAACGAGACATATATGTAAAGATTATCGTTGTAACGACATTTAACTGTTTATATATCATACTAAGATATATTATATATTATAATATCATGATAATATAACAATTTAACATCTCAATTGTTATAATAAACAATGGGTTAACAACATTTAAAAGGACCCGTCCTAATCCATCCGGACGAAGTCCATATCGATTATAAACGATTCACAACAGTTGATTACATCGCGAGGTACTTGACCTCTATATGATACATTTTACAAACATTGCATTCATTTTGAAAAGACAATCTTTTATTTCATCTAAAGTTGACGGACATGCATACCATTTCATAATATATCCAACTATAATTGACTTAATAATGATCTTTGATAAACTCAACGACTCGAATGCAACGTCTTTTAAAATATGTCATGAATGACTCCAAGTAATATCTCTAAAATGAGCAAATGCACAGCGGAAGATTTCTTTCATACCTGAGAATAAACATGCTTTAAAGTGTCAACCAAAAGGTTGGTGAGTTCATTAGTTTAACATAAATAATCATTTCATAATTTTAATAGACCACAAGATTTCATATTTCCATTTCTCATAAACATACGTCCCATGCATAGAGACAAAAATATCATTCATATGGATTGAACACCTGGTAACCGAAATTAACAATATGCATTTAAGAATATCCCCATCATTCCGGGATCCTCCTTCGGACATGATATAAATTTCGAAGTACTAAAGCATCCGGTACTTTGGATGGGGCTTGTTGGGCCTGATAGATCTATCTTTAGGATTCGCGTCAATTAGGGTGTCTGTTCCCTAATTATTAGATTACCAGACTTAATAAAAAGGGCGATATTCGGTTTAATAATCCAACCATAGAATGTAATTTTAAGTACTTGTGTCTATTCCGTAAAACAGTTATAAAAGCAGCGCATGTATTCTCAGTCCCAAAAATATATATTGCAAAAGCATTTAAAAAGGGAATAATGGAACTCACCATACTGTATTTTGTAGTAAAAATACATAGAACGACATTGACAACTAAACAATGCAGGGTTGGCCTCGGATTCACGAACCTATATCAGTTGTATATTTATTAATATTCATAGTTGTTATTGAACACACACACATATACATATATATATATATATATATATATATATATATATATATATATATATATATATATATATATATATATATATATATATATATATAATATATTAGTTATATTATTTTTATGTTAATAATATATATATGTTTTATATGTTCCTTCTGTATATAAAAATATTAAATTTTGTTATGTTATATGTGTTAATTATATATATTTATGTATGTATTTCATTTGTTTATCGAAACAGTAGTTCTAATTATACTAAGTTAATATTAGTACAAATAATGGTAATAACATTAATAATATACTTAGGTTAATAATAACTCTATTAGTGATAATAACAATGATATTAATAATAATACTTGTAAAAATATTGATTTTACAGATAGTGATAGTCATGATACTGATTTTTGTACCTACATAATAATAATAATACTCGTGATAATAATATTACTTATGTCGATATTAACATTTCTATTATTTATAAAAATATATTAATACTAATATTTTCGAAAATGGTAATAATTTATTTTACTCTTATAGTAATAATACTAAACATGTTCATGATAATAATTTTAAGGTTTTATATTTAATTGTAAGATCATAATTAATACTTATAATAATAATAATAATAATAATAATAATAATAATAATAATAATAATAATAATAATAATAATAATAATAATAATAATAATAATAATAATAGATATAATACTAATAATAACTATATTGATATTTATAATAATGGTGATTTTAATAATAATAATACAAATAATAATAATTGTAATAATAATAATAGTAATGGAAGTGTATACCCTTTCAAAAGTCATCATAAAAAGAAATGTCCCATACGAGACTCGAACTCATGACCTCTTTGACACCCGACAACACCTCAACCAGCTGGGCTGTGTCCGTTTTTCTGTTTTAATCCCTTAACAAATTTATATAACCCGTGATCCTTTATTCATCTTCTTCTTAAATTTAAACTACAATATAGTACCAATAAAATTTGGGTTTCGGCCCAACAATCATTCCATAAGCCCAATGGTACACGTAAACATGACAGCCAAAAGATCGAGAATGAAGGGTTACGTTCTCTTATTTATAACCGAATAGAAAACTTAGCAATAGAAGCAGTAGGAATTCGACTAGGGTTGTTTTTGTGGTGTCCTTGAAGCTCGTCCACCAGAAGCAAGAAACAGACAGTTCGAATCTTATCATTACATCATTCGTGACATCATGTGATCCCCATCAAATAACGAGGACCCGTTTGTATATTAAAAGGTAATTGATCTAGTTATTCACGTCAACTTGCTGGAATCCATCAAATTGATCATCATCTTTTTCTTTATTTTCCTTACTACTCGACATATGTTTCCCCACCATTAAATATCATCTATCATGCCATCCCTTTATCATCATCATTAACAACTTTATCTATCAAGTGGGATCATTTGTTAAATGATTTTCATATGGAAACAGTGAGCATAATCAGTGGGTTATGTGATTGATTTTTGGGTCGGTTTTTAAAAGGAAACATATAGTAATCCCGAAATAATATAGCAAGTGATGATAGAGTTTGGTCCTACAAGTAATATAAAAGGGATCAAGTAAATTGTAATTAGGTTCAAGTGGCTTTGATTTTTAAAGCTGTCGGCCATTTAGAAAGAAAAGAAAATGCCAACCAGCACCTTATATTGATAATATATATATGCTGTAGTAGCAGCTGTAAAATAACAGCTTAGATTTTCTGTTGTTCGACAAAGGAAGAAAAAGAAAAAAAATAATCAAAATAGAAGAAAACAATAGGTGATCTTGTGAAGGTGGTAATGATATACGGGTGTTCTCCATGAAACGGAAATTTCACGATGCCGCAGCAAGTTGATATGGGGGGTGGTTTGAAGATATAAGAAAAAGAGAAGAAAAAGGAGGAGGCTTGTGGCGGTTAGTTTTAGCTTGTAGATGGAAAATGAGAACGTTTTAATTGATAGTGATTATGATGATGGAAACACTCAATGACTTCTTTCCAATTACACAAGTTAATTTGGTTGTTTATAGCAAAAAGGAAATCCACAAGAAAATCAATCGTACAGTTTTCTTTATATAAAAATTAAAAGTGACAATAATGGTTAACAGAATTAGACAAGAAGGACAGAGTTGTTCAACCAAAAAGAAAAAGAAAGGAAAATAATAATCAGATATCTACTTTCCAATTGATTTGTACAATTTACTGCAGATGATACTAGCAATTTGGAAACAAAACAAAACGAATAAAGTTTTGATGTGTACATGTAACAAATTCGATCTAGAAATCTGAATCTTATAAATTAAACTTTATTAATATTATTAGTTAATTAAATATATACATATAGATAATTGGAAATCCTGAAATTGAGTTAGTAATAATAATAAAATTTATTAATAACACTAATATCAAATAATTCTAAATTAAGTAACTACAATCATAATTTTTATGTATTACAATATATAATACTACTTATGTATAGAATTTATATATATTTAATTTAATAGTAACTTAATTATTCTATATATTATTTTACATTTTATATATTAATCTTTTATATTATTCATTATGTAATACCTATATCGTATTTGAATTGTTAATATTTATATATTTTATATTTATTACAATTTACATATAATATTAACTATATATGAAAGTCATATATATATATACACATTTATGTAAACACATATATTTACATCCAATTGTTCGTGAATCGTCGGAAATAGTCAAGGTCAAATAAATTTATGAAAAATAGTTTCAACATTCTGAGACTCGGTTTAATAGACTTTGCTTGTCGTTTTGAAATCATAAAGATTAAGTTTAAATTTGGTCGGAAATTCCCGGGTCGTCACAACATTCAACAAGATCGTTAACCTAAAGGTTTCAAAACAACATTTACATGTAACGACTAACGATGACTTAACGACTCAGTTAAAATGTATATACATGTAGTGTTTTAATATGTATTTATACACTTTTGAAAGACTTCAATATACTTATCAAAATACTTCTACTTAACAAAAATGCTTAAAATTACATCCTCGTTCAGTTTCATCAACAATTCTACTCGTATGCACCCGTATTCGTACTCGTACAATACACAGCTTTTAGATGTATGTACTATTGGTATATACACTCCAATGATCAGCTCTTAGCAGCCCATGTGAGTCACCTAACACATATGGGAACCATCATTTGGCAACTAGCATGAAATATCTCATAAAATTACAAAAATATGAGTAATCATTCATGACTTATTTACATGAAAATAAAATTACATATCCTTTATATCTAATCCATACACCAATGACCAAAAACACCTACAAACACTTTCATTCTTCAATTTTCTTCATCTAATTGATCTCTCTCAAGTTCTATCTTCAAGTTCTAAGTGTTCTTCATATATTCTACAAGTTTTAGTTACATAAAATCAAGAATACTTTCAAGTTTGCTAGCTCACTTCCAATCTTGTGAGGTGATCATCCAACCTCAAGAAATCTTTGTTTCTTACTGTAGGTTATCATTCTAATACAAGGTAATAATCATATTCAAACTTTGGTTCAATTTCTATAACTATAACAATCTTATTTCAAGTGATGATCTTACTTGAACTTGTTTTCGTGTCATGATTCTGCTTCAAGAACTTCGAGCCATCCAAGGATCCGTTGAAGCTAGATCCATTTTTCTCTTTTCCAGTAGGTTTATCCAAGGAACTTAAGGTAGTAATGATGTTCATAACATCATTCGATTCATATATATAAAGCTATCTTATTCAAAGGTTTAAACTTGTAATCACTAGAACATAGTTTAGTTAATTCTAAACTTGTTCGCAAACAAAAGTTAATCCTTCTAACTTGACTTTTAAAATCAACTAAACACATGTTCTATATCTATATGATATGCTAACTTAATGATTTAAAACCTGGAAACACGAAAAACACCGTAAAACCGGATTTACGCCGTCGTAGTAACACCGCGGGCTGTTTTGGGTTAGTTAATTAAAAACTATGATAAACTTTGATTTAAAAGTTGTTATTCTGAGAAAATGATTTTTATTATGAACATGAAACTATATCCAAAAATTATGGTTAAACTCAAAGTGGAAGTATGTTTTCTAAAATGGTCATCTAGACGTCGTTCTTTCGACTGAAATGACTACCTTTACAAAAACGACTTGTAACTTATTTTTCCGACTATAAACTTATACTTTTTCTGTTTAGATTCATAAAATAGAGTTCAATATGAAACCATAGCAATTTGATTCACTCAAAACGGATTTAAAATGAAGAAGTTATGGGTAAAACAAGATTGGATAATTTTTCTCATTTTAGCTACGTGAAAATTGGTAACAAATCTATTCCAACCATAACTTAATCAACTTGTATTGTATATTATGTAATCTTGAGATACCATAGACACGTATACAATGTTTTGACCTATCATGTCGACACATCTATATATATTTCGGAACAACCATAGACACTCTATATGTGAATGTTGGAGTTAGCTATACAGGGTTGAGGTTGATTCCAAAATATATATAGTTTGAGTTGTGATCAATACTGAGATACGTATACACTGGGTCGTGGATTGATTCAAGATAATATTTATCGATTTATTTCTGTACATCTAACTGTAGACAACTAGTTGTAGGTTACTAATGAGGACAGCTGACTTAATAAACTTAAAACATCAAAATATATTAAAAGTGTTGTAAATATATTTTGAACATACTTTGATATATATGTATATATTGTTATAGGTTCGTGAATCAACCAGTGGCCAAGTCTTACTTCCCGACGAAGTAAAAATCTGTGAAAGTGAGTTATAGTCCCACGTTTAAAATCTAATATTTTTGGGATGAGAATACATGCAGGTTTTATAAATGATTTACAAAATAGACACAAGTACGTGAAACTACATTCTATGGTTGAATTATCGAAATCGAATATGCCCCTTTTTATTAAGTCTGGTAATCTAAGAATTAGGGAACAGACACCCTAATTGACGCGAATCCTAAAGATAGATCTATTGGGCCTAACAAACCCCATCCAAAGTACCGGATGCTTTAGTACTTCGAAATTTATATCATATCCGAAGGGTGTCCCGGAATGATGGGGATATTCTTATATATGCATCTTGTTAATGTCGATTACCAGGTGTTCACCATATGAATAATTTTTATCTCTATGTATGGGATGTATATTGAAATATGAAATCTTGTGGTCTATTGTTATGATTTGATATATATAGGTTAAACCTATAACTCACCAACATTTTTGTTGACGTTTTAAGCATGTTTATTCTCAGGTGATTATTAAGAGCTTCCGCTGTCGCATACTTAAATAAGGACGAGATTTGGAGTCCATGCTTGTATGATATTGTGTAAAAACTGCATTCAAGAAACTTATTTTGTTGTAACATATTTGTATTGTAAACCATTATGTAATGGTCGTGTGTAAACAGGATATTTTAGATTATCATTATTTGATAATCTACGTAAAGCTTTTTAAACCTTTATTGATGAAATAAAGGTTATGGTTTGTTTTAAAATGAATACAGTCTTTGAAAAATGTCTCATATAGAGGTCAAAACCTCGCAACGAAATCAATTAATATGGAACGTTTTTAATCAATAAGAACGGGACATTTCATTAACGACATGCAAAACGACAATTTAAATGGTTAAATTGAAATGGCAAAAGGACATTAATAAATGGTTATTAAGAACACTAAAAGGATCACATATATAAAATGGTTTATATCAAGTAATTGGCTTAATTACAAGACATGAAAATGGTTTTTCATAAGTACCATACACTAAATGCATGTTGGTGTATGGCATAGAAGTTTTCTTAAACTAGAAATAATGAAAACTTAAAATCCCTTAATCTACAAGGCAAACAAGTTAAACGCTATCCTTTTGTGTGACACTTAAAAATATTAGGGAACTCATAATGGGATAAAGGTAACCTAACCGTTATGAGCAAACTAATATGATTAGGGTGAATTTCACACACTTGTGGGATAAAGGTCACCTAACCACTTGTATGTTAAATTTACACGTTTACACAAGTAGGACGACTTGATTTGGGAATCATGAACTTAGGGTCACCGAAGCATGAGGAACAAATAGGCGTTGATGGAATAAATATGCCATGCAAAAGGATTGCATGATTCCATAACTTAGAAGTTGCAAAAGGATTGCAATTGTCATATATTGACTACCTAGTTAAATCAAATGACGGGATAAAGGTCACCTAACCGAAATTTGGTTTACCGTTGGATTAAAAAATTTAATAAATATCAATTGGATTTAAAGGGTATTGATTGTTAAATTAAAATTAATACTTAAACAACTTTGTTAAATTTTGTAGATGGCCGCCAATAACAACAACATTCCAAACGCACCAATCAACTTTAACAACCTATCGTTGAGGTCTATCCTCGAAAAGGAAAAAACTCAACCATACGAACTTCATGGATTGGTTTCGCAATCTAAGAATTGTCCTCAAACTAGAAGATAGGGCGTATGTATTGGAAAACCCCATTCCCGATCAAGCGGATGAGGATGATACGGAAGGCATGGTTTATTGGGAGAAATATTGCACCGATTCGGTGCAAGTTTCTTGCCTCATGCTTGGGACTATGATACCGGAACTCTAAAAGGATTTCGAGCATCATAGTGCATATGACATGATCACACAATTGAAGGAGATGTTCCTTCAACAAGCTCGTGTCGAGCGCTTCGAAACGGTTCGAGCGCTTCATGCATGTCAGATGGACGACTCCCAATCCGTTTCATCTTATGTCCTTAAGATGAAAAGCCTAATTGATCGAGTGAACCGTCTAAATTGCAACGTGTCTAATGAATTAGCCACGGACCTTATCCTTAATTCTTTGTCAAAGAAGTTTGACACATTTGTAATGAATTACAACATGAATGGAAGGGATAAGAGCATTGGCGAATTACATGCCATGCTTAAGACGGCCGAAACGAGCATGGGTAAAAGGGCTTCACCATGTTTATGATCAATGAAGGTGGGTCCAAAAACAATAACACTTCTAAGCCAAAGACGGCTAAGAGGAAAGGACCCGCCTACCAAGGCAAGGGAAAGGGAAAGGGGAAGATGGTTACCCCAACCAACAATAACAAGAAGCAAAAGTTTGCCAGTATAGATAACCCCAAGGAAGATCCGTGCTTTGGTTGCGGTGAAATGGGTCACTGGAAACGCAACTGCCCGGTCTACCTAAAGGAGTTGAAAGAAAAGAGGGATGTAGGGCAAACCTCAGGTAATGTATATATGGTATACATTGAGCTTAGTATTACTTCTTCTAATACATGGGTATTAGTCATAGGATGTGGAACTCACATTTGCAATTCTATGCAGGGGTTCAAAAGAAGTAGACAAGAAGCGGGAACATCAAGTCTCTTCATGGGAAATGGAGCTAAGGTGCAAGTACTAGCTCAAGGAGACTTTATTTTGAAGCTTCCAAGTGGTTTGGAGCTTATTTTGGAAAATGTTTTGTATGCACCCGATTTATCTCGAAACATTATTTCTGTATCCTGTTTAAAACAATGTGGTTTTAATCTTAATTTAAATAATGATGATATCCATATTTCTTTAGATAATGTGTTCTATTTCAAGGCTTCGCCTTCGAATGGTATTTATGAATTGGTTCATGATGACACATCATACAATAGCTCAATGTTCCATGCAAACACCAAGAAACTCAAAAGGGATTTGAGTGATTCCTACTTATGGCATTGTCGCCTTGGTCACATAAACAAGAATCGAATGCATACACTTCAAAAGAACGGACTTTTGAAATCAAATGAACTGGACTCATTTGATGTATGTGAATCTTGTATACAAGGCAAAATGACTAAAGCACCTTTCAAAGGGACCTATGAAAGGGCTAAAGACTTATTGGGATTAATACATTCGGATGTATGTGGACCCTTTAAGCCCATGACTAGGAAAGGTGAAAGATACTTCGTCACTTTCATTGATGACTTCAGTCGTTTCGGATATGTCTACTTGTTAAGACACAAGGACGAAACTTTTGAAGCATTCAAGGAATATCAAAACGATGTACAAAATCAACTCAATAAGACAATTAAGGAACTTCGTACCGATAGAGGAGGTGAATACCTAAGCGATGCTTTCCAAGATCATCTTAAAATTTGTGGGATAATCTCACAACTCACTCCTCCTGGAACACCCCAACTTAATGGAGTTTCCGAAAGGAGGAACCGAACCCTAATGGATATGGTTAGATCTATGATGGCAAGAAGCTCGTTACCTCTATCATTTTGGGGTTATTGTCTATGCTCCGCGGCTCGTTTTTTAAATATGGCCCCAACCAAGAAAGTGGAACGAACTCCTCATGAGATGTGGTTTGGAAAACCTCCATCTCTATCATACTTGAAGGTATGGGGATGTGAAGCTTATCCTAAGCGTTACGTCCCTAATAATTTGAATGCTCGATGCACGAAGTGTATCTTCATAGGATATCCCAAGGATGATATGGGATATTATTTCTATGATCCATCTGAGCAGAATGTATTTGTTGCTCGGAAGGCTGAATTCCTTGAAACTAAGTTCCTAATGGAAGGTAATAGTGAAAGGAAGATAGATCTGAGGAGGTTCACGATCAAGTAGATGATACACAATTGGTTGACACTAGCACTCAACATGAAAATGTTGAGAATGATCAAATGGATGATCAAAGTGTAAATGACGTTCGCAGATCTGGTAGGATTAGTAATCCTCCTGAGAGATATGGGTTTCTCATGGACGGTTGCTATGTGGTTGATTTGGATGAACCAACAAACTACCAAGATGCTTTATCAAGGATTGATAAAGATAAATAGCAGGAAGCCATGAACGCTGAGACGCAATCCATGTATGATAACCAAGTTTGGGAACTTGTTGCACAACCTGCTGGATCTAGGCTAGTTGATTGTAAATGGCTTTTCAAAATGAAAACCGACATACATGAAAACTTGGATACATACAAAGCTAGACTTGTAGCAAAAGGTTTCACTCAAACTCAAGGGGTTGACTATGATGAAACCTTTTCGCCTGTGGCAATGCTAAAGTCTATTAGGATATTACTTGCCATTGCTGCTCATTATGATTATGAAATATGGCAAATGGATGTTAAGACCGCTTTCCTAAATGGACATCTTGAGGAAGATGTCTATATGGTTCAGCCTGAAGGTTTTGTTGATCCGAAATATCCTAAAAAGGTATGCAAGTTAAAGAAATCAATCTACGGATTGAAACAAGCATCTAGAATGTGGAATCATCATTTTAATGAGGAGGCCAAGAAATTTGGCTTCATTAAAAATGGTGATGAAGCTTGTGTATAGAAGAAAGCTAGTGGGAGCACTATCATGTTCCTTGTACTATATGTGGATGATATATTGTTATTTGGAAATGATATTCCGGAAATGCAAGGTGTTAAAACTTGGCTAAGTAAATGCTTCTCCATTAAGGATCTTGGAGAAGCACAATACATTTTGGGGATTGGGATCTACAGGGATAGATCCAAGAAACTGATAGGTTTGAATCAAAGTGCATACATTGAAAAGATCTTGAAAAGGTTCAAGATGGAGAACTCTAAGAAAGGTTTGGTACCTATTCAAAGAGGAACGCTTCTCAATTCATCTCAGTGCCCTACCACGAAAGATGAACAAGAGAGAATGAAGAAAGTCCCATATGCATCTGCTATTGGGTCAATCATGTATGCAATGATATGTACTAGACCGGATGCGTCATGCTCTCTTAGCCTGATAAGTAGATGCCAGAATAACCCAGGAGATAGTCATTGGATTGCTGTCAAAAGTATATTGAAATACCTTAGGAGGACTAAGGATATGTTTCTAATATATGGATCTGGTGAGGAGGAACTCGCTGTAAAAGGTTACGTGGATGCGAGTTTCCAAACTGATCGAGATGATTCTCGATCACAATCCGGTTATGTCTTCACACTAAATGGAGGTGCGGTCTCTTGGAAGAGTTCAAAACAGGATATTGTTGCCTTATCCATTACAGAGTCAGAGTACATTGCCGCCTCATTGGCAGATCAGGAAGCTGCATAGATGAAGAAATTCATCGACTACTTAGGAGTAGTCCCTTCTATTCAGGACCCTCTTGAGATCTTTTGTGACAACGAGGGTGCGATTGCTCAAATCAAGGAACCTCGTGCTCACCAAAAGACCCGTCACATTGAGCGAAGATTTAACTACATAAGGGATGAAGTTGAAAAAGGAAAGATATGTATTCGCAAAGTTCACACAAATCTTAATATAGTGGATCCACTCACGAAGCTCTTACATGGTGCAAAACATCAAGGACATGTTAGTGCATTAGGGCTTCGATATTCTAGTGATTGGTTGTGATCTGTTTTATGTATTGTAACAGAACGAAGTGGTTCAAACTCATTAATATAATTATGGTGTTAATTTATTAATCTTGAGTCAGGTTCTTATTTTGCATATTTTATCCATGAATAAGAAATTATTCTAAATTCCGTAGTCGATCACATTTGTGGGAACAAGTGTGAGGTTTAGACTATTATGAACTTGGATTGGTATACATTCACGGGATGAATGTGATGCTAGGTTGCAACCAAGGTTCATAGATATTTGTGGGATACAAATATTGGAAGACCCGCCCTCAAGATCTACTAAATGGAGCCTTTGTAGTCGATCACATGTAATTTTGAGTAAAGGCGAATATCATTGTATCCTCTGACCTGAGATACATATTGGGTTCGGATATTTATCAAGTATTGTGCCTTGATTCTTTCCTTCGCTATTCTGAAATATGGTAGTTCATAAGGAAGAGCTCAGGTATAATGCAAGGTGTATATTTAGGACGTATGTAGTCAAGATGGAATTTGTCCCTCTTATTGGTTGAGAGTCAGATGTCTAAGGCCTAATAAAGTTAAATCTAGAAGATTTAACATGACATCTAGGACGAAAGGACATAATGAAAAGATTCACCTATTCATATTCGAGATGGGAACTCGAAAAGGATGATGTTATTGAATGGCACAAAGTCATAACATATTGGGGGTGATGGACGGTCGTTAGGTGGTATCCGTCACTTGCATTAATTTCTTATATTTCTCATGCAAGTGGGAGATTGAAGGTATTTCGTATGCCCAAGAGACATATTAAATTAATGTGGCTAATATGTTATGATCCAAGTCGGGTCATACCCAATAACAAGCTTACCAACACTTTATATGTATTTAATCTTAACAATTGGATCGTTAAATAAATACGCGACACTTGAACTTTAGAAAATCGGTTTTCTAAAATATTATCACTTGAGATAAATTATTTGGATAATTTATATTTAATTATTTATAGGTTTAAATAATTATAATGTGTAATATTTTATAAAAGGTTTATAAAATATGCAAGTAACATTAACAATTACATGTTTTTTTTAAGTTTATAAAAAAAACTAATGTGATTATAATATGGGCATGGTGGTGGACGGTTTTGGAGTCCCAAGAAGACCATCCCATGCTTAAAATTTGTTACTTTTAAGACCACACATGTTCTAAGGTGCATGCTCAAGTTGTTAATCAAGATTTGACTCATTTTTCCTTGTGAACTAGTTTGAAAACTCTCCCTTCTTCCTCTTGGGTCAGCTGGCCGAAACTTTTGGGTGAGGAGAGGAGAGTTTTGCTTGCTAATTAAGTTCATCAAGTGTCCTAAAATCCTAACCAAATAATAGAAGTTGTTGGTGATTGAAAGCTTGTGGGTATTACACACTTGAGGCTTCAAGTTAGAGGTTGTTGTTGCTTCATTTTCATCATCATCTTGCTTGTTCTAAATAACCCTCAATTTACTTGAGGAGGTATAATCTCTACTCTCCTTGTTCTTATATGTAAGCATATGTTTCAAGACTTGATAACAATATGGAATTCATTTAAAGTGGTTTAACTTATAAACTTGTTTTTATAAACTATCATGCTTCCGCTTTCTTTAATTATCATAAAATGGTTTTGTGATTATGTTGACATTAAGAACTTGTTTTATGTTGAATTCCATCAATGGTATCAGAGCCAAAGTCTATGAAATATGCTTCTTATATACGGTCTTTAAAACCCACCAACTTTGCATTCTATTAACATGCATGAAAGTAGAATGTAAAAATGTTCGGGTTTGGGTGGGTTGGTTAATTTGGCCGAATTGTTTAGGACCCAAAATGGGTTTCGGGTTCTTCCATTTTGGTCATTTTGTTCATAATGTTGTTGTTCACAATCAATGCCTTGACCTTATGTTTGTATGCATGCTTGTTTGGTTGATTTGTTGATCATTCTATATGGTTGTAATATATTTATTCATTTGGTTTGTAATAATGTTTATTTAGTCTTGTAATTTATTTTATTTGGTATGTAAAATAGATTAGGTTGTATTTCATTTTCTAGACAAAATGTATTAGGATATATTTTGTAATAAGATGAAGATACAAGTTGAAGACTTGGAAGAACACAAGAAGAAGCATTTGGATGCAAGATTAAGTGGGAGATTTAAAATCTCCTACTTTGTGTTATAACTCCTTTACCGGTGGTATTTGTTTTCGGCTAAACAAATGTCTACCAAAATGGCTTGATTGTGAACATATTTGTTTTGCATGCATTGTTGTTTATTGTGTTTGTATGTTTGGTTGCTACAAGAATATCACAAGTTAACAACAAACAAAATGACAATTTAATTGGTTAAATTAGACAATATTAACGACATGCAAAACGACAATTTAAATGGTTAAATTGAAATGGCAAAAGGACATTAATAAATGGTTATTAAGAACACTAAAAGGATCACATATATAAAATGGTTTATATCAAGTAATTGGCTTAATTACAAGACATGAAAATGGTTTTTCATAAGTACCATACACTAAATGCATGTTGGTGTATGGCATAGAAGTTTTCTTAAACTAGAAATAATGAAAACTTAAAATCCCTTAATCTACAAGGCAAATAAGTTAAACGCCATCCTTTTGTGTAACACTTAAAAATATTAGGGAACTCATAATGGGATAAAGGTCACCTAACCGTTATGAGCAAACTAATATGATTAGGGTGAATTTTGCACACTTGTGGGATAAAGGTCACCTAACCACTTGTATGTTAAATTTACACATTTACACAAGTAGGACGACTTGATTTGGGAATCATGAACTTAGGGTCACCGAAGCATGAGGAACAAATAGGCGTTGATGGAATAAATATGCCATGCAAAAGGATTGCATGATTCCATAACTTAGAAGTTGCAAATGGATTGCAATTGTCATATATTGACTACCTAGTTAAATCAAATGACGGGATAAAGGTCACCTAACCGAAATTTGGTTTACCGTTGGATTAAAAATTTTAATAAATATCAATTGGATTTAAAGGGTATTGATTGTTAAATTAAAATTGATACTTAAACAACTTTGTTAAATTTTGTAGATGGCCGCCAATAACAACAACATTCCAAACGCACCTATCAACTTTAACAACCTATCGTTGAGGTCTATCTTCGAAAAGGAAAAAAACTCAACCATACGAATTTCATGGATTGGTTTCGCAATCTAAGAATTGTCCTCAAACTAGAGGATAGGGAGTATGTATTGGAAGACCCCATTCCCGATCAACTGGATGAGGATGATACGGAAGGCATGGCTTATTGGGAGAAATATTGCATCGATTCGGTCCAAGTTTCTTGCCTCATGCTTGGGACTATGATACCAGAACTCCAAAAGGATTTCGAGCATCATAGTGCAAATGACATGATCACATAATTGAAGGAGATGTTCCTTCAACAAGCTCGTGTCGAGCGCTTCGAAACGGTTCGAGCGCTTCACGCATGTCAGATGGACGACTCCCAATCCGTTTCATCTTATGTCCTTAAGATGAAAAGCCTAATTGATCGAGTGAACCGTCTAAATTGCAACGTGTCTAATGAATTAGCCACGGACCTTATCCTTAATTCTTTGTCAAAGAGGTTTGACACATTTGTAATGAATTACAACATGAATGGATGAGATAAGAGCATTGGCGAATTACATGCCATGCTTAAGACGACCGAAACGATCATGGGTAAAAGGGCTTCACCCATGTTTATGATCAATGAAGGCGGGTCCAAAAACAATAACACTTCTAAGCCAAAGACGGCTAAGAGGAAAGGACCCGCCTACCAAGGCAAGGGCAAGGGAAAGGGGAAGATGGTTACCCCAACCAACAATAATAAGAAGCAAAAGGTTGCCGGTATAGCTAACCTCAAGGGAAGATCCGTGCTTTGGTTGCGGTGAAATGGGTCACTGGAAACGCAACTGCCCGGTCTACCTAAAGGAGTTGAAAGAAAAGAGGGATGCAGGGAAAACCTCAGGTAATGTGTATATGGTATACATTAAGCTTAGTATTACATCTTCTAATACATGGGTATTAGACACAGGATGTGGAACTCACATTTGCAATTCTATGCAGGGGTTCAAAAGAAGTAGACAAGAAGCGGGAACATCAAGTCTCTTCATGGGAAATGGAGCTAAGGTGCAAGTACTAGCTCAAGGAGACTTTATTTTGAAGCTTCCAAGTGGTTTGGAGCTTATTTTGGAAAATGTTTTGTATGCACCCGATTTATCTCGAAACATTATTTTTGTATCCCGTTTGAAACAATGTGGTTTTAATCTTAATTTCATTAATGATGATATCCATATTTCTTTAGATAATGTGTTCTATTTCAAGGCTTCGCCTTCGAATAGTATTTATGAATTGGTTCATGATGACACATCATACAATAGCTCAATGTTCCATGCAAACACCAAGAAACTCAAAAGGGATTTGAGTGATTCCTACTTATGGCATTGTCGCCTTGGTCACATAAATAAGAATCGAATGCATACACTTCAAAAGAATGGACTTTTGAAATCAAAAGAACTGGACTCATTTGATGTATGTGAATCTTGTATACAAGGCAAAATGACTAAAGCACCTTTCAAAGGGACCTATGAAAGGGCTAAAGACTTATTAGGATTAATACATTCGGATGTATGTGGACCGTTTAAGCCCATGACTAGGAAAGGTGAAAGATACTTCGTCACTTTCATTGATGACTTCAGTCATTTCGGATATGTCTACTTGTTAAGACACAAGGACGAAACTTTTGAAGCATTCAAGGAATATCAAAATGAAGTATAAAATCAACTCAATAAGACAATCAAGGTACTTCGTACCGATAGAGGAGGTGAATACCTAAGCGATGCTTTCCAATATCATCTTAAAAGTTGTGGGATAATCTCGCAACTCACTCCTCCCGGAACACCCCAACTTAATGGAGTTTCCAAAAGGAGGAACCGAACCCTAATGGATATGGTTCGATCTGTGATGGCAAGAAGCTCGTTACCTCTATCATTTTGGGGTTATTGTCTATGCTCCGTGGCTTGTATTTTAAATATGGCCCCAACCAAGAAAGTGGAACGAACTCCTCATGAGATGTGGTTTGGAAAACCTCCATCTCTATCATACTTGAAGGTATGGGGATGTGAAGCTTATCCTAAGCGTTACGTCCCTAATAAGTTGAATGCTCGATCCACAAAGTGTATCTTCATAGGATATCCCAAGGATGATATGGGATATTATTTCTATGATCCATCAGAGCAGAATGTATTTGTTGCTCGGAAGGCTGAATTCCTTGAAACTAAGTTCCTAATGGAAGGTAATAGTGAAAGGAAGATAGATCTTGAGGAGGTTTAAGATCAAGTAGATGATACACAATTGGTTGACACTAGCACTCAACATGAAAATGTTAAGAATGATCAAATGGATGATCAAAGTGTACAAGACGTTCGCAGATCTGGTAGGATTAGTAATCCTCCTGAGAGATATGGGTTTCTCATGGACGGTTGCTATGTGGTTGATTTGGATGAACCAACAAACTACCAAGATGCTTTATCAAGGATTGATAAAGATAAATGGCAGGAAGCCATGAACGCTGAGATGCAATCCATGTATGACAACCAAGTTTGGGAACTTGTTGCACAACCTGCTGGCTCTAGGCTAGTTGATTGTAAATGGCTTTTCAAAATGAAAACTGACATACATGAAAACTTGGATACATACAAAGCTAGACTTGTAGTAAAAGGTTTCACTCAAACTCAAGGGGTTGACTATGATGAAACCTTTTCGCCTGTGGCAATGCTAAAGTCTATTAGGATATTACTTGCCATTGCTGCTCATTATGATTATGAAATATGGCAAATGGATGTTAAGACCGCTTTCCTAAAGGGACATCTTGAGGAAGATGTCTATATGGTTCAGCCTGAAGGTTTTGTTGATCCGAAATATCCTAAAAAGGTATGCAAGTTAAAGAAATCAATCTATGGATTGAAACAAGCATCTAGAATGTGGAATCATCATTTTAATGAGGAGGCCAAGAAATTTGGCTTCATTAAAAATGGTGATGAAGCTTGTGTATACAAGAAAGCTAATGGGAGCACTATCATGTTCCTTGTACTATATGTGGATGATATATTGTTATTTGGAAATGATATTCCGGAAATGCAAGGTGTTAAAACTTGGCTAAGTAAATGCTTCTCCATTAAGGATCTTGGAGAAGCACAATACATTTTGGGGATTGGGATCTATAGGGATAGATCTAAGAAACTGATAGGTTTGAATCAAAGTCCATACATTGAAAAGATCTTGAAAAGGTTCAAGATGGAGAACTCTAAGAAAGGTTTGGTACCTATTCAAAGAGGAACGCTTCTCAGTTCATCTTAGTGCCCTACCACGAAAGATGAACAAGAGAGAATGAAGAAAGTCCCATATGCATCTGCTATTGGGTCAATCATGTATGCAATGATATGTACTAGACCGGATGTGTCATGCGCTCTTAGCCTGACAAGTAGATACCAGAATAACCCAGGAGACAGTCATTGGATTGCTGTCAAAAGTATATTGAAATACCTTAGGAGGACTAAGGATATGTTTCTAATATATGGGTCTGGTGAGGAGGAACTCGCTGTAAAAGGTTACGTGGACGCGAGTTTCCAAACTGATCGAGATGATTCTCGATCACAATCCGGTTATGTCTTCACACTAAATGGAGGTGTGATCTCTTAGAAGAGTTCAAAACAGGATGTTGTTGCCTTATCCACTATAGATTCAGAGTACATTGCCGCCTCATTGGCAGCTCAGGAAGCTGCATGGATGAAATCTTCATTGACGACTTAGGAGAAGTCCCTTCCATTCAGGACCCTCTTGAGATCTTTTGTGACAATGAGGGTGCGATTGCTCAAATCAAGGAACCTCGTGCTCACCAAAAGACCCGTCACATTGAGCGGAGATTCAACTACATATGGGATGAAGTTGAAAAAGGAAAGATATGTATTCGCAAAGTTCACACAGATCTTAATATAGCGGATCCACTCACGAAGCTCTTACATGGTGCAAAACATCAAGGACATGTTAGTGCATTAGGGCTTCGATATTATAGGGATTGGTTGTGATCTGTTTTATGTATTGTAACAGAACGAAGTGGTTCAAACTCATTAATATAATTATGGTGTTAATTTATTAATCTTGAGTCAGGTTCCTATTTTGCATATTTTATCCATGAATAAGAAATTATTCTAAATTCCGTAGTCGATCACATTTGTGGGAACAAGTGTAAGGTTTAGACTATTATGAACTTGGATTGGTATACATTCACGGGATGAATGTGATGCAAGGTTGCAACCAAGGTTCATAGATATTTGTGGTATACAAATATTGGAAGACCCGCCCTCAAGATCTACTAAATGTAGCTTTTGTGGTCGATCACATGTAATCTTGAGTAAAGGCGAATATCATTGTATCCTCTGACCTGAGATACATATTGGGTTCGGATATTTATCAAGTATTGTGCCTTGATTTTTTCCTTTGCTATTCTGAAATATGGTAGTTCATAAGGAAGAGCTCAGGTATAATGCAAGGTGTATATTTAGGACGTATGTAGTCAAGATGGAATTTGTCCCTCTTATTCGTTGAGAGTCAGATGTCTAAGGCCTAATAAAGTTAAATCTAGAAGAGAGTGATCATTCTATATCTCTTGGATTTAACATGACATCTAGGACGAAAGGACATAATGAAAAGATTTACCTATTCATATTCGAGATGGGAACTCGAAAAGGATGATGTTTTTGAATGGAACAAAGTCATAACATATTGGGGGTGATGGACGGTCGTTAGGTGGTATCCGTCACTTGCATTAATTTCTTATATTTCTCGTGCAAGTGGGAGATTGAAGGTATTTCGTATGCCCAAGAGACATATTAAATTAATGTGGCTAATATGTTATGATCCAAGTAGGGTCATACCCAATAACAAGCTTACCAACACTTTATTTGTATTTAATCTTAACGATTGGATCGTTAAATAAATACGCGACACTTGAACTTTAGAAAATCGGCTTTCTAAAATATTATCACTTGAGATAAATTATTTGGATAATTTATATTTAATTATTTATAGGTTTAAATAATTATAATGTGTAATATTTTATAAAAGGTTTATAAAATATGCAAGTAACATTAACAATTACATGTTTTTTTAAGTTTATAAAAAAAAACTAATGTGATTATAATATGGGCATGGTGGTGGACAGTTTTGGAGTCCCAAGAAGACCATCCCATGCTTAAAATTTGTTACTTTTAAGACCACACATGTTCTAAGGTGCATGATCAAGTTGTTAATCAAGATATGACTCATTTTTCCTTGTGAACTAGTTTGAAAACTCTCTCTTCTTCCTCTTGGGTCAGCTGGCCGAAACTTTTGGGTGAGGAGAGGAGAGTTTTGCTTGCTAATTAAGTTCATCAAGTGTCCTAAAATCCTACCCAAATAATAGAAGGTGTTGGTGATTGAAAGCTTGTGGGTATTACACACTTGAGGCTTTAAGTTAGAGGTTGTTGTTGCTTAATTTTCATCATCATCTTGCTTGTTCTAAACAGCCCTCAATTTACTTGAGGAGGTATAATCTCTACTCTCCTTGTTCTTATATGTAAGCATATGTTTCAAGACTTGATAACAATATGGAATTCATTTAAAGTGGTTTAACTTATAAACTTGTTTTTATAAACTATCATGCTTCCGCTTTCTTTAATTATCATAAAATGGTTTTGTGATTATGTTGACATTAAGAACTTGTTTTATGTTGAATTCCATCAATGGTATCAGAGCCGAAGTCTATGAAATATGCTTCTTATATATGGTCTTTAAAACCCACCAACTTTGCATTCTATTAACATGCATGAAAGTAGAATGTAAAAATGTTCGGGTTTGGGTGGGTTGGTTAATTTGGCCGAATTGTTTAGGACCCAAAATGGGTTTCGGGTTCTTCCATTTTGGTCATTTTGTTCATAATGTTGTTGTTCACAATCAATGCCTTGACCTTATGTTTGTATGCATGCTTGTTTGGTTGATTTGTTGCTCATTCTATATGGTTGTAATATATTTATTCATTTGGTTTGTAATAATGTTTATTTAGTCATGTAATTTATTTAATTTGGTATGTAAAATAGATTAGGTTGTATTTCATTTTCTAGACAAAATGTATTAGGATATATTTTGTAATAAGATGAAGATACAAGTTGAAGACTTGGAAGAACACAAGAAGAAGCATTTGGATGCAAGATTAAGTGGGAGATTTAAAATCTTCTACTTTGTGTTATAACCCCTTTACCGGTGGCATTTATTTTCGGCTAAACAAATGTCTACCAAAATGGCTTGATTGTGAACATATTTGTTTTGCATGCATGGTTGTTTATTGTGTTTGTATGTTTGGTTGCTACAAGAATATCACAAGTTAACAACAAACAAAATGACAATTTAATTGGTTAAATTAGACATTATTAACGACATGCAAAACGACAATTTAAATGGTTAAATTGAAATGGCAAAAGGACATTAATAAATGGTTATTAAGAACACTAAAAGGATCACATATATAAAATGGTTTATATCAAGTAATTGGCTTAATTACAAGACATGAAAATGGTTTTTCATAAGTACCATACACTAAATGCATGTTGGTGTATGGCATAGAAGTTTTCTTAAACTAGAAATAATGAAAACTTATAATCCCTTAATCTACAAGGCAAACAAGTTAAACGCCATCCTTTTGTGTGACACTTAAAAATATTAGGGAACTCATAATGGGATAAAGGTCACCTAACCATTATGAGCAAACTAATATGATTAGGGTGAAATGGGTCATTTGGTTACATCGCGAGGTACTTGACCTCTATATGATACATTTTACAAACATTGCATTCGTTTTTAAAAGACAAACTTTTATTTCCTCGAAAGTTGACGGCATGCATACCATTTCATAATATATCAAACTATCAATGACTTTATAATAATATTGTTGAACTCATTGACTCGAATGCAACGTCTTTTGAAATATGCCATGAATGACTCCAAGTAATATCTTTAAAATGAGCAAATGCACAGTGAAAGATTTCTTTCATACCTGAGAATAAACATGCTTTAAAGTGTCAACCAAAAGGTTGGTGAGTTCATTAGTTTATCATAATAATCATTTTCATAATTTTAATAGACCACAAGATTTCAATTTTTCCATAAATATATATCTCATATCAGGCATTTTGCAAATTGCATAGAGATAAAAATCATTCATATGGTGAACACCTGGTAACCGATATTAACAAGATGCATATAGAATATCCCCATCATTCTGGGACACCCATCGGACATGATAAAATCGAAGTACTAAAGCATTCCAAATTCCAGAATGGGGGTTGTTAGTTCCCATAGATCTACCTTTAGGATTTGCGTCAATTAGGGGTGCACTAATTCTCAAAATTAGTGATGTTCCCTAATTCTTAGGCTACCAAGATGAAAAGGGACATATTCGATTCGATAATCCAACCATAGAATGTAGTTTCGATTACTTGTGTCTATTTCATAAAACATTTATAAAAGCAACGCATGTATTCTCAGTCTCAAAAATATATATTGCTAAAGCATTTAAAAAAGGGAGCAAATGAAACTCACTATACTGTATTTCGTAGTAAAAATACATATGACGTCATTGAACAGTGCAAGGTTGGCCTCGGATTCACGAACCTATATCAAGTATATATATTAACACATTATAATAGTAGTCGAATAAATTTATGTATTATTATTAGTGATATAATTGTTATATAAATTATATGTTACATTAATAATGTAGTTATATTATATATTTTAAATAATTAATATTTATTACTAACATATCATAATAAGTTTTTATTATTATAAGTATAGTAATTGCTTATTAGAATATTTTGATAACTAATTTATATATTGTAACATCCTGCATTTTTCCATTAAAGTTATTTTAACGCCCGTATTTTATTTTAATAACATCTTTCGTATCTAGATTCGTATCCTCCGTTGGTTAACGTTCTTAATATTTTCGTTATTGGATTATAACATCTTTCGTTTACTCTAGCATTTTAAAATAATTCGTTCGGTTAATTCCCGCACCCGACTACAAACTTGAGGGACTAATCTTGGCACTTGGCCAAATTTGGTTAACTAGTCACCCACCATCCACCACCAACCACTCACTTTCCCTTATCTCCTCACTACTTCCACTTTATTCTCTCAAACACTAACTCAAGGATTCATCATCTAAATTCGATCTAGGGAGCTAGCAACAAAACAAATTACATATTTGAAATCATTGCATCTTCCTCTTTGATTCCATACCAACTTCATCACATTTGAGTAACTTTCTAAAAACACTAAATTTTCTGGTTCTTGATCTTTTAAACTTAAAAGTGTGTTAATTAGTGTCTATAGCTCAAGTCTAACATGAATATGTGTTTAGTTTGCTCGATTTGTTGTTTTGAGTAACTAGCATGAACACTTGAAATGGGTGTGCTTAATCTTTGATTTTGGATGATTAAATGTTTTTTAAATGTTAAAGTTCATGTATTAAGTGTGTCATTAGCATCATTAGCTTCAATTTGATGTGTAGGTTGACTTGGAAAACTTCACTAACATGATTATTGATTTTGTGATTCTTGGTTAGGGTTTGATAGCTTTTAAAATGAACTTTTGATGCATTGAATGCTTGTTAATGTTGTTAGTAAGTGTTTAGTTGCAATGTATGTTTAATTACCTTCGAAACGGCATATCGTATGTGCAAATTGGATTCTCGAATCATAAAATGCGTTTTACGAACTTGAAACTTCAATGTGAACTTTTAACGATCATTCGACAAGGATTTGGTCATTTAAATGATGTAATTGTTTGATGATATGTGATTAGTTGTATTCCTCGTCAAAATACCTTTCCAACTATGTATGGTATGCGTTTTAAGTGTTTACGGTTCATTTGTTATGATAAAATGAGTTTTGGCTCGAGACTTGAACACTTGCACCAGCCCAGGTACCAGCTCACGTTGAGTGTCGCGACGTGGCCATCCTTGGTCGCGACGCGGCATTAGGCGTGTTTGGATTCTGATCAAACTTACACTTTTACCAAAAATGTTTGCTATGCTACGCACCTTCGATTCACATGTAACTTGTTCTAACATGCTTATATATGATTAAAAACCTCAGAAAAATAGTTCGGGACCCGACCCGAACGTGTTAACTTTTTCGTTGAATTTGACTCGACCAAAGTTGACTTTTGTCCAAACTTAACCAATACTTGTTTAAACCGTTCTAATCTTCTTGTATACTTACAATCGAGTCGTAACGAGCCATAGGACTAATTGAACAACTTTGACCCATCGTGTTTACCGTTATTGATACAACCTACTTGTTTAGGTCAAGACTAGCAATTGTCCTTGCACACGTTTAATTGTGAAGTACTTTATTACTCGTGCACTCAAGGTGAGATCATAGTCCCACTTTTAATCTTTTAAACTTACATTTGGGATGAGAAAACATAAACGTTTCATTTTACAAAGTGAACACAAGTATGAAAACAAACATTCTACATACGAGTTAGAACAAAATCCTCAATTCGATTATCATTAGTTTCACTTGTCGGGTGTAAGCGAGAACTTATGTTGTATGGCCATATGGGTTGACAAACCCTCATTCGGACGGTTCGCTACCGTTACTTCGGATGAAATATATTTTCGAGAAACAGTGTATGTTCTAACACTATTATGATGGGGTTCTATGGAAGGAAAGTTAAGCCTTGATAATTGGGTGCTCGTGATAACAATTTTTGGAATGGTTTACTATTATTGAAATGATATAAATATTGTGGTTCATTTGTACTTACTCACTTACTTAAACCTATGATTTCACCAACGTTTTCGTTGACAGATTTCTATGTTTTTCTCAGGTCTTTGAACGATATGTGATACATGCTTCCGCTCATTATTTTAATACTTGCATTGGATGTTGAGTTTATATGCATACATGGAGCGTCTTTTGACTTTATTTTAAACTGTGTCGCATAGGTTTCATTTGTACTTATAACTTTGTAACGTAACTAATGGTTGAACTATTCTTGTAAACTTTGAAACAATCTTTACATTTGAAATGAATGCGACATATTTTGGTCAAACGTTATTTTAAAGACTTATGACCACGTAACGGGACCTAAGTAGATGGCGCCATCAATGACGATTTTGTCGGGTCGCTACAGATGGTATCAGAGCGTTGGTTGTAGGGATTTTGAGTTCATTGGTGTCAACCCCGAGTCATAGAGTGCATTAGTGAGTCTAGACTACAACCGGCATATAGACTTGAAGTAGGACTTACTTGACTACTTGTGCATTTATACTCGAACTCTTTCATTCATATCTAACTTTTATTCCATCTTGATCTCACGTTGTTTAATTTGATTGACACGCCACCTTGACTTTGTGAAATAATGTCGAATGCACATATGAATTAGGGTAATATAATTGCCGGGATTATATTACGGTGACTCATATGAACATTCCGACATTATGGCATAAAGAATTTAAGGCGAGTCAAGGAAAAAATTTCTCTTTATCCTTATTCTACATCACGATTAGTATTATTGAGAATACTAATCAACGATATTCTTGCGTTTTCAAGGAACAATGGCACACCGAGGTCAACACAATACACTTCCCGAGACTCTCGAACAAGCTCTCCAACTAATGATAGCCACCGCCGTGGATGCGGCCATGGCCAGTAACTCCTCCAACAACAACAACAATCATGGATCCGGTAATTCAAATGAGGGGTGCTCCTACAAGAACTTCATTGGGTGCAAACCTCCCACTTTCGATGGAACTGGGGGACCGGTTGCTCTCACCCAATGGTTTGAACAAACGGAAGCCGTTTTTAGCATAAGCGGTTGTCGGAATCAAGATAAGGTCAAGTTTCCCACCCTCACTTTCGCCGGTATTGCTCTCTCATGGTGGAACACGTATGTACAATCAGTGGGTACCGATGAAGCCCACATACTCTCTTGGACCGAACTAAGAGAAAGAATGATCATCGAATACTTCCCGCGCGACGAGGTTTGAAGGCTCGAACAGGGGCTAAGAAATTTAAAAACAGTCAGGGATGATCTCGAAGCTTATAATCAACGGTTTGTCAAACTAGTCTTAATGTGTCCAAACGTCATGACTCTAAAATCCCTAAGAGTTGAACTTTACATGGATGACCTCCCGAAGAGCATTCAACACGAGGTAATATCATCCAAACCCGCTAACCTACAAGAGGCTTTAACGATGGCCCGCCAATTTATAGAAACGGTGGATGAATTTGAAGCGCTGACACTAACGGCCGAGAATCAATTGGATGGTAATAAAAGAAAATGGGAAGCCTCTCAATCAAGCAACTATAACAACAACAACTTCGCCAAGAAGCCTCTCACCTCCGACGGCAAGAAAGGGTATGCCGGAAACCTACCTTCGTGTAAAAAGTGTCACCAATATCATTTGGGTGAATGTGGCAAACCATTTTGCAACAAATGTCAAAGAAGTGGCCATGTGGCCCATGATTGTAAAAGTACTGCCCCCGTCGCCCAAAAGGGGCCAAATGCGCCAAAAACGGGTGTTTGTTTCGAATGTGGACAACCGGGTCATTTTAGAAATGCATGCCCAAAGAATAAAGTTAAAACCAACGCACGCCGTTGAGCTTTCAACACTAACGCCAAGGATGCCCGGGATGACAATGAACTAGTCATGGATAAGTTTCTTCTCAACAACTCTTATATTTCTTGTTTATTCGATTCGGGTGCCGATGAATGTTTTGTATCCGAGGCTTTGACTCATTCTTTTAGCACTACACCACTTCCCTTAGATACTACTTATATCATTCAGGTGACCAACGGAAAACTATTGCGGGCCGACAATTTTATCAGTGGGTGTACGTTGAACTTTTTGGGTAAAAAGTTTGAAATTGACTTGATACCTATAGAACTAGGGAGCTCAAAACCTATTCGTTAGGAAGAAAATGTTTCCCCACAAATATGTATTGATTATCGTGAACTAAATAATTTACGGTTAAGAACTGATATCCTTTCCCCCGTATCAATGACCTCCTGATCAATTACAAGGATTCCGTGTGTATTCCAAAATCGACCTCCATTCGGGTTATCATCAATTAAGGGTTAAGGGAGAAGATGTCTCCAAAACCGCTTTCCGAACTCGTTGCTATAGATATGAATTTCTTTTAGTGTCATTCAGTTTACCTAAGGCTTCGTCCGTATTCATGGGCCTTATAAATCGCGTATGTAAACTTATCTAGACAAATCCGTTATCATATTCATAGGTGATGTCTTAACCTATTCAATTCAAGCGAGGGAGAAAACGAACAACATCTCTGTCTTACGCACGAACTCTAGAGAAGGAACAACTCTATGCTAAAGTCTCCAAGTGTGAATTTTGGCTAACGAAGTCCAAATTTTAGACCATGTTATTCGTAGTCAAGGTATAAAAGTCGATCCCGCAGAAATCAAGCCATACCTAATTGGGAAACCCTCACGACTCCGACTTATATTCGTAAATTTTTGGATCTCGCTGGGTATACCGAAGATTCATTTCCGACTTTTCTGTATTCTCGACATTTAACCTCGTTAACTCATGAAGGAAAGAAATTCGTTTGGTCTGCCGAAAAAGAATCAACATTTCGTATCTTAAAGAAGAAGTTAACCACCGCTCCTATCCTATCTCTTCCCGAAGGCACTGATGATTTTGTTGCATGTTGTGATGCCTCCAAATAAGGTTTTGGGTGTGTGTTAATACCACGAAGGAAAGTTATTGCCTACTCTTCTCGACCATTGAAATCTCACTAACAAAACTACTTGACACACGAACTGGAATTAGGAACTGTTATCTTTGCACTTAAAATGTGGAGACACTATCTTTATGGGACCAAAGGTACCATTCTCACCAACCACAAAAAGCCTCCACACATTTTCGATCAAAAACAACTCAACCCGAGACAACGACGACGGACTGAAACATTAAATGATTACCATCCGGGCAAGACAAATGTTGTAGCCGATGCCTTTAGCCGAAAGGAAAGATTTAAACCTCTCCATGTCCGAACCTTAAACGTGATTATTCATACCCACCTTGCTAGCCAAATTCGTGTAGCACAAAATGGAACTCAAATATGGAAATATTTCCACGTGAACGCCTGAAAGGCATACTCTCTCGACTCGAAATCAAGGAAACTGAAATGCGTTATTTTGCACGAAGAATTTGAAAACTTAATTATGGATCCGATCAACCTTCTCATCACCAGGTACCACGATATATAACTCCGTTATTTCACTGTTGCCGTATGATATTACTGGAACCTAAGATAACACACAACCCAAGGATACCCCTTTCTTCTTCGACTTATCGTCCTTATGCTGCTGATATATGGCCAACTACTACTCAACTCCGAACTATACAACTACGGGTACTATCTCGTTCCCACCAAGTCTCGACATTTGGTCACAAGGTGCGCGATATGACTACATCAAGATGTAAACTCATCCTACTCTAAATTCTCATTTCACTCCTATCTTTTTCGCTCGTACTTCCGTATAAGGAAATCTTATCATCCAATCTCTCAATGGAGAGAGACTCTGCACACCATACCAGTATTCACCACGAAGGGGGAATAATCTAATCGAACTATTTCAGAAACCGACAGATCAAGCGAAAATACGATTCAAACCTCAGAATACATATTACGAACTTGTATTGTTGCCTTTAGCCGATTCCTTTTTACGATGATAGTTATCACACGAGTATTAACGCCGCACCTCTTCGAAACTTTATATGGCCGAAATTGTCGTTATCCAATTCGTTGGACCGAAGTATGTGACAAGCAAATCACCGGATCCGAACTCATTCAAGAAATAACCGTTAAGATCGTTCAAATCCGAGAAGGGCTCAAGACGGCCCGTAGTCGCCAAAAGAGCTGTGCTAATGTTAGACATAAGCCTCCCGAATCTCAAGTGGGTAACCACGAAATGCTAAAAGTCGCACCTTGGAAATGTGTATTCCGTTTTGGGAAAATGAAGGAAGTTAAATCAGCAATATTGATCCTTTTGAAATCTTAGGGCGTATTGGACCCGCTACATGCCGTTTGAATCATACAACTCGATTAAGTTTTCGTTCATCCTACATTCCATGTAACAAACTTAGAGACGTGTCCTGCGGAACAGGAACGTGTTATTCTTCTAGTTAAGCTTATCTTTGATGACAAACTCCACTTCATAGGAGAACCAGTTGAAATTATGGATCGTAGAACCAAACCTTAAGACAACGTAAAATCCCGACTGTCAAAGTTCGTTGGGATGCCCAAAAGAGGACCCAAGTTTACGTGGGAGGAACATGACCAAATAATAAAGGAGTACCTTCACTTATTCGTAGACTTGACAACACAAGGTCTCGAGGAAGAGACATCAACTATTACTTCCAACTAAATTTCAGGACGAAATTTCTTTTAAGGTGTGGGTAATGTAACATCCCGCATTTTTCCGTTAAAATTATTTTAACGCCCGTCTTTTATTTTAATAACATCTTTCGTATCTAGATTCGTATCCTCCGTTGGTTAACGTTCTTAATATTTTCGCTATTGGATTATAACATCTATCGTTTACTCTAGCATTTTAAAATAATTCGTTCAGTTAATTCCCGCACTCGACTACAAATTTGAGGGACTAGTCTTGGCACTTGGCCAAATTTGGTTAACTAGTCACCCACCATCCACCACCAACCTCTCACTTTCCTTTATCTCCTCACTACTTCCACTTTATTCTCTCAAACACCTACTCAAGGATTCATCATCTAAATTCGATCTAGGGAGCTAGCAACAAAACAAATTACATATTTGGAATCCTTGCATCTTCCTCTTTGATTCCATACCAACTTCATCACATTTGGGTAACTTTCTAAAAACACTAAATTTTCTTGTTCTTGATCTTTTAAACTTAAAAGTGTGTTAATTAGTGTCTATGGCTCAAGCCTAACATTAATATGTGTTTAGTTTGCTCGATTTGTTATTTTGAGTAACTAGCATGAACACTTGAAATGGGTGTGCTTAATCTTTTATTTTAGATGAGTAAATGTTGTTTAAATGTTAAATTTCATGTATTAAGTGTGTTACTAGCATCATTAGCTTCAATTTGATGTGTAGGTTGACTTGGAAAACTTCACTAACATGATTATTGATTTTGTGATTCTTGGTTAGGGTTTGATAGCTTTTAAAATGAACTTTTGATACATTGAATGCTTGTTAATGTTGTTAGTAAGTGTTTAGTTGCAATGTATGTTTAATTACCTTCGAAACGGCATATCGTATGTGCAAATTGGATTCCCGAATCATAAAATGCGTTTTACGAACTTGAAACTTAAATGATGAACTTTTAACGATCATTCGACGAGGATTTAGTCATTTAAATGATGTAATTGTTTGATGATATGTGATTAGTTGTATTCCTCGTCAAAATACCTTTCCAACGATGTATGGTATGCGTTTTAAGTGTTTACGGTTCATTTGTTATGATAAAATGAGTTTTGGCTCGAGACTTGAACACTTGCACCAGCCCAGGTACCAGCTCACGTTGAGTGTCGCGGCGCGGCCATCCTTGGTCGCGGCGCGGCATTAGGCGTGTTTGGATTCTGATCAAACTTACACTTTTACAAAAAATGTTTGCTATGCTACGCACCTCCGATTCACATGTAACTTGTTCTAACATGCTTATATATGATTAAAAACCTCAGAAAAATAGTTCGGGACCCGACCCGAATGTGTTTACTTTTTCGTTGACTTTGACTCGACCAAAGTTGACTTTTGTCCATACTTAACCAATACTTGTTTAAACCATTCTAATCTTCTTGTATACTTATATCTTTGATGTTAATGCTAAGGGGTATAAAATACTATTAAATTTTACAAGGAAATACTATTAAATACGGTACAATTTTACACAAGATATTTATTTATTTAGAGAATGGATATACTTAAACCTTGCTACAACACTTATAGGCAGTGTACCTAATCGTACAGTAGTGTAGTTTTTAGTAAGTCCGGTTCGTTCCACAGGGAAAAAATCTTTAAACAAAGCTTAACGCTATATTAGTTTTATTTTATAAAAATACAAATATATATATATATATATATATATATATATATATATATATATATATATATATATATATATATATATATATATATATATATATATATATATATATATAAGTAATATTATTATTATAAAAGGGGGGGTTTTACCGTTTAATGACCGGTTTGTCGATTTTAAAAACTTAAGTCGCAGTTAAAACCAAATGTAAAATATTAAAAATAAATACAAGACTTAATTTAAAGCGTAAAGTAAATAACGATAATGAAATTGCGATAAATAAAAGTGCGATAAAATAAACTTGCGATATATTAAAAAGTACGATAATTAAAAGTGCAATTAAATACAATAATAATAAATAAAAGTGCGATAATTAGAAGTGCAATTAAATATAAAATAAAGGAAATTAAATATGAAATAAAAGAATTATGCTTATTTAAACTTCCGTAATCATGATGTTTGACGTGTTGATTTTAGTTTTATGCCCATGGGTTAATTGTCCTTTGTCCTGGATTATTTAATATGTCCGTCTGGTTTTGTCCATAACAGTCCATCAGTCATAAATATAAAGTGCGAGTATCCTCATCAAATTATCCTATTACCCGAAGTTAAATATTCCAACTAATTGGGGACTTAAACTGTAGCAAGATTTTAATACTTTGTTTAATAATTACACCAGGTTATCGACTGCGTGTAACCCAAGGTTTTAATACTTTGTTATCAATTATGCCAAGTGTCCTTGTACATAATTTCACCCCTGTTTTAATAATTCTAGTGACTATTAATCTATTCCCGTGTCCGGTTAAATGAACGATTATTCGTACATATAAATACCCCGCCCATCGTGTCCGATCGAGTGTATATGGTTATTTATAGGGACGTTCAATTGTAAATCTTTATATTAAAATTAACAATTTATCATTTAGTTAAACAAATATAAAGCTCATTAATAGCCCATAGTCTAATTTCCACAAGTGTCGTTCTTTTGTCCAAACCCCAATTATGGTACAAAGCCCAATTACCCAATTTTAATATTTTTAGCCCAACATCATGATTACTTCGGATTAAATAAGCATAATACTAATTTAGCTACGAGACATTAAATTAAAAAGGTTGAACATAACTTACAATGATTAAAAATAGCGTAGCGTTACACGGACAGAATTTCGACTTACACCCTTTCAACATTCGCTAACATACCCTTATTATTAGAATTAAAATTAAAATTAAAATTAAAATTAAAATTAAAATTAAAATTAAAATTATAATATATATATATATATATATATATATATATATATATATATATATATATATATATATATATATATATATATATATATATATATATATATATATATATATATATATATATATATATATATATATATATATATATGTTTACGAGATAGAGAGAAAGATATGGATATATGGTGCACCAAAGCTCGAAATTTATAGGCCTGTGAACTGAAAAAGTTGGCCATGAGATCGCATGGCTTTTGTGCCTCCGGGCCATGCGATCGCATGGTGGTAGGTGACAGCTCAAAATTCTTGTTTTCTTGTTTGTCGACGTTTTAATTAAATAAATATAATATATAAATAATTATAAGAATTATTTAAATATTATATTATATTTATGTGCATAGTTGACTTGTAATTTTTAGTCCGTTGCGTCGAGCGTTGAGAGTTGACTCTGGTCCCGGTTTCGGATTTTCGAACGTCCTTGCGTACAATTTAATATCTTGTACTTTGCGTTTTGAATCTTGTACTCTTGTAATTTCGAGACGTTTCTTATCAATAATTGGAACCTCTTTGATTGTATTTTGTACTTTTGAGCTTTTTGGTCGTTTGCGTCTTCAATTTGTCGAATCTGTCTTTTGTCTTCACCTTTTATTATTTAAACGAATATCACTTGTAAATAGAACAGTTGCAACTAAAAGCTTGTCTTTCTTGAGGGATAATGCTATGAAATATATGTTCGTTTTTAGCATTATCAAATATTCCCACACTTGAGCGTTGCTTGTCCTCAAGCAATATCATCTTGAAATACTAGAATCACTTCTTTATTCTTCACACTTTGTACATCAGTGATTTCTTTACGGCGGTATAAACAATGGTAGTAACGATGTGGTTTACATTCCCATATGACTATAAAAATTTAGATCCTTTAAGAAATTGGATCTTTATGAAAACATTTGATCTTTTTGAAAATTCAATCTAGCTTTTACCCTAGATAAGTTTTCCCGAATAACCCTTCACCGGTGTTTGCAAATTCTTTTTATGGGTTTGGTGGGTTTCATATTTGAAAATTTTAGTTCAAAACTTACGTTTTTGTGTCACCCACTTGCTATCCTTGTATTGGGAAAGCAACACGTCCAGTATACTTGCTCCGAATATTACCTTTCGGTAAACTACCATCCTGTTGTAAAGGAAAGCGTTGAACAAGCAATTGTTATGGTCTATAACGTGTCGGACGCAATTACTACCCTTGGTAGGAGCAATAGTAAAGCTCACCCTTATAATTTTTCGGTCTGGCACAAGGTCCTGTCTTTGACCATGCTATGCAACCACCGTTCTTACGGTTGACACCCGATTTGGTTCAGGTGACCTAATGAATTCCAGGTGAATTCCTAGAATTTTACGTTCAATGGTAATGAACGCATTGAAAAATGGGTTTTCAGAAAACAAATCGGTTTTAATTTTGATAAAAATATTTTCTCGTTCAAGCTCGAGTTTAGATATCATCGAATTTCATGAGTTTGTAATTCTCAGTCTTTAAAGTCAATCTCAAGGATTGAGTAATATCAGGCTTAAAAGCTGATTTTTAATCTTTAAGGAGATTATCCTTTCTGGGGGTCTGATTCATTAGTCTTATCAAGCTAATTTGCATGGCACCCTCCCCATTTTACGAGACAGATCCTCTCATGGTTAGGATAAGTCTGACCACATGGTGACCCTGTTTGATGCTGAGGTCCGTGGATTTCCTGCTGATTTTAGAGATGACTTTTCTAGATTTTTCGTCAACCTACAGCTGGTCTGGACGACAACTTCAAGACCTAAATCAAGAAGCGCGTTTCTTTTACGAAAGACTTTACTTCCTTTTAACGATGGAATTGATTCATCGTGTAGATCCATCTTTCTTTCAAATATATTACAGTAAATCGGGTAAAACTGTTTAGTTTAGTCCAAAGCAAAAGTATCTTCAATTATTTGTTACAGAAATATGTGACATATGTTTAAGATAACTTGGTAATTTTTCCCACACTTGGCTTTTATTTTCCTTTTTATTGTCCTCTATTCCATTTTAAATGAATTTTAACATTTTGGTTTGTTTCTCAATTTATGTCCTTTCCGAGGTAACAATAATTTCGGTGTTAACACCCAGTTTTATCGTTCATAAATATGTATAAACATGATTTTGAGTTCATTTAATTGAAAATTTTTAAAAATTTTTACTAGAATTGGGTAGTCAGTATATAAGACTAGGGCTGTTCTTTATTATCAGAGAGCACTAGATTCTAATACAACTACTACGTTACTAGTATTTTTAATGGTAACCAAGTGTTTAAAGTAAAAAATTTAAAAATCCGAAAGAATTTAACCCCTTCCCACACTTAAGATCTTGCAATGCCCTCATTTGCAAGAAATCAGTAACAATTTAAATTATTGAGGGTGATTAGCGTAGAAAAATGATTAAATTTTACCAAAGTTTCCAAACATATTGGCGTTTGTTTGCTGAATGATAAATGGTGCACATCATTTGTTCATTCCTTCTTGTTGTTACATCACATTTGTTTTTCGTTTTGTTGTCAAAACTAGCTTTTGCTGAACTTAATGCCAGTCTTTGAAAATGCGTTGTTTTACCTTGTTTTGTACAATCGACAATATACATACATACAAATATAAACATGCATGGCAATTTGAAATGGGACTTAATATCCCACTTTCAAATCCTAAATGTAAAATATTAGTACACAATAATAATAAAAATGATAAAAATTACACAAATATATCTAATAACATAAGTTTAAACATGAATAATTAAAAAGATAAAAATCATAAAAATCATAAAAATAACCAAATGGAACTAAATCAGTCTGGATATGGGTTCCAGTTCATCTCGTCAGGTGGGTTCCATTGTTGGTTATAGGTGTTCTGATTGGCTTGGTTATAGTCATACCGGTTAAAGGGTGGTCGGATCTCGGGGCTGTGTGGCGGAAAATAAGCAGGTCGAGTAGGTACATAGTTATTTGGTACCTGATATGATAGCTGGCTCATGATTTGGTGCTAATGAACTAACCAGCTATCGTGTTGGCGTCGCCTATAATCCTCGTATACTCGCTCGGAGTTCCACTGCTCATACATACTATGTCTGGCCGCGTTCGTCATTGATTCCTCATCTATGCGAACGTGGACGTCAAGAATAGCATCTCGAAAGACATCCCTAATGTCTTCCGGTTCCTCCATTTCCTCGTCTGAGCCCCTTTCTACCCGTGGATGAGGTCCCTCATAGGGTACTGCCTGGTTACGTCTACTTTTCAATACCTTAGCACCCACATAAACTTTCAATCCCAAGGGCTCAACCTGTTCTCTACAAAGCTGTAATGGACCCCCTTGGTTCCTATCAACACCTAAATACTCTCCAATGAGAGTAACAAAAATACCTTCTACTATTATACTCCCGTCCTGCATTCCCTCTACCATTTTAGATAAATAAAAATCAACACAATAAGGGATATTGACAAAGCTTCTAGGATCCCGAATACACTTTAGGTAGAATAAATCATGTAAGGTAATTTTTTCTTTATTGTGACCTCTCTATGTAATCGAGTTAGCCAAAAATCTATGAATAATACGAAGCTCGGCTCTGTCAATATGTGTATAGGAGTGTCCTCCTGCTCGTGTAAAAACATCAAAATGTGACATACGCCTCCAAATGGCATCAGCGTCAAAGTTGCTATCTACCCTTTCACCATAATGAATCAAGTTTGTACAATCGGGTAGTAGCAACTCACCAGGAGTATATATCTATAAAGCCCTGGCCATGTCCAGCATGGACATTCTGTACATCCTACCGCCAAGGATAAACCTAAGAAATCTTCTATCATCTATTCTAACTATATTTGTATCAAGTGATACAGTACTCATCAACTCAACACACCATTCCTTATATACAGGTCTACGAATGGTGAAAAGACGTTCCCAATCTGTAAAAGAAGAACTGCCATACCTTTAAACTAAAAGCTGTCTAACACGGTCAGCTAGATGGACCGTTTCCAAAGGAACCCAATCGATTACCCTTGGCACCTCTACATTTTTTGTTACCAATTTGAATTTGTTCCTTTGATATGTCTCGTAATCTCTCCATCTCCTATCAAATCTCAGATTAGGATGCAGAGTGTGCTCAGGAATCGTTGGGAATTCTACTGGCGGCCTCATTGGGAATACTATGAATTCATCAACAAACTGTACCGGATCATAATAAGGTATGTGCTGATCAGGCTGTTGTTGTGGTTCTTGTTGTGGTTCTTGTTCGTGTTGCATTTCTGGTTCTGGTGCTGGTGCTGGTGCTGGTCGTCTAGATGATGATGCTCCTGAACCTCCCGTATCGGCTTTCTTCAAAACACATTAAACACAAAATTTGTGCATCCAAATATGCATTAGTGTTAGCAAAATAACAACTTAAAACAATCACTATAACATGTTAAATCAAAATTAAACTTATACACATTTTCACAATTTTTTACAATTCTACACTTTTCAAATAAGCACATATGAAAATGTATACAAAGTTCATAAGCATTTAACTCAAATAACATGTCAAAATAGTCATTACTAATAATTAAACAAGTCTCAAATGGCAATTACATCAAATTAATCAAGTTCATGAATTTTGGACTTAAAAAGTCCACTTTAATCTCCAAAAATCATGTTTAGGATCAATGTTTGGATCATTTAACTACCTAAACATGTTACACTACTCAATTTAGCAATAATTCACGACAAAAATCGGCCATAACCTGTTTATATCAAAAAGCCCCAAATTGCTCAAGAACACAAACCCTAGATTTCTAAAAATTTTGAAGTTTTTGGCTTCAAATCATGTTAAATAGCATCAATCTAGGTTATACATGCATCAAATACTAATAATTTAACACTAATTACACTAGAAATTAACAAAATTGCATTAGGTAAAATATTGGTAATTATCACAAAAACTAGCAAATTTATGAGTTTAGGGGTGTAATTTTTACCATTTTGCTGAAGAATGAAAATCTAGGCATGATTAGAGCAAGAAAAATGACGAATTACGGTGGAAAAATGATGAAATTTGGTAAAGATTTGAGAGAGTTTCGTGTTTGTGTGTGTGTTTTGTGAAAAGAGAAGAGCAGCTCACTGGCTGTTATCATTCTGACCTGCATTTGGTCCCCATGCGATCGCATGGGGTGCCGGCTACAGTACTTTCAGTTTTTTTTTTATGTAAAACCTTATACTTTATAAAACATATAATTAATAAAATTCTAAAAATTTTATTTTTCTTTAGGAGCGAGGACGTTTCGGATCGTTGTCCTAGTCTGTCCCTCGACAAAATTTTAAAATTTGTCAAATCAAAGCGCGGTTTTAAAAGTAAAGATTTTTGAGTTTTTTTTTATGTTTTTGGCATACTTTAATTCAATAAGATTAAAAATAATGATAATAAAAGTTCTCGTCCCTTCCTCGGGTAAAGCAATTTCGGTTCAAAGACCTAGTCTTCAACTTACGACGAATTTTAAAAATCATATTTTTAACTTAGCGAAATAAAGTAAATTTTTGTTTTTAAATTCACACCAAACTTAAATTAAAAATGCATAAAATTAAAAAAAAATTCACACCAAACTTAAATTATATTTTTGTTTTTATACATACAATACTTATATTAAAAATATTAATTTTTCAAATATTTACAATTTTAAATAAGTTTACAATATTAAATTAATAATTATATATTAATTGTAAAAACATGGTAAAAATAAAATTAAAAATCTTTTTGGCTTTTATCCCACTTTAATCAATCAAATATTATCAAAAATATACGCCCCTCTTTTTGGTAAAGTAATTTCGGTTCCATGACCTAATTTAACTCATGACGAATTTTTGAAATATTTTATTTTGATTGATTAAAGATATTTATACCTTAAGAATAAACGTTAAATTTAACAGTGATGTAATAAATTTTTGTATGATATCAATAATTTCGGTCCCAAGACCTAATTTCATCGAATACCAATTTAATACTTTATAGCGAACAAATTAGCGTTTATTATCAAAAGGTTAAAAATAAAAATAAAAAAATAAAAACTGTACAGACTTACCTGTGAAATATATTTCTTAGTGATATGCTCTAGCCCACTCATAAGATAGTCGGACTAATTGATTTTCCATGGCTACATAGGCATAACCTCGAGCATTTAATGTTTTTTCTTCTAAACATATGAACGGTTCATCTCTGCATAAAGTAACAAATTCGGTATTTGAATAGGTTTGATTATTTGAACATTTACCTTCGTGTGACCATTTTCTGCATTTGTGACATTTTTCAAGGTGTCGTGCTTTTCTTTTCGCTGCGAATTTTGATTTTCCTTTACCAAATTGTGACTTATTATCTTCGCATCTGGATTCTTTTCTTACTCCGTCCAATTTACCTCTGATTAATGATACTATTTCACTTGGAAGTGTGTCATTATTACGTTTAGTGATCAAAGCGTGTAGCATTAGGCCATGGTTTAGTTCACAGGAAGTCTTCATTTCGTAAAAACCTAAAAAAAATAAAAATTCAGAATGGGGGGAGAGGACTAGTTCTTTAAGGTCTGCTAGGGAAAGACCATTCGGGTTCCATTTTCGAGAACTACACGAAAATAGAAAATCTAACTCTAACAGAAATACATATTATCCTTTAAAGACTTGATTCTCCCCACACTTAGTTAGCTGTGGTATCGAAATTGTGATTAACTTCGTTGTCAACTTCCATTGGACTATCTATGTAATGTTTAACTCTGTGACCATTAACTTTAAATTCAATCCTATTTGAATTTATTAATTCTACTGTTTCTTATGGGAAAACTCTTTTGACTATGAATGGTCCAGACCATCTTGATTTCAATTTTCCAGGAAATAGCTTGAATCGTGAATTGAAAAGAAGAACTCTATCTCCTTCTTTAAATTCTTTTGAACTTCTGATTCTTTTATCATGCCATTTCTTCGTTCTTTCTTTATAGATTAACGAATTTTCGTATGCTTCATGTCTTAATTCTTCTAATTCGTTTAGTTGACTTAACCGTAGACGTCCAGCTTCATGTAAATCAAGATTACATGTCTTCAAAGCCCAAAATGCTTTGTGTTCAATTTCTACTGGAAGATGACATGCTTTTCCATAAACGAGTCTAAAAGGTGTGGTTCCAATTGGAGTTTTGTAGGCTGTTCTAAAAGCCCAAAGTGCATCCTCCAATTTTATGGACCATTCCTTCGGATTTGATCCTACGGTTTTTTCTAGAATACGTTTTAAAGCTCGGTTGGTATTTTCAACTTGTCCACTTGTTTGTGGATGATAAGCAGTGGAGATTTTATGAGTTACTCCATATCTTTTAAGAACTTTCTCAAGTTGATTATTACAGAAATGAGTTCCCCGATCACTTATTAAAGCTTTCGGTGTTCCAAACCTTGCAAAAAGACGTTTTAAAAAGTTGACTACAACTTGTGCATCGTTAGTTGGGAGAGCTTGTGCTTCCGCTCATTTAGATACATAATCAATGGCTACGAGAATATATAGATTATTATGAGATTTTGGAAATGGACCCATAAAGTCAATACCCTAAATGTCAAATACTTCACATACTTGAATGACATTTTGTGGCATTTCATCACGTTGACTTATTTTTCCGGCCCTTTGACAAGCATCACAGGATTTGCAAAGAAGGTATGCGTCTTTGTAAATTGTAGGCCAATAGAATCCAGCATCATAAACTTTTCTTGCTGTTAGTTGAGGCCCATAATGCCCTCCTGTTGGTCCTGTGTGACAATGGTTTAAAATTTTACTAGCTTCATCTCCGAATACACATCGGCGTATTATTCCATCTGGACAACTTTTAAACAAATGTGGATCTTCCCAAAAATAGTGTTTTATATCACTGAAGAATTTCTTTTGTTTTTGGTACGATAATCCTTTTTCAAGGAATCCACATACTAAGTAGTTTGCATAGTCTGCAAACCATGGTATTTCATTATAATCTATCTTCAATAGATATTCATCAGGAAAGTTGTCTTGTATGGCCGATTCATTTAGAACTTCTAATTCGGCATTTTCAAGACGAGAAAGATGAGCAGCGGCGAGATTTTCTGCTCCTCTTTTATCTCGGATTTCAATATCGAATTCTTGTAAGAGTAAGATCCAACAGATTAATCGTGGTTTAGCATCTTGTTTCGAAAATAGGTATCTAAGAGCAGAATGGTCGGTATAGACCACCGTTTTTGCTAGAACGAGATATGAACGAAATTTGTCAAAAGTAAAGACAATAGCAAGGAGTTCTTTTTCAGTAGTTGTGTAATTCGTTTGTGCTCCTTATAACGTCTTACTAGCATAATATATAGGTTGAAATCGTTTTTCAATCCTTTGTCCTAAAACGGCTCCCATTGCAAAATCACTTGCATCGCACATAAGTTCAAACAGTAGATTCCAATTTGGTGTTATCATGATCGGCGCATTAGTGAGTTTCTCTTTAAGAATATTAAAAGATTTGATGCATTCATCTGAAAAGATGAATGGAGCATCCTTTTCTAGGAGTTTATTCATAGGAGTGGCAATTTTAGAAAAATCTTTTATGAAACGTCGGTAAAAACCGGCATGACCTAGAAAACTCCTAACTCCTCTAACATTGGTGGGATGTGGAAGTTTAGCAATTACATCTACTTTAGCTCTATCCACTTCAATTCCTTCCTTTGAAATTTTATGTCCAAGAACGATGCCTTCTTTAACCATGAAATGGCATTTCTCCCAATTAAGTACTAGATTTGATTGTTCGCATCTAATAAACATTCGTTCAAGATTAACTAGACATGTTTCAAATGTATCACCGAAGACTGAAAAGTCATCCATGAAAACTTCCATGCATTCTTCTATCATGTCGTGAAAAATCGCCATCATGCACCTTTGAAAGGTTGCAGGGGCGTTGCAAAGTCCAAATGGCATGCGTTTGTAAGCAAAAGTACCATAAGGGCACGTGAATGTGGTTTTTTCTTGGTCTTCGGGTGCTATTGAAATTTGAAAATATTCGGAAAATCCATCAAGAAAACAATAGTAACTATTTCCGGCTAATCTTTCCAACATTTGATTAATAAAAGGTAAGGGAAAGTGATCTTTTCTGGTGGCGTCATTTAATTTTCTATAATCAATACATACACGCCATCATGTTACAGTCCTTGTAGGAATAAGCTCATTTTTCTCATTTGTAATGACAGTCATGCCACCCTTCTTAGGCACGCATTGAACTGGGCTTACCCATGGACTATCAGAAATTGGATAAATTAAATCTGTATCTAGCAGTTTAATTATTTCTTTTTTAACAACATCTTGCATATTAGGATTTAGTCTTCGTTGGCGTTGCACATACGTTTTATGACCTTCTTCCATAAGAATTTTATGTGTGCAATACGAAGGACTTATTCATTTAATATCATGAATCTTCCATGCAATGGCTGGTTTATGAGCTTTCAACACAGAAATGATTTGAGATTTTTCATTTTCAGTAAGAGAAGACGATATTATTACAGGTAATTCAGATTCACCATGTAAATAAGCGTATTCCAAATGGTTTAGAAGTGGCTTTAACTCTAATTTCGGAGGTTCTTCTATCGATGATTTATATCGATATCTGTCTTCTTCTTTTAGCATTTGAATTTCTTCTGTTGTTGGTTCATATCCATTAGCTATAAGTGTAGCTAACATTTCAGCTTCATCAATTGGTTCAGTTCCTTCTCCTAAAGAACATTCTCCTGTTCCTTGTAATTCTGGAAATTCTTCTAACAATTCTGCATGTGAATCTATAGTTTGAATAAAATAACATGTATCATCTGCAGATTGCGGTTGTTGCATTGCTTTATCAACTGAAAAGGTAACACTCTCGTCCTCTATACTTAGGGTCAGTTTCTTACCAAACACGTCTATCATTGCTTTAGCCGTGTTTAAGAATGGTCTTCCTAATATGAGAGGAACTTGAGAATCTTCTTCCATGTCCAGAACAACAAAATCTACTGGAAATACTAAAGTACCAACTTTAACTAGCATGTTCTCCATTATCCCTCTAGGATATTTTATTGATCGATCGGCTAGTTGTATGCTTATTCTTGTTAGTTTCAATTCTATAAGGTCTAGTTTAGCGTATAGTGAATACGGCATTAAATTTATACTAGCACCTAAATCTGCCAATGCTTCTATTGAACTAAGACTACCCAGAAAACATGGAATTGTGAAACTTCCTGGATCAGATAATTTTTCTGGTATCTTATTCAACAGCACTGCTGAACAATTAGCATTCATAGTAACAGCCGAGAGTTCTTCCATTTTCTTTCTATTTGAGATTAGATCTTTCAGAAATTTAGCATATCTAGGCATTCCTGAAATCACATCAATGAAAGGAAGATTTACATTTATCTCTTTAAACATATCCAAGAATTTGGATTGCTCGGCTTCAAGTTTCACTTTTTTCATTTTACTCGGGTAAGGAAGTGGTGGTTGGTATGGTTTAACATAAGGTTTAGCCTTAACTGTGTTATCTTCATTAACCTTTTCAACTACCGGTTCTTTTTCCTTATCTTGATCAGGTTGTGGTTCTTGTGGATTAGGAATAGTTTCATTAGAAGTTCCAGGTATTTCAGGTGGTTTAAGTGTTGTAGCACTTCTTGTGGTAAGTTTCTCTTTTTTCATTTTACTCGGGTAAGGAAGTGGTGGTTGGTATGGTTTAACATAAGGTTTAGCCTTAACTGTGTTATCTTCATTAACCTTTTCAACTACCGGTTCTTTTTCCTTATCTTGATCAGGTTGTGGTTCTTGTGGATTAGGAATAGTTTCATCAGAAGTTCCAGGTATTTCAGGTGGTTTAAGTGTTGTACCACTTATTGTGGTAATGGCTTTAGCTGTTTCATTCCGGGGGTTTGCATTTGTATCACTAGGTAAACTTTCCGGTTTTCTTTCACCTATTAACCTTGCTAGGTTACTTACTGCTTGTTCCAAATTTTGAATAGAAGCTTGTTGATTTCTAAATGTTTGAGCATTTTGTTCATTAGTTTGTTTCTGAGATGTGAAAAACTGCGTTTGAGTTTCAACTAGCTTCGTCATCATATCTTCTAAATTCGTCTTTTTATCATCAGTTTGTGGTGGTTTGTTTTGAAAATTAGGTCTTTGCTGGTTGTAAGTATTGTTAGATACTTGTTGATTGCTAGGACCTTGTTGGTTGTTGTATGGAATATTTCGGTTATAATTCTGGTTTTGATTGTAAATCGGTCTTGGCGGTTGATAATTATTCTGATAATTATTTCCAGGCCTTTGGTTTATGTAAGAAATATTCTCTATTTGTTCCATTGTTAGTTCAATACTAAGACAATCTTTTGTCAAATGTGGTCCTCCACACTGCTCACAACTAATTCGTATTGAGTGGATATCTTTAGTCATCTTTTCCATTCGTCTCTCGACAGCATCTATCTTTGCAGAAATGGAATCTAAGTCATGGCTAGAATCGGCTCTAGCTGCTTTAGATGATCTAACGATATCTTTTTCTTGATGCCACTCATGTGAGTGGGAAGCAGTGTTATCAATAATTTTATAAGCATCAGTTTCGGTTTTCTTCATAATAGAACCACCAGCTGCTATATCTATGTCTTTCCTTGTAGTGATGTCGCATCCTTGGCAGAATATTTGTACTATTTGACAGGTGTCTAAACCATGTTGCGGACATCCTCTCAATAACTTTCCAAATCTGGTCCAAGCCTCATATAGAGTTTCATTTGGTTTCTGTGTGAACGTAACAATTTCTCCTTGAAGTCTTACGGCTTTAGATGCTGGAAAGAATTGTTTAAGAAATTTTTCAACTAAAACATCCCATGTATCGATCACCCCTTCAGGTAACGATTCCAACCAATCTTTGGCTTCTCCCATTAAAGTTCAGGGAAATAACATGAGATATATCTGTTCATCCTCAACTTCTCTTATTTTAAATAATGTGCAGATCCTATTAAAGGTACGAAGATGTTCATTTGGATCTTCCTTCGGCGCACCACTAAATTGGCATTGATTAGTCACCACATGTAGAATTTGTCCTTTGATTTCATAATCTGGCGCATTAATGTCTGGATGAGTAATTGCGTGACCTTGGCCAGTGCGTTTAGCTTTCATTCGGTCTTCCATACTTAAAGGTTCTAGATTTTCCATGATTGAATTTGTTGAATCTGAATCACTAGAGGATTCTGATTTAATGGTTCGTTCCTCAACAATCTCTGTTTGAATGATTGGTGGTTTCGGAGGAAAAATTAATGGTTCAGGATCTATGAATCGTTCCTGAATATTCTCTGGATTCTCAATTGTGAGGTCGGGTTCAAAAAATGGATTATCGGAAATTTGAATTGGAGTACTTGGTCGAATGGATGACGATTCTAAAGTAAATCAACGGCGACAATATTTGCTAGATGTCTTGATCTGGTTACAGGTGGTGAACGTACAAAAGGTGGTGAACGTCTTGCTCGGTGCATTCACTGAATATCCTATTAGTTTTTAAAAGGAAAGAAAAATTATATAAGTTATCCAATTAATAGACTTTTTTGATTTTGCCCACGTTTCGAATAGCTAAAAGATGCAGCAGAGGGGCAGGATTCGTTTGGTCTCAATATAATTGAGTACTGTTTGGCTCCAATAACCCGGTCCACGTACAAATCCAACTATTACTACGAACCAGAAAATTTTGATGTCTATCAATTTAACCACTTAAAATAAATTTCGTAATTTTAAGAAATTTAGATAAGAAGTAGAATAAAAATCTATGTCCTAAAACTAGAATAGCGAGAAATAAGAAAGAAAAAGAGCGCGTCGAAAAAGGTCGAAAAAGAAAAGAAAAAGAGCGACTTATAAAATTTTAAAAACACTCGACTAACCCAACCTTATTACTATCACTAACTTAAAAATAAAATTGCAAATTGAGATTACTAATTGGAGTGATAATTGATACATAGGTAAAAGGCGTCGAAAAATAAAAATAAGAAAGTAGCGCGTTGAAACTTAAAAATGAACTAAAAACTAAAAACTAAAAGTTGCGTCTAAAAATATTAAAGCTTACAAGTAAAACTATATCCCAAATGACAATATCTTAAAAAGGAACTAAAACTTAAAAGGCGTCGCAAAATTCTAAAACACCTAGATCTTAGTCTAAAGAAAAAGCACTTAAGAGATTTTACGGCAAAGCCTAAAAATCTAGAAATAAAAATTAGCTACGGCAAAAACGATGGATTAAAACTAAATACGAGCGAAAAAAGAAAAAAAAAATATAAAAATTACGCTAAAACAAATAAAAATGAACAAAATATAAAAATATACTAAAAGTTGTAAAAATTACAATTTTTATAAAAATATTATTTTTATATTATTTATTTTATAAAACTATTAATTTTAAAAACTAATTAAACTAATTTAACTAAATAATACAAATTAAATATAAAAACTAAAACTAAATAATAAAAAATACAACCCTAATTAGGGTTTTAAGTTAAATAATAATAATTATTATCCGTAATAAATGCTGATTTCAGTCAATTCTGGCGTGTCTGCAGAGCTCATGCGATCGCATGAGTTCTTAGTTACCCGGCCATGCGATCGCATGGGCTAGGGTTTCGGGCCAGACACTGGGCTGCTACAGTACTTGGACTCGAGTGTTTTTTTTTTCTGCTGTATTATATTTCTGTTTTATAAATTTATGTAATATATTAATATAAATTAAAAAAAACTTATATTTTTATAAAATAAAGAAACTTTTATAGAACTTATAAATTTAACAAACTCTTAAAAATATTTATAATTTTGTTTTTCTTTTTATATTTTTGAATATATTAAAACGTATTTTTACAAAAGTGTATTTTTTATAAAAGTAAACTAAAAATAAAAATCTTTTTTTTATTTAGCGTTGCGCTTCCGGCTTTTAAGCTAGATTTTGGTCCCCGGCAGCGGCGCCAAAAATACTTGATGTTAAAGCTAAGGGGTATAAAATACTATTAAATTTTACAAGGAAATACTATTAAATACGATACAATTTTACACAAGATATTTATTTATTTAGAGAATGGATATACTTAAACCTTGCTACAACACTTATAGGCAGTGTACCTAATCGTACAGTAGTGTAGTTTTTAGTAAGTCCGGTTCGTTCCACAGGGAAAAAATCTTTAAACAAAGCTTAACGCTATATTAGTTTTATTTTATAAAAATACAAATATATATATATATAAGTAATATTATTATTATAAGGAGGGGTGGGGTTTTACCGTTTAATGACCGGTTTGTCGATTTTAAAAACTTAAGTCGCAGTTAAAACCAAATGTAAAATATTAAAAATAAATACAAGACTTAATTTAAAGCGTAAAGTAAATAACGATAATGAAATTGCGATAAATAAAAGTGTGATAAAATAAACTTGCGATATATTAAAAAGTACGATAATTAAAAGTGCAATTAAATACAATAACAATAAATAAAAGTGCGATAATTAGAAGTGCAATTAAATATAAAATAAAGGAAATTAAATATGAAATAAAAGAATTATGCTTATTTAAACTTCCGTAATCATGATGTTTGACGTGTTGATTTTAGTTTTATGCCCATGGGTTAATTGTCCTTTGTCCTGGATTATTTAATATGTCCGTCTAGTTTTTGTCCATAACAGTCCATCAGTTATAAATATAAAGTGCGAGTATCCTCGTCAAATTATCCTATTACCCGAAGTTAAATATTCCAACTAATTGGGGACTTAAATTGTAGCAAGATTTTAATACTTTGTTTAATAATTACACCAGGTTATCGACTGCGTGTAACCCAAGGTTTTAATACTTTGTTATCAATTATGCCAAGTGTCCTTGTACATAATTTCACCCCTGTTTTAATAATTCTAGTGACTATTAATCCATTCCTGTGTCCGGTTAAATGAACGATTATTCGTACATATAAATACCCCGCCCATCGTGTCCGATCGAGTGTATATGGTTATTTATAGGGACGTCCAATTGTAAATCTTTATATTAAAATTAACAAATTATCATTTAGTTAAACAAATATAAAGCCCATTAATAGCCCATAGTCTAATTTCCACAAGTGTCGTTCTTTTGTCTAAACCCAATTATGGTACAAAGCCCAATTACCTAATTTTAATATTTTTAGCCCAACATCATGATTACTTCGGATTAAATAAGCATAATAATAATTTATCTACGAGACATTAAATTAAAAAGGTTGAACATAACTTACAATGATTAAAAATAGTGTAGCGTTACACGGACAGAATTTCGACTTACACCCTTACAACATTCGCTAACATACCCTTATTATTAGAATTAAAATTAAAATTAAAATTATAATATATATATATATATATATATATATATATATATATATATATATATATATATATATATATATATATATATATATATATATATATATATATGTATATGTTTACGAGATAGAGAGAAAGATATGGATATATGGTGCACCAAAGCTCGAAATTTATAGGCCTGTGAACTGAAAAAGTTGGCCATGCGATCGCATGGCTTTTGTGCCTCCAGGCCATGCGATCGCATGGTGGTAGGTGACAGCTCAAAATTCTTGTTTTCTTGTTTGTCGACGTTTTAATTAAATAAATATAATATATAAATAATTATAAGAATTATTTAAATATTATATTATATTTATGTGCATAGTTGACTTGTAATTTTTAGTCCGTTGCGTCGAGCGTTGAGAGTTGACTCTGGTCCCGATTCCGGATTTTCGAACGTCCTTGCGTACAATTTAATATCTTGTACTTTACGTTTTGAATCTTGTACTCTTGTAATTTCGAGACGTTTCTTATCAATAATTGGAACCTCTTTGATTGTATTTTGTACTTTTGAGCTTTTTGGTCGTTTGCGTCTTCAATTTGTCGAATCTGTCTTTTGTCTTCACCTTTTATTATTTAAACGAATATCACTTGTAAATAGAACAGTTGCAACTAAAAGCTTGTCTTTCTTGAGGGATAATGCTATGAAATATATGTTCGTTTTTAGCATTATCAATCTTGCATGAAACATGACAATTTGATTCACATGCTATATAATTGAGTCGTAACGAGCCATAGGACTAATTGAACAACTTTGACCCTCATTCGGACGGTTCGCTACCGTTACTTCGGATGAAATATATTTTCTAGAAACAGTGTATGTTCTAACACTATTATGATGGGGTTCTATGGAAGGAAAGTTAAGCCTTGATAATTGGGTGCTCGTGATAACAATTTTTGGAATGGTTTACTATCATTGAAATGATATAAATCTTGTGGTTCATTTGTACTTACTCACTTACTTAAACCTATGATTTCACCAACGTTTTCGTTGACAGATTTCTATGTTTTTCTCAGGTCTTTGAACGATATGTGATACATGCTTCCGCTCATTATTTTGATACTTGCATTGGATGTCGAGTTTATATGCATACATGGAGCGTCTTTTGACTTTATTTTAAACTGTTGATGTTATGTGAGGCGTATACTAAATAGTTATATTTTTGTTTCGAAATACTGTTAAATACGATACAATTTTACACAAGTTATTTATTTATTTAGAGAGTGGATATACCTAAACCTTGCTACAACACTATAGGCAGTGTACCTAATCATACAGTAGTGTAGTTTTTAGTAAGTCCGGTTCGTCCACAGGGAACTAGCCAAGTTTAACGCTATATTTTAAAACTAAATTTGTATATACAAATATATATATATATATATATATATATATATATATATATATATATATATATATATATATATATATATATATATATATATATAAGTAGTATTATTATTATAAAAGGGGGTTTTTACCGTTTAATGACCGGTTTATCGATTTTATGTCTTAAGTCACAATTAAAACCTAATGTAAAATATTAAAAATAAATATAACTTAATTTAAAGCGTAAAGTAAATGATGATAATAAAATTGCGATAATTAAAAGTGCGATAAATAAAATGACAGTAAATAAAAGTTGCGATAATTAAAAAGTACGATAATTTAAAGTGCGATAAATAGAATGACAGAAAATAAAAGTGCGATGAGATATAAAATAAAGAAATTATGCTTATTTAAACATCCATAATCATGATGTTCGACGTGTTGATTTTAATTTATTACCATGGGTTAATTGTCCTTTGTCCTGGATTATTCGATATGTCCATACGGTTTTGTCCATAATAGTCCATCAGTCATAAATATAAAGTGCGAAAGTCTTCGTCAAATTATCCTTATACCCGAATTCAAATATTCTAACTAATTGGGGATTTAAACTGTAATAAGGTTTTAATACTTTATTATCAATTACACCAAGTGTCCTTGCATGTAATCCACCCCTGTTTTAATGAGTCCATTGACTATTAATCCATTCCCGTGTCCGGTCAAATGAACGATTATTAGTACTTATAAATATCCCACCCATCGTGTCCGATCGAGTGTATATGGTTATTTATAATTACGTCTAATTGTAAATCTTTATATTAAATTAACAAACTATCATTCAGTTAAACAAATATAAAGCCCATTAATAGCCCATAGTCTAATTTCCACAAGTGTCGGTCTTTTGTCCAAACCCCAATTATGGTCCAAAGCCCAATAACCCCGTCTTTAATATTTAGCCCAACATCACGATTACTTCGGCTTAAATAAGCATAATAATAACTTAGCTACTAGACATTAATTTAAAAAGGTTGAACATAACTTACAATGAGTATTAATAGCGTAGCATTACACGGACAGAATTTCGACTTACAAACTTAAAACATTCGCCACTATAACCTTATTATTATTAAACTTAAATTAAAATTAAAATTATAAAATATAAATATAAATATATCATAGATAGATAGAAAGAAAGAGGTAATGAATCGATCAGAATGCGCGGACTTTTATAGGCCCACGTTTCACTGTTGAGCTCCGCGAGTGCAGAGGTTTTCTTCATCAAAGCTCCGCGAGTGCGGAGGTCTGGAATCCACCTCATAGATTAATTCCAAAACGTGGGCTGCGTATAATTATAATATATAATAATATATATAATTAATTATATATTATATTATATTCTTGGGCATAGTTGACTTGTAATTTTTGGTCCATTGCGTCGGGCGCTGAAAATTGGTTCATGTCTCGGTTCCGGATTATCGAACACCTTTTCGTACGATTTAATATCTTGTACTTTGTGTTTCACGGCTTGTACTCTTGTAATTTTTAGACGTTTCTCATCAATAATTTGAACCACTTGGATTGTACTTTGTACTTTTTAGCTTTTTGGTCATTTGCGTCTTCAATTCGACGAATCTGTCTTTTATCTTCACCCATTAATATTTAAACAAATATCACTTGCAAATAGAACAATTGCAACTAAAAGCTTGTCTTTCTTGAGGGATAATGCTATGAAATATATGTTCGTTTTTAGCATTATTAAATATTCCCACACTTGAGCGTTGCTTGTCCTCAAGCAATATAGAACTTGAATATAGCTTTACAAGAATCACTTCTTTATTCTTCACACTTTGTACATAAGTGATTTCTATACGGCGGTATGAACAATGATAGTAACGTTGTGGTTTACAGTCCCACATGACTATGAAAATTTAGATCCTTTAAGGAAATTGGGTCTTTATGAAAACATTTAATCTTTTTTTGAAAATTCAATCTAGCTTTTACCCTAGATAAGTTTTTCGGAATAACCCTTCACCGGTGTTTACAAATTGTTTTTGTGGGTTTTGTGGGTTTCAGATTTGAAAATTTTAGCTCAAAATTTACGGTTTTGTGTCACCCACTTGCTAACCTTGTATTAGGAAAGAAACACGTCCAGTATACTAGCTCCGTATATTACCTTTCGGTAAACTACCGTCCGGTTGTAAAGGAAAGCGTTGAACAAGCAACTGATAAGGCAATGTCCCGTGACATGCTTTTGATTATGGTCTATGTCGTGTCGGATGCAATTACTATCCTTGGTAGGAGCAATAGTAAAGATCACCCTATAGTTTTTCAGTCTGGCACAAGGTCCTGTCTTTGACCATGCTATGCAACCACCGTTCTTACGGTTGACACCTGATTTGGTTCAGGTGACCTATTGAATTCCAGGTGAATTTCTAGGATTTTACGTTCAATGGTAATGAAGGCATTAAAAATGGATTTTCAAAAAACAAATCGGTTTGTAATTTGATCAAAATATTTTCTCGTTCAAGCTCGAGTTTAGATATCATTGAATTTCATGAGTTTGAATTCTCAATCTTTAAGGTCGATCTCAAGGATTGAGTAATATCAGGCTTAAAAGCTGATTTTTGATCTTTTAAGGAGATTATCCTTTCTGGGGATCTGATTCATTAGTCTTATAAGCTAATTTGCACGGTGCCCCCCATTGTACGAGACAGATCCTCTCATGGTTAGGATAAGTCTGACCACTTGGCGACCCTGTTTGATGCTGAGGTCCGTAGATTTCCAGCTGATTTTCGAGAAAACTTTTCAAGGTTTTTCGTAGACTACAACTGGTCTGGACGACAACTTCCTGACCTAAATCAAGAAGCACGTGTCTTTTTCTCGGAAGACTTTACTTCCTTTTAAATCAAGTGGCACATTTCTTTCAAATATATTATAAGAAATCGGGTAAAACTGATAAAATTTGTCCCAAACAAAAGTATCTTCAATTATTTGTACTCAAATATGTGATATATATTTTAAATAACTTGGTAAATTTTTCCCACACTTGGCTTTTATTTTCCTTTCTTTATTTTTTTATTTTCCATTGTTCCATTTTAAATGAATTCAAGCATTTTGGGTTGTTTCTCAATTTATGTCCTTTCCGAGGTAACAATAATTTCGGTGTTAACACCTAGTTTTATCATTCATAAATATGTATAAACATGATTTTGAGTTCATTTAGTTGAAAATTTTGAAAAATTTTACTAGAATTGGGTAGTCAGTATATAAGACTAGGGCTGTTCTTTATTATCAGAGAGCACTAGATTCTAATACAACTACTGCGTTACTAGTATTTTTAATGGTAACCAAGTGTTTAAATTAAAAAAAAATTTAAAAATCCGAAAGAATTTAACCCCTTCCCACACTTAAGATCTTGCAATGCCCTCATTTGCAAGAAATCAGTAACAATTTAAATTATTGAGGGTGATTAGCGTAGAAAAATGATTAAATTTTACCAAAGTTTCTTACCGAACACGTCTATTATTGCTTTAGCCGTGTTTAAAAATTGTCTTCCTAATATAAGAGGAACTCGAGAATCTTCTTCCATGTCCAGAATAACAAAATCTACTGAAAATACTAAAGTACCAACTTTAACTAGCATGTTCTCCATTATCCCTCTAGGATATTTTACTGATCGATCGGCTAGTTGTATGCTTATTTATGTTGGTTTCAATTCTCCAAGGTCTAGTTTAGTGTATAATGAATATGGCATTAAATTTATACTAGCACCTAAGTCTGCCAATGCTTCTATTGAACTAAGACTACCCAGAAAACAGGGAATTGTGAAAATTCCTGGATCTGAGAGTTTTTCTGGTATCTTATTCAACGGTACTGCAGAACAATTAGCATTCATAGTAACAGCCAAAAGTTCTTCCATTTTCTTTCTATTTGTGATTAGATCTTTCAAGAATTTAGCATATCTTGGCAATCCTGAAATCACATCAATGAAAGGAAGATTTATATTTATTTGTTTAAACATATCCAAGAATTTGAATTGCTCGTCTTCAAGTCTTTCTTTTCTCATTTTACTTGGGTAAGGAAGCGGTAGTTCGTATGGTTTAACATAAGGTTTTGCCTTAGCTGTGTTATCTTCATTAACCTTTTCAACTACTGGTTCTGTTTCCTTATCTTGCTCAGGTTGTGGTTCTTGTGTAGTAGAAATAGAGTCATCAGAGATTACAGGTATTTCAGGTGGGTTAAGTGTAATACCACTTCTCGTGGTAATGGCTTTAGCTGTTTCATTCCGGGGGTTAGCATTTGTATCGCTAGGTAAAGTTCCCGATTTTCTTTCACCTATCAACCTTGCTAGGTTGCTTACTTTTTGTTCCAGATTTTGGATAGAAGCTTGTTGATTTCTAAATGCTTGAGCATTTTGTTCATTCGTTTGTTTCTGAGATGTGAAAAATTGAGTTTGAGATTCAACTAGCTTCGACATCATGTCTTCTAAATTTGGCTTTTTATCATTGGTTTGTGGTGGTTTATTTTTAAAAATATGTCTTTGCTGATTGTAAGTATTATTAGATACTTGTTTATTGCTAGGACCTTGTTGGTTGTTGTATGGAACATTTCGGTTATAATTCTGATTGTAGTTTGGTCTTGGCGGTTGATAATTATTCTGATAATTATTTCCAGGCCTTTGGTTCATGTATGAAACATTCTCTCTTTGTTCCATTGTTTGTTCAATACTGAGATAATCTTTTGTCAAATGTGGTCCTCCACACTGCTCACAACTAATTCGTATAGAGTGAATATCCTTAGTCATCTTTTCCATTCGTCTCTCGAAAGCATCTATCTTAGCAGACATGGAATCAAAGTCATGGCTAGAATTGGCTCTAGCCGCTTTAGATGATCTAACGATATCTTTTTCTTGATGCCACTCATGTGAGTGGGAAGCAGTGTTATCAATAATTTTGTAAGCTTCAATTGCGATTTTCTTCATAATGGAACCACCAGCTGCTATATCGATGTCTTTTCGTGTAGTGATGTCGCATCCTTGGTAGAATATTTGTACTATTTGATAAGTGTCTAAACCATGTTGCGGATATCCTCTTAACAACTTTCCAAATCTTGTCCATGCCTCATATAGAGTTTCATTTGGCTTTTGTGTGAACGTATTTCTCCTTGAAGTCTCACGACTTTAGACGCCGGAAAGAATTGTTTAAGAAATTTTTCAACTAAGACATCCCATGTATCAATCGCCCCTTCAGGTAACGATTCTAACCAATCTTTGGCTTCTCCCTTTAAAGTCCAGGGAAATAACATGAGATAGATCTGTTCATCCTCAACTTCTCTGATTTTGAATACAGTACAGATCCTATTAAAGGTACGAAGATGTTCGTTTGGATCTTCCTTCGGCGCACCACTAAATTGGCATTGATTAGTTACCATGTGTAGGATTTGTCCTTTGATTTCATAATCTGGTGCATTAATGTCTGGTTGAGTAATTGCGTGACCTTGGCCAGTGCGTTTAGCTCTTATTCGGTCTTTCATACTTAGAGGTTCCAGATTTTTCATGATTGAATTTGTTGAATCTGAATCACTAGAGGATTCTGACTTAATGGTTTCTTCCTCGACAATCTCTGGTTGAGTAATTTGTGGTTCAAGAGGAATGATTAGTGGTTCAGGATCTCTGAATTGTCCCTGAATATCCTCCGGATTCTCAATTGTGATATATCTTATATAAATGTTATATATGTATTAATATTTATAATATACTTTAATTAATATTATATCAATATTTTATAATGTATTTATAATATATCTTATATAAATGTATTTATGTAGTATATTATATACATAATATTGATAATATTATATATATATTTATATAATATTAACATATTAAAATATAATCATATGTAATGTATTTTGTAAATTTTTATATGTAAATTTTGATAATAACTATAATAATAATAACAATAATAATAATAATAATAATAATAATAATAATAATAATAATAATAATAATAATAATAATAATAATAATAATAATAATAATAATAATAATAATAATAATAATAATAATAATTGTAATTATACCTAAAATATAAAAGATCACGCGTTTTATTTGTGGCTCCCAACAAACAGATCGAGATGGAAAAAAACAAATACGCAGAATAAATCATGGTTCAGGGTCTTCGGTTCTTCAATCGATCAATCGATCAATCGATCAATCAACAATCATCGGAGTAAAATAGGTCGTTTGATTCATCATCAACATCGTTCAATCGTTCATGAAATCGGTCCAGTAATTTATCAAGTAGGCAATTGGTGTTCTTTTTATTTATTTACTTATTTATTTATATAAATATATTCTTATCAACAACCATCATTCATTGTAAGTTATAAATTAATTCGTTCAGATTTATTGTGATGTAATCTATGTGTTTGGTTCGATTGATTATAACTGAAACATAAATTAGCAACAACAGGGAGCAGCAGAAGTAATCATATAGCAGCGACAATTACAAAGTAATCAAGTTAGTGGTGGCTTACAATGGTTTTAACAGAAAGACAGGAATGAGTATAGCAGTTATAGTGGTGATCTTGACAGGGAAAACAGAAACATGAGGAGTAGTGAACGAGTGGTAGTAACCAGTCGACTGTTGTGGTGTTATTGGGTTTAGTTTGAACAGGGTCAACGAGCAAAAGTAGTAGCACATAATGAGGAGTTGCAGCAGTAGTAGGTACAACAGGTTGTGCTTGTTTTGAAAAGTGGTGGTGGTTTTTCATTGGGTTTTAGAGTTAAAAGGTAGTTGTGCAGCAGGTATGATGTAAGACTGAAACGAGCAACAGTAGAAACAAGTGTAACAATAGAAATTGAACAGCATATAGGTACAGCAGCAGATGTAGTGACCGAAGAGAAGAGAACAGGAATGGAAGAAGGGTGGTTCACGATTGTATACGGTGGTTTAGCTTTGGTGAGCAGTAGTAAAATAATGGGAATTGTGGGCTGCAGAAACACTATAGAGAGACGGGATGGTGGTAATCAAGAAACAAGCACATGTAAATGGGTTAGCATGGAAAGTAGTGGTTCTAGTAAGTGGTGGTGATTTGAGAAGAAACGATGAGAGAAACAAGAGAAGGAACGAGTACAGGCAGCGCAGCTCGTGGGTTAATAGAGTGAATAATAACAGTTCATTCCATAGTTAATGGAGGTCGTGGTGGACGATGGTTGTGATCATGGGGTTTGGTTGTTGAGTAGGATCAAGGCAATAATTGAGTGGTTTTACCTCTAAGGAATAAGAGGAAAATATATATATAAAAGAGATGATTGTAGTGTGTGTTGTACTAGACAAAAATTAGACAAGTTAAAATTGATAATTGTGATAAAGGTTAAAGCATAAAGTGGGTGTTGTGATAGTTTTTGATTATTTTTTTTCGAATCTTCAAATTAACAATGCAAGAAAGTGGTAGATGGTGGCTTCCTGTTATTGACATAAAGTTAGGGATATATTTATGCAAAATTTCAAATCCTATGTATATATTATTATGAAGATATGAAAGAAATCTATCCACTTGTTTCTTTGTTTTGTTTTGGATCGTGAGTATTGATTGTTTTCTTACTGCCTACTTGTGTAAAACAAATCTTAAAAAGTGAAATTGTTATTAGGGATCAATCCTAAGTAAGGTATACGGAGTATTAACACTTAACTTAAAGTATTTAAATATAATTTTAGTAAGTTAAAAGTTTTATATAACTTAATTATAGACCAACGTTTATTATTAAACTTTCATAATTTCTTATTTTAACTTGTTTAATATCGATCGAATTACAAAAGAGTGTTATTAACCTTGACAAAATTAAGCTCGAACTCATTTATACCCTCTATATATATATAAATACATTTTAAATAAAACGTTTATTTACAATAATAAATATATTATTTAAACAAGTAAATTAAAATCTAACATTATATATTTACAAGTAATTTTCATATATGTATAAAATAATAGTATTCACCACATCGTACATTATTTTACATGTTTAGTGATAACATTTAAATCGTATATTATTTTAAATTATATTTCAAATTATTATTATATATTCTTATATTTAAATATATATGTATTTATTTACAAATAGTGGTTCGTGAATCGTCGGGAATGGTTGAAGTTCATTTGAATATATGAAACAGTTCAAAATTTTTGAGACTTATCATTACAGATTTTGCTTATCGTGTCGAAACTTATAAAGATTAAGTTTAAATTTGGTCGGAAATTTCCGGGTCGTCACACCCGGAGCCACAGCACCATTCGGGTGGTGCTGTGATTCCTGGGAGAAATGTGGACGGTCCTTTCCGTAATGAGCATGGACATTGGGCTAGACGCCTTCCTGATGGACGTGTCGTGCCGATCCCGCCTGGCAGATACCGACTTATGACTACCGGTGAGGCACATCCACCTTTAGATGATTGAGACGATTCATCATCCGATGACTTCAGCGAGGAGGATTTCGACGAGGATTCTGATGAGGACCCTGAGGAGACGCCCGTGCAGCCGCCCTCTACCCCGCCGAAGAAGCGGTATCGTTTCGATAGTACTGTTATTCCAGGGGTTAACGGAGGTAGATCATTCGTGGACGCACGCGGACAGTTGGTTAGGGTTACCGCCCGTAAGCGGGTTGTGCCTTACCCTGCCGATCCATTCGTGCGTAAGGCTTCTCGTTACGCACCGTCTACTTCGGGTGCTGGACCTTCTGCACCACCAGCTCCACCAGCATCATCTGCACCACCAGCTCCACATGTACCATCTGCATCGCTTGCCCCACCAGCATCCCCCGTCATCGAGGAACTGACGAGGGAAGTGCATATCCTTCGTGCTCGGGTAACTGAGCTCGAGGACCAGGTGTCCCACATGATAGGCATCCTTTACCCACCGTCACCATAGGGCTAATGTATTAGATTTCATTATGTAATCTCGTTTGTAGTTTCATGTTTTACTCATTTATTGTACGAACCGTATGCGGATGTATGCAACTTTCTTATTAATGAATGGAACTTTATGTTGTTTAATTTCTGTACGGTGTTCTATTTACGTTACTATATGATGATTTTGTGGTATCTGTATCTAGTTGCATTACTTAATTAGCATGTGTTGTGTTGATTCCATGTTGGTTACCATATACCGTATTACTATTTATTGAATGCTGGATTTTGACTTAAGTCGAAATTTCTATTTCGAAGATCAATGGCAAATGGAAGATCAACGCCCACAGTAGCACAGATTGAGGAGATGATAATTGAACGAATAGCCGCAGCAATTGCGAATGTCAACCCCCAAGCTCCACCTGTTAACCAGAACAATCATAACGGGTGTACCTATAAGGAATTCCAAAGCTGCAAGCCCCACAATTTCAGTGGTACTGAGGGGCCGGTTGGACTGACGAGGTGGTTTAAGAAATTGGAAGTTGTGTTCCGTGTGAGCAACTGCTCAGAAATGAACAAGACTAAGTATGCATCCTGTGCACTGTCAGACGGCGCTTTAACCTAGTGGAACACGCTTGCTCAGGCTAAGGGAATTGACGAGGCCTATGCTACACCGTGGGAGAAATTTAAGGGGGCTATGATCGAGGAGTACTGCCCCAGAACGGAGATTCAGAAAATGGAAGCTGAGTTTTGGGAGTTGAAGGTTGTGGGAAACGATCTTGATGGTTATAACCGAAGGTACCTGGAATTAGATTTGATGTGTCCCACGATGGTTACCCCGGAATTTAAGCGAATGTAACGGTATTTGTGGGGACTTCCCAAGTCCATTCAGGGAAATGTCACCTCTTCAAAACCAGCTGATGTCCCAGAAGCTATGCGCATGGCGCACACCCTGATGAACTAAATTACCAGCAAAGAACCAGAAAAGGGGAAATCCGAATCGGGATCTAGTAATGACAAACGTAAGTGGGACAGCAACAAGGGAAGGGTCTTTGATCAAAACCCAGCTAAGAGGCATGAAAGTTTCAAGGGAAACAAGTCCAACCCGAACCCTCGCTCAAACCCTAACTACAAGGGTAGTCTCCCGCAGTGCAAGAGATGCTACAAGCATCACACCGGGTACTGCAACGTGGTCTGTGAAAAGTGTAAAAGGACTGGGCATATTGGCAAAGACTGCAAGATCACCACCCCAACTGTGAAGACAAACCCTACTGGACCAAGGAAATGCTATGAGTGTGGACAACAGGGCCACTTCAGGAATGAATGTCCCAACAAGAGAAAGGACGGTGGGCCAGTGCGTGGAAGAGATTTCAACGTAAACGCAAGGGATGCCCGTGAGAACCCCGACTTGGTTACAGGTATATTCACTATCAACAATCTATTAGCTTCTGTCCTATTTCATACTGGTGCCGATAGGAGTTATGTATGTAGACACTTTTGCTCTAAGATAAATTGGTCGTTAGTTCCTTTAAAGGAGAGTATACTTGTTGAGGTAGCCAATGGAAAACTTGAGAAAGTTGACCAAATTAGCCGAGGAAGTATTATCAACATAGCTGGTGTGGATTTTGAGATTGACTTGATACCCATCAAATTGGGAAGTTTTGATGTGATTGTCGGTATGGACTGGTTGACCAAAGTAAGGGCCGACATTATCTGTGGAGATAAAGCTATTCGTATACCACACGGAGATGGTGAGCCACTGATTATTTACGGAGAGAGATGTAACTCGAAGCTGAACCTCATTAGTTGCATGAAAGCACAAAAGATCATGAAGAAAGGACGTCTTGCTGTTTTAGCACATGTGAAAACATTAGAGACCGAGGTGAGGAGCGTGGATGATGTACGAATTGTGAACGAATTTCCCGATGTCTTTCCGAAAGAATTGCCTGGGTTACCGCCAACGAGGGCAGTGGAGTTTCAGATCGATTTAGTGCCAGGAGCTGCACCTGTAGCTCGCGCACCTTATCGACTCGCACCTTCCGAAATGCAAGAGTTGCAGAGTTAACTACAAGAACTGCTAGACCGTGGATTTATCCAACCAAGTTCTTTGCCTTGGGGTGCACCTGTTTTATTTGTGAAGAAGAAGGATGGATCTTTCTGCATGTGTATCGATTATCGTGAGCTGAACAAGTTGACGATCAAGAATCGGTATCCCCTTCCCAGAATTGATGATCTTTTCGATCAGCTGCAAGGATCAAGCGTTTACTCTAAGATCGATTTGTGATCCGGTTATCACCAGTTGAGAGTGAAGGAGAGTGATGTGATGAAAACTGCGTTCAGAACCTGCTATGGTCACTATGAGTTCCTCGTGATGCCATTCGGTTTAACCAACGCACCTGCCGTGTTTATGGATCTCATGAATAGTGTATGCAAGCCATACCTGGATAAGTTCGTTATCGTCTTCATAGATGATATCCTCATCTACTCCAAAAGCGAAGAAGAACATGAGCAACATCTTCGACTAGTGCTTGAACTCTTGAGACAAGAGCAACTTTATGCCAAATTCTCCAAGTGCAAGTTTTGGTTGAAGGAAGTCCAATTCCTGGGTCATATTGTGAGCGATCAAGGTATCAAAGTTGAACCCACAAAGATCGAAGCTATCAGCAAGTGGGAAACCCCCACTACTCCGACTCATATCCGCCAATTTTTAGGTCTCGTCGGTTACTACCGAAGATTTATTGAAGGTTTCTGATGTGTTGAAAGTGTGTGCAGTAGTGCTTAGCTTAATCTTCAACTTTTAAATTTATAAAACCTTTTAATTATTACACTTTAACACCCTAACGAGCAACAAAACCCGATCAGAGGTAGTATGTAAGGTTATCGTCCCATGAGACGGGTGGTGTCGATAAGAGTTGTTTTTATTATTTAATAACTAAAGATATATTTTTATGTCTTTTATAGGATAGATTTCTCTTAGGAAAGAGTTGGCTTTTTAAAAGATAAACATAATAACATAAGGAATTGAAGATTCAAAAATAAAGATAAAGAAACAAATAAGTATACAAGTGATTATACAAGTGATTACATAGACAATCAATTCATATGGGATTCATATTAAATAAGTTTCATGACTTATATTAACACAAAGTAGAATAACAATCATAGACCAATTATTATCCCTTAATAGGTTAAACTAAGTGTTGCATATCAATCAATAAGTAAGATTTAAAGCATATGCTAGATATGTGATGTGCATAACTAACATCTTAATTCTTCATGTTCAATTCAATTACATGATACATACCAATCTTGTGATGAGGATCAATATGCAAATAGACTGACAAATTATATAAGCTATTAAACACCAAGTAGATCAACTCAAGTTACTAGCTGAAAGCCAATTACTACTAAGTTTTCATGCAATCATTAATTAAACAAATTCAAACGAAGGATCTTCGATTAAACCTAACAATATCAACCTCTATTATATAAGCGTAATTCAAATCAAATAAGTTTATCACTATTAAACTCTTTAACTTAGTTGCATGCAATTCAATTTAACAAGTTTTATGGACTAGATCTAAACAATTAGCAAGAATCAAATAATAGATTTATCAAATCAAGGACTAATCAACCTTAAAATCATGTTATTTAAACATTAAGCATGGTAAACAAGTGTAATCAAGCAAAACAGATTTAAAACAGTTTAAAGATCATCACAGAAACTCAACTATACAGATCTGAAAAAGAACCAGAAACTGCACAGGACGAAGCACGAAGCCGGTGGCTTCCTTCACACCAAGCCGGCGGCTTGAGTGTGAAGCCGGCGGCTTCATCTGAATTCCAGATGAAGTTTGACTTTCGTCCACGTAATCACTATGAACATTTAGTTCATGATAAAAGATGAACAGAAACAATTACAGAAAATAAAATAGACAAAACAATAAATTAAAGATAGAATCATACCTTGTAAAGAAGGTAGATGTAAAATTATTTGAATAAAATCTTGAATCTTGATTACAAAAGAGTAAATCTAACCTAAGGGTTTAGAGAAAACCCCTAAAAATGAACTATCTACTTCTACAAACTTCTGAATTTTTGAACATATGAAAACTGAGACCAGGGGCTTCAATTTATAGTATTCTGGGGCGGTTTGCCAAGCCGGAGGCTTCATTGGGAAGCCGGCGGCTTGCCTTGAGTCGGTGACTCCTCGTGCAAGTTAAACTTGATTAGCAAGTCAATCCTTATAACCGTCATACTGAAGCCGACGGCTTCATAGCCATGCCGGCGGCATCACTTGATTCGCCGGATCTTTCTGATTTTATCTTGATTTTGTTTCCATTTTTACTTGAACTTGATCAATAAGTTGAGAAAACGTGTAAACCAGGCCGGTGGCTTCATTGGGAAGCCGGCGGCTTCCTTTGCCTTTTTCTTGATCAACATGTTCTTTCAATTATTATCGATTCTGGAACATTCTGGTATTTTTTCCTTCAAAGCCGGCGGCTTCCTTAGAACCATGCTGGCGGCTTCATACTGTCAATCTGCAATTTTCTTCATTTTTGATCCTGTTTAATACATAACTTGGACATAATTATTAGAAATATTTTTTTCCTATTTTTACCCATTTTAGTGTGTTTTGGTATCAAAATGACTCAAAAATACTAAGATAACTCCTCAAAATGTTATCAAAAAACTGTATAATTTAGGAGTTATCAAATTCCCCACACTTAAACCTTTACTTGTCCTCAAGTAAACCTTATAAATTATATCATGGGTATTAAAGTAAAATTGCAAAGTCAAAAGTATGTCTTAATAAGAAGTTAGTATTTATTATTCATAAGAACTAGTCTGAACCAGACCAAGGATTACAAGTAGTCCTAAAGGTTTTTTAAGTCAGATTTATACAGTTTGGTCATCATTGGACTCTTTTGTTTTCTAACTTTTATAAATATATGGTTCTCATTGAAACTCTTTTCTTTTGTTGGCCTTCATTGGGCTCTTTTTCCTTTTCATTTCTTTTGCTTTCATGCTTAGCATTTGCTTTACATTTGGCAATTTTCTAAATGGGCCCTTATTTGGGACTCTTTTGCTGCCTCAGTGGTCCATGCTTCTTATGCCATATGGTAGTGGCTATAAGCTTGCATTCGTTTCACAATTTTTGGCTTTTAACTTCCTCATCTTAAACAAGTAATCTGATCTCGAAATTGAGAGTAGTTCTTTTATTAGCATTAAGATTAAATTAGTAGAAAGACATAAGTTTGACTAAGAATTTATACTTTCGAAAAATTGAAAAAAAAAATTTAAAATTATACCCATTTTTCAACCTTTTCGGGAAAATTTGATAGTATCTTTTATACTTTTTCAAGTGATTAATCACTTCCCTCCCCACACTTAGATTATGCAATGTCCTCATTGCATTTATAAATAAAAGAATGAAATAAATAAATAAAGGACATAAAAAATAAGGGAAAGAGTGATGTTACTCGATTTGTAGGATCATATTATGATTTGCAGGCACTTTTGCGGACTTCTTTTGAATTGAATAAATAACTTGACAAGAATATTAAATAACACAAACATAATACGAACATAATATTTTATTAATAATTCTTCATCACTTAAACATTTAAACACTTAGGAGCTATATTGCTCTTGCATTCATAATAAAGTAATAAAACAATTAAAACACTTGGACATAATATAGTCCTAATAAACAAACATATAGAGATAAGTAGTTTTGATTATAGAGTCGTTTGCGCGTTTCTTTTCTTCTCACGGAATTACTCCTTAGGCTTATTCTCTTCACACTTACTTTTTCATACTCATTCAACTTCCTTTTCAAACCTAATTTTGAAGTTATAGGCAGGGTTTCACTATGATGTCCTTGATGAATAATAATAGTATTACGGACATAATTGATGATGGCTTTGGATATAGACAGAAATGGTGTTCCCAAAAGAATAGGTGTGATTTTATGTTCCACCATGTCCATAACAAGAAAATGAATAAGACATTTAGTTGACCCTATGTTAACTTTAACATTTTTCACAATACCCCTTGGACGACTTAAACTATGAGTACCAAAATAAACAATCCCATCAATAGGTTCTAGCATGTTTAACTTCAATCGCTCAAACATACTAAAAGGCATAATATTCATACTAGACCCACTATCAGCTAACGCACGAACAGATGTGGAACCATTAATTTCACAAGGGATATGAAATTCTCCAGAATTAGTACGAACTATCAGAAAGTCAGAGATTGAGATTTCAATTGGTTTTAATGGTACTTCACTAACAAATTCTTTTTCCTTAACCAGATTATCATCCTGAATTTCATTACGTGGCGGAATAAATACCCAATGCTTATTTCCTTCCAATGATTCAGCGAACTTTATGACTTCTTCGGCTTCATTATCTATCTTGCGAGTGGTTGCTTCAACTACTTTGTCCACATATTCATCTAAATCAGTATCCTCTTCCTTAATGGATTTGGTTTTAGTAGCAACATCTTCTTCCTCCAAATCAGGATATCCACCATTCATTTCTTCTACCTCTTTGGACAATTCCTCCTCAGTCAATTCATATTCCCACATTATATCAGCTCCTCTAGAGGCTACATATTCACGGACTGCTTTTCTTCCAAGATGTTCTCTTTCGGAAATTCCCTTAACATTTTCCCAAAACCTATTATATTCAGGATCATTTTCCCTAGGCCCCTTGTCAAAATCATATTCAGAATCATCAGAACCTTCACTGTCATCACTATCATCTATATTAATAAAAGTAACCGCATTTACCTTCTCAAAACGAACTTCCTTAGAAACTTCAGATTCAACTGGAACTTTTCCCTCGACAAGTTTGAATAACTTAGTAACATTGCGTTCTAAGTTTTGAATGGACGCTTGATGATTATTTTGTACTTGGGAAAGTTGAGCTTTTATGTTATCATTAGCTTCATTTTGATTTTTGATAAAAGTGGGGATGCTTTCTTCAAGATTAGATTTTTGAGCATTAGAAGAATTTGGAATGAAGGGTGCTCTAACAGGAAAGAAAACAGGTATTATTATTAGCAGGATAAGGCGTATTATAATTATTTCGGTAATTCGGATTTCCTTGAAATTGATTAACATACGAAACATTCTCGACTTGCTCCATGGTAAGACTAGCAACACAATCTTTAGTAGCATGAGGACCTTGGCATTTTTCACAACCTACCATAATCATATGCATTTCCTTAGTAAGCTTTTCAATCTGCCTTCCTATATTACCCAGTTGCACATTCATAGCTTTAACCATATCTTCAGAATCATAACTAACAGATTTCACCGAACGAGAAATATCTAAGTCTTGGTGCCATTCATGGGAATGAGCAGCCAACTTGTTAATAAGAGTTTCGGCTTCTTCAGCAGTTTTGCTCATAATGTTTCCTCCAGCAGATGTATCAATTTCTCTTCTTGTAGCAATATCACAATCCTTATAGAAAGTAGTTACCTTTTTAAACTTATCCAAACCATGTTGTGGACAACCTCTAAGCATTTGACCAAATCAAACCCACGCAGAATAAAGAGACTCGTTAGTTTTCTGACAAAAATTAGCAATTTCAGTTTGAAGGGTGACAGTTTTAGACGCAGGAAAGAATCGAGTGAGAAACTTCTCAACCATTGTATCCCAACTAGTAATATCTCCTTCAGGTAACGAGTTCAACCATTCCCTAGCTTCATCCTTTAGTGACCATGGGAAGAGACGGAGATAAATAATATTACTCTCCACATTATTAATGTTAAACAGATTACAGATATCTTTAAAATTCCAAATGTGGGCATTAGCATCTTCCTTCTCCGTACCCCTAAATTGATTATCTTTTAGCAAATGAAAAATAGGACCCTTAATATCAAAATTCTCTTTAATTTCGGGCTGAGTAATAGCATGACCTAATCCTTCCCTACCAGCTTTCATTAACGCTTTCATTGAATCAGTCATTTCAATTTCTGAACCAAAAAGACATCCCAAATTAGAATTAGGACTAGATGAAGGGCTAGATAACGAATCATCACTAGAAGTATTTCCTTCTTGGAAATCTAATTTCTTAACTATTTTCGAATCCTTAGAAAGTTTAAATAATATATCAGGATTTGACAACATTCTTTGTAAGACCGGTTTCTTGGATCGAGTAATCATTTGATCTAGAATCATGAAAAGAAATGTTTTAGGAGAAAATCTTTTAAGCCTTAAAGGATTTATATATTTAGATTTTCTATTTAAGAAGTACCTTAGAGTATAAGTAGATTTTAAATTATTAAATATTAGAGACGTAATTAATAATATAAATATTAAATAACAACTTTTATCGCATAACAACGAATAATCAAACATACACGGCCTATTGAATCTTTCAATACTTAAGTGACCCGTCAGCGTCTAGGTTTGGGCAGGAGCCTTTAAATCGGAACCCCAGCAACCCTCTCCTAAAGGAAGACAGTCATCACCCATTTTCAAGAAATATCAATAACCAAAGTATATCCAATTTCCGTATTTACCACGCCAGTCCCCGGCAGCGGCGCCAAAAAGTTGATGTGTTGAAAGTGTGTCCAGTAGTGCTTAGCTTAATCTTCAACTTTTAAATTTATAAAACCTTTTAATTATTACACTTTAACACCCTAACGAGCAACAAAACCCGATCAGAGGTAGTATGTAAGGTTATCGTCCCATGAGACGGGTGGTGTCGATAAGAGTTGTTTTTATTATTTAATTCTTGTTAAAGAATTAAAGATATATTTTTATGTCTTTTATAGGATAGATTTCTCTTAGGAAAGAGTTTGCTTTTTAAAAGATAAACATAATAACATAAGGAATTGAAGATTCAAAAATAAAGATAAAGATACAAATAAGTATACAAGTGATTACATGGACAATCAATTCATACGGGATTCATATTAAATAAGTTTCATGACTTATATTAACACAAAGTAGAATAACAATCATAGACCAATTATTATCCCTTAATAGGTTAAACTAAGTGTTGCATATCAATCAATAAGTAGGATTTAAAGCATATGCTAGATATGTGATGTGCATAACTAACATCTTAATTCTTCATGTTCAATTCAATTACATGATACATATCAATCTTGTGATGAGGATCAATATGCAAATAGACTGACAAATTATATAAGCTATTAAATACCAAGTAGATCAACACAAGTTACTAGCTGAAAGCCAATTACTACTAAGTTTTCATGCAATCATTAATTAAACAAATCCAAACGAAGGATCTTCGATTAAACCTAGCAATATCAACCTCTATTATATAAGCGTAATTCAAATCAAATAAGTTTATCACTATTAAACTCTTTAACTAGTTGCATGCAATTCAATTTAACAAGTTTGATGGACTAGATCTAAACAAGTAGCATGAATCAAATAATAGATTTATCAGATCAAGGACTAATCAACCTTAAAATCATGTTATTTAAACATTAAGCATGGCAAACAAGTGTAATCAAGCAAAATAGATTCAAAATAGTTTAAAGATCATCACGGAACCCCAACCATACAGATCTGGAAAAGAACCAGAAACTGCACAGGACGAAGCACGAAGTCGGCGGCTTCCTTCACACCAAGCCGGCGGCTTGAGTGTGAAGCCGGCGGCTTCATCTGAATTCCAGATGAAGTTTGACTTTCATCCACGTAATCACTATGAACGTTTAGTTCATGATAAAAGACGAACAGAAACAATTACAGAAAATAAAATAGACAAAACAATAAATTAAAGATAGAATCATACCTTGTAAAGAAGGTAGATGTAAAATTATTTGAATAAAATCTTGAATCTTGATTACAAAAGAGTAAATCTAACCTAAGGGTTTAGAGAAAACCCCTAAAAATGAACTATCTACTTCTACAAACTTCTGAATTTTTGAACATATGAAAACTGAGACCAGGGGCTTCAATTTATAGTATTCTGGGGCGGTTTAGCAAGCCGGCGGCTTCATTGGGAAGCCGGCGGCTTGCCTTGAGTCGGTGACTCCTCGTGCAAGTTAAACTTAATTAGCAAGTTAATCCTTATAACCGTCATACTGAAGCTGGCGGCTTCATAGCCATGCCGGCGGCTTCACTTGATTCGCCGGATCTTTCTAATTTTATCTTGATTTTGTTTCCATTTTTACTTGAACTTGATCAATAAGTTGAGAAAACGTGTAAACCAGGCCGGCGGCTTCATTGGGAAGCCGGCGGCTTCCTTTGCCTTTTTCTTGATCAACAAGTTCTTTCAATTATTATCGATTCTGGAACATTCTGGTATTATTCCTTCAAAGCCGGCGGCTTCCTTAGAACCATGCTGGCGGCTTCATACAGCCGATCTGCAATTTTCTTCATTTTTGATCCTGTTTAATACATAACTTGGACATAATCATTAGAAATATCTTTTTCCTATTTTTACCCATTTTAGTGTGTTTTGGTATCAAAATGACTCAAAAATACTAAGATAACTCCTCAAAATGTTATCAAAAAACTGTATAATTTAGGAGTTATCAGTTTCTCTCTGATTGCGCGTCCTTTAACCGCGCTGACTCACAAAGGGAAAAAGTTCGTTTGGGAAACCGAACAACAATCAGCATTTCAAACCTTGAAGCAGAAGTTAACCACCACGCCTATCTTATCACTTCTTGAAGGAAGTGACGATTTCGTCGTATATTGCGATGCTTCAAAAAATGGTTTTGGTTGCGTATTGATGTAAAGAACGAAGGTCATTGCTTATGCTTCTCGTCAACTGAAGATTCACGAGCGAAACTACACTACTCACGATCTCAAACTTGGAGCCGTTGTCTTTGCGCTCAAATTGTGGAGACATTATCTTTATGGAACTAAAAGTACTATCTTCACCGACCACAAAAGCCTCCAACACATATTCGATCAGAAACAACTGAACATGAGAAAGCGACGATGAATCGAGACGTTGAACGACTATGATTGTGAGGATCGCTCCAAATCCACTTTGGACGAATAAATCATTCATTGATTTCATAGTGAGGTTTTGACCTCTATATGATACGTTTTGTAAACATTGCATTCTTTTAAAAAGGCACACCATAAATGAATATATAAATCCAAGGTTTTCGATGTCTGATGATTTCTACGTATAGACAATTACCGTATATAATAGTTTACAATACTACATCCGTTGACAATGCAGTCAAAATAAGATACACAGTGATGATTTTATGAATGCAAAGTTTTCTTGAATATAGCATGTATGACTCTATGCACATAGCTTGTATAACGTATAAGCGAACAGCAGAAGACTTCTAGAAACCTGAGAATAAACATGCTTAAAAGTGTCAACACAAAGGTTGGTGAGTTCATAGTTTTAATGTTGCACATAAATAGTATGTAAAGGTGGATCACAAGATTTCAGTTGTTTCTTCCAGAAACATTTATCAAATGATTCTACGTAACAGAGCACCCTGGTAACTAAACTTAACGTATATATAATTTGTACCCTTTGTATAATCATCTTAATAATACACGCAAACCAACGTGTACGCTTCTCAAATAGCATACGTCCATTAAAAGGCTAGTGCTCTAGCTCGGACAGGGATATCAAGCCCTATGGATCCATATACTACTACTCGCGCCCACCAGTTCTTATAACCGGCAGTTACTCAGTATAGAATTTAGTATGTACTTGTGTCCATTGTTTAAAATAAAGTGCATGTATTCTCAGCACAAAAATATAGATTGCAAAAGCAATTAAAAAGGGAGCAAATGAAACTCACCTTAGCAGCACATAAGGTCATTTACCAAAAAGTGACCGAAACTCGGAATGCAAAATTAACCGTAGATCTCAACCTATAGAACATATGTTGATCAATACATGTCTAATAAGCTAGGTTGGGTCATAGTGTATCACAATCCTAATGCTCGAGATTGACATACAAAAGTTATCAAAAGTCATTTCAAAAAGTCAACCTGACCCAATATGATCTTTTAAAATCTATACTATAGTTTGAATTATCATGGTAATCGAAAATAGTTTAACATTTCACATGGTTTCCCAATTCTTGAATAATTAGACTATAGTTTTATAAAGCTTTAAAATATGATAAAACAGTCAATTTTGACAATTGTTCAACAAATCGAGACGTGCCTTATATAAAAATTCATTTACTCGATTAGTAATATTTGAAAATCCAAATTATCAATCTTATAAACAAGTTGTTTAAATATCAATTGCAGATTCAAAAGCAATTTCAATTAATGTTAATCATAATTCAGTTGTCCATATCTTTTAATTCGTTCATCGAAATTACGCGATCTCTAAATGAAAAGTTATTGATTTTTCGCCAGCTTTCCAAAAACATGCATATCATATACCTTATATCAGTAATATATGTATTAAATTCGTGATCTATTATAAACTATTTAACGACAAAATTAATCGTACTAGCATGCATAATCCTATATACTCGAGCACTAGTCAGGGATACACTATTAATATATAATAGATAATATATAAATGCTTACGTATCAATATTGTGATTCAATATTGTAGGAAAGTACGTAGACGCAACGGAGATGATAAATACTAGTTTGACTCACGAGCAAAACCCTTGAACAATACCCAAAACCTCTTTAGTAATAACCCATAGTTTCCTTAGCTCTATCCCGCTTGAAAACCCATTTTGAAAGTGACACGCTCATGACCTCGTCGTAGTATTTTAAGTGATATAATTAATAATAATAATAATACTACTAATAATAATAAAATAAATAATAATAATAATCTTAATAATAATAACATTAATAATAATATTAATATAAATAATAAATAATAATAATATTACAGAGGGAGTAGTATATGTGTAAACAAAACTCGAGCAGAAACTGGCCTTTTATAGGTAACTTTTTGGAATCTGATGCCCATGCGATCGCATGGGTTTTTAGTGTATTTTCCATTCGATCGCATGGCCGCCTGATCCAGCTCAAAATGTTTTTGTTTTCTTGTTTGTCGACATATTATTATATAATATATATAATTAAAATAATTAATTATATATTATATTAAATTCATGTGCATAGTTGACTTGTAATTTTTGTTCCGATGACTCATACGTTGTCACTCGACTTATGTCCCGGTTCCGGTTTCTCGAACGCATTTTCGTACGCTTAGAAAACTCGCAATTTACGTTTTGTGACTCGTACCTTTGTCAAAATATAGTCTTAAATTATCAATAAACTATATCATTCAAAGTGTATCTTAAACTTTTGAGTATTTTGGTCATTTACTTCTATAAATCATTGTCTCGCTATTTGTTAATATATATATACAATAAAAAATCATTTTATGACCAAGTTAATATATATTTTCAACATTCATAAACACGTTTTAAATATACGTCGCAAGTTATTCACATAATTAATATTTCAACTTATCATATATATTCAAATAAATATTTAAACTAATAAGTTTAATGTACGGTATCAAACAATTAATACATTGTTACGTTTTCAAGTTATAGTATATATATATATATATATATATACATATAATTGTTCGTGAATCGTCAAGAACAACCGAAAGGTATTTGAATATATGAAAGTAGTTCAAAAAATTTGAGATTCAGTTTTACAGACTTTGCTTATCGTGTCGGAAATGTTAATCATACAAATATTAAGTTTAAATTTGGTCAGAAATTTCCGGGTCATCACAATGATTGTGAACTTCGTTACCATTCTGGCAAGGCTAATGTTGTAGCAGACGCTTTGAGCCGAAAGGAGAGGATGACACCTCTTCGTGTTCGGGCCCTGAACATCACCATCCATTCAATCCTCAATAGCTAAATCTGAGTAGCCCAAGGTGAGGCTCTCAAAGAGGAGAATATATCCCATGAACACTTGAACATTCTCGTCTCTCGATTCGAGGTTAAGGAGACTGGACTTCGATACTTCGCCGGAAGAATTTGGGTGCCTAGTTATGGGGATTTGCGAAGCCTCATTCTAGAGGAAGCCCACAATTCAAGATATTCGATTCATCCAGGAGTCGGTAAAATGTACCACGATCTCAAGGAACAGTATTGGTGGCCAAATCTTAAGAAGGATGTTGCAAATTATGTTGGGAAGTGTTTGACTTGCTCAAAGGTTAAGGCCGAACATCAAAGGCCATCTGGGTTACTTCAGCAACCATAAATCTCGCAATGAAAGTGGGAAAGGATAACAATGGACTTCATCACGAAACTACCAAAGAAGGTGGGCGGATACGATACCATCTGGGTTATCGTTGATCGTCTTACCAAATCTGCACACTTCTTAGCCATTAAGGAAACGGATACGATGGAGAAACTCGCTCACCTATACATAAAGGAAATTGTATCTCGTCATGGTGTTCCCTTATCGATTATTTCAGACCGAGATGCCCGTTTTGCTTCTAGATTTTGGCGTTCTTTGCAAGAAGCCTTGGGGACTCGTCTCGACATGAGTACTGCGTATCACCCACAGACCGACGGACAAAGCGAACGCACGATTCAGACTTTGGAGGACATGTTGCGTACTTGTGTTATTGATTTCAGAAAGGCTTGGGAAAGACATTTGCCGCTAGCCGAATTCTCTTACAACAACAGTTATCATTCGAGTATTAATGTCACACCTTTCGAAGCGTTGTATGGCTGCAAATGCCGTTCTCCTATTTGTTGGGCCGAAGTAGGCGAAAAACAAATCATCGGACCCGATTTGGTCCATGAAACAACTGAGAAGATTTCCCAAATTCAAGCGAGACTCAAGACGGCCCGTGATCGCCAAAAGAGTTATACCGACCTTAAATGTAAAGACTTCGAATTCAACGTGGGTGACCGTGTAATGTTGAAGGTCACGCCTTGGAAAGGTGTGATCCGTTTTGGAAAACGTGGGAAGCTCAATCCGCGATACATTGGTCCTTTCGAAATCTTGGAGCGTATTGGACCCGTTGCTTACCGTCTGGATCTTCCGACTCAATTGAGCTCAGTTCATCCTACCTTCCACGTATCGAACTTGAAGAAGTGTCTTGCTGAATCGGAACTTGTCATACCACTGGAGGAACTTACGATTGATGACAAACTCCACTTCGTGGAAGAACCTGTCGAAATTATGGACCGTGAGGTCAAAACTTTGAAATGCAACAAGATTCCGATCGTCCGAGTCCGATGGAATGCCAAACGAGGACCCGAGTTTACCTGGGAACGAGAGGATCAAATGATGCAGAAGTATCCTCACCTTTTCCCAAATCCTCCATCTACCTCAGCTTAAAATTTCGGGACAGAATTTTCTTTAACAGGTGGGTAATGTAACGACCCTGGATTTTCTGACTTATATTATTAATATTTATTATTAATACTTGCGTTGTACTAAATGTATTCTTATACATTTTACTTGTTACCGTATTTGACTTTCCATGTCCCGACTAGTCTTTGTGACACACGTGCTTTTCTCGAATAATATTTAGAATATTATTTACGTTCATGATTAATTATTATTAATCATTTTTAATTAACTAATGTATGTAGTTAATTACTTGGGCTTTTATTAATTTGTTGCTTACTTATACTTGGGCTTATATTATTGGACTTGGAAGCCCACCCTACTTTTCTTAATGGACTACTAGTAAGCCCACTATTATGCTAATGACTCTTTAAGGTTAAACATGGATTAATTAGTTAAATGAGGAGACAAAAATGTTTCAAGCATGCATGACCATCTTCCCATGTATTTAACTTTATACCTCATACTAGCATTCACCACCTTCCAACACTTGAAAAATGAAATTTCACTTCCCCTTTTTAGCCTCTAAACCGTCGGCCTTTGTGTGCAAGGGGAGGAGTTCCATTTTTCAATTTTTGTTACTTATATGCTAGTATTATTTCATTTCATACACACCTCATTCTTACACTACTTTCACTCTAGCTTTTCTCTCTAGATTTTAAGTAAACAAACTTTATTTTTCTTTCTTTTTCTTCCTTCAAACCGAATTGTATCATCATCATTTCTTCTTGTTTGCTGTTTGTTGTTAAAAATCAAGCTTCTTAGTTTGTATCTTCATGAATCTTGCTTCTTCCATCCTTTGTTTGATGAGAAGTCAAGAACAAGGATCTAAGCTTGTTAGCTTATGGTTCTACACTTGAAATATTATAAAGATCTAAAGATTATAAGCTTTAAGATCTTACTTGTGTTCATGTTTTGTAAACTTAAGGTTTATTTTCTTAAGATCCAAGCTTTGGCTTGAATCTTCTTAAGTATGAAACAAACATGAACTTGTTACTTATAGATTTAGTTTATTTCTTTCTTTTGTATGTAATTAAATTTGTGATTGTATAATATTGGTCAAGTATTACTAGTTAAACTTGATCTCATTTTTCTTGAAACTAAAGTTTAAACTTTGTAAGTTCAAGAACATGGAAGTTTAACTTTCTAGTTATAACTTCATACACTTATGTTGGATCTAAGTTTTTATAGCTTATGGTCTTTCAATTTTGTCTAAAACAAAAGCTTATAAGCTTATATATACATTCTACAAGATTAAAATCTAAGTTTCATAACTTATGGTTTTATTAAAGTAAAGATCCAAGTTCCATAACTTAGGATCTAACTTAAGAACACTAGATCTAGACTTTTTAGCCTAGGATCTTTAAGATCTAACTAAGATCTAGGTTATACAACTTAAGATCTTGTTTATTTAGTTTACTTTCAAGATTATAGCTTAATATTATTATTAGAACTCATGTATGTGTCGGATCTAAGATCTTGATGTAACTTTAGTTCATCAACCTACTTACAACCCTTAAATGAGTTGTGCTACATATCTTAGACATACACTAGTGTTATGATGGTCAAAACTTGGTTAAGGTGATGCAAACACATCAACGAGTTATACACTTGAAGCTACAAGCATCAAGGATGAGAACCGTGATGAACATCAAGTACCAAGAACCCACCGGAGCACTTTGCTTACTATTTTTGAGGTCTGATTAGTCTCCTGGGCTACTGGAAAATTTTATTTCCAGATTTTTCGGTTTGAGTAGATGACTTTTTGTTTAGGACTCGTCTTAATCTGATTTACAGTTTAGGATTTATAGCCTTCCGAAAGTCACTACACCTTTATAACGTTGTGCTGAAAATTTCTGACCTACTCGCACTTAAACCTTCACCACGGTCAAATGAAGATGAGTTTGGTTCTGAAAATTGGTCAGTGGTTGGAGGACTCACATATGGATCCATAGCCACTGACTACGTATCTTTTCGATTTGTATAGAGGACGTAGCAGCTGAACGAAGTCAGCCTTTGTTTCGATCTCTATTCTTGATTGAAAACTTACTTTACTTTTTACTTATGTTGTTGATGATGATGATGATACTTAAGACCTAATTTACATACTTTTAAACCTTTGGGAACGATTTACTGACTTAGTAACTTTTGACTTAGGTTGAGGACATTTCGGACCAACTACTTGCTTACTTATCTCGTACCGACTTTACTACTTTTCACTGTGAGTTATAGCATTCCTTTTTACTTTAACTATTTTGGGAACTGAGAATACATGCGCTTTTTACATTTTACATACTAGGCACGAGTACTTAAACTTTATGTATGTATGGGTGATATAACGGCATAAACTTTCCCCTTAGCTCGGTAACGTTTAGTCATTGGTCTTTGAACCGGTGAACGCGAATCTTAGATATGGATCCATAGGGTTTGACATCCCCACTCGGGCTAGTAGCGCTAGCATTTAACGGGTGTTTAATACTTCGTAAACTTACGCACTCGCCAAGTGTACTTTTAGGGGGTGATATTACGTTAAGTTAGTTACCAAGTGCCCACGGTTGAACATATACCTTTCATACTGTTTTGAAATACTGAAATCTTGTGGCCTACCTTACATTACTGTTCTACTTAAACTATAGCTCACCAACATTCGTGTTGACGTTTTTAAGCATGTTTTCTCAGGTGCTTAGAGGTTTGATGCTTCCGCTGTAGTTGTCTTGCTGTGTAGACTCCCGCTGCTTTTGTTAGAGATGTCTCTGCATGAAACGTTTACCTTGCATTCACAACTATGTTACTTTTGAAACAATGAATTTGTAATGACCTTCGGGTCTCGTACTTATGTTAATTGCTTCTATTCATAGAAGCATACTTTCGTTTGTAAAACTTATGACGTTGGTTATGACGTCACCATTTCTTATGAATGCAAACTTATTTTAAAACAGCATATAGTGTTTGACCTTGTAATGATCCTGTTGTTGATGATCCGTACACGTTAATTTTGTACGGGGCATCACAGTGTTCATCGGTTCGGTTTTTCGGATTATTCGGTTCAGTTTTTTCGATTTTGAAACTTTTATAGTCAAAATCGAAAACCAAACTGAAGCCGAATTCAAATATCAAAACCGAAACCGAAAGTAAACTGAAAATCGAATTTGAATTCAGTTTGGTTACGGTCAAAACTGAATTTTAACTTTGAAAATCAATTTTTTATTTTCCATACGAGATGAACAAACATTATCGTATTAACTTTGTAATATATCATACTAAACTAATATATATAATCAAACGTATATATACAAATTTACAAAATATAATAGACTTAATTACAAGAATGGTCACTGTGATTTGTCAAATCTTGCAACTTTAGTCACTATAGTTTTTTTATTGCAAGTTTAGTCACTGTGGTTTGGAAATCTTGCAAATTTAGTCATTGTGGTTTGAAAATCTTGCAAGTTTAGTCACTCCAAATGACAGAAGTTATTTTTCTCCGTTAAGTGTCAGTCACATGCCTAACATGTGAGGGTATTTTGGTCCGTTTAATTTTCTCTCTTTTTTTTAACTCCTCCAAACCTTCACCTTCTTCAAACTAAAACAAAATCACTCAGAACCCAAATCAAAATCTGATTTACTCAAACTCAAACAAAATCACCAAACCCAAATCAAATCTGATGCAAACTAAAACACTATCACGCAACACACATATTCAAAACCACTATTTTAATTAAGCCCTAAAATCCAAAATCAAAATCATCGGATCTTATTTATCACAAAACAGTGACGATGACATGTTCAACCATCACAATAACGATGTGACGTCATCTCACCGAAACCCTAACTCGTTCAATTCGTTGTTGTTTTCAGGTTTTCTCGTTTGTAGATGACCGGAATACTCGACTGAAATGTCGTCAATTCGTTGTCGTTTGCAGGTTTCATGCTTTCTTCCCTATCATAACCCAACAATGGGCGGTGCTGTGCATGGCAGAGGTCCAAAGCAAGATCTGAAATAAGATATTTGAAATTGATACCCTTCGTTACATCTTTGAAACCTACACCAAGTTTAGATCTGAAGCAAGATCGGAATAAGAAACCAGTGATCTTGTTGCCGATATGTTGTTTTAGGTGTTTGTGGTTTCGATTGTAGCTTCACAATAGTCAGCTTTTTATGTTAACTTCGGTGGAGTTGCAGGTTACTCAGGTATTACAAACCCATTCACAGTCATCACCTTCATTTATGTTAATGAACCGGATCCGTGATTTTGGGTTCAAAAGATGAAGACTTGATTTTGGGTTCAACAGATGAACACGTGATCTGTGATTTTGCTACGTTTGGTTCTGAATTTTTTTTTCACATGTAACTTGTTGATGAAATAAGATTGTAGGTATTATGATTTTAGAATGGACCCTTTTTTTCATGGATTGTTTTGTGCAGTTCTCTGTGTCTTGGTTTGATTGTGTTTAATAAGGCCACAAAGTTTTGTGCTGCTAACATTGTGTTTTGGAACTACATTTAGGGTTTTGAAGATGAAGGGAAAGGGGAAAGTACCAAAGGAAGTGATAAAATACCTAAAATGCCCTCGCATTCCTGACACGTGACTGACATTTAAGGTATAAAATTAACGTATGTTACACGGAGTGACTAACCTTGCAAGATTTTCAAACCACAGTGACTAAACTTGCAAGATTTCCAAACCACAGTGACTAAACTTGCAAGAAAAAAACTATATTGACTAAAGTTGCAAGATTTAACAAACCACAGTGACCATTCGTGTAATTAAGTCAATATAATATGTTTATATCTATCTATAGTATTATATAAATCTCTAAAATGATGATGTCATAAATAAGAATTATCCAAGCTTAAAAAAATTCAAAAATAAAGAATAAATTTATAAGCCTCTCATGATGATGTCATTAAAATAATTAATTATTTTTTATAAAAATTTACATATTAATTGTATAATATATGAAGCATTATGTACAACCTTATGATAAAATATCTTCATGACCATATGTACAATATTTGAAACAATATGTACAACCTTATGGTAAAACACCCTCATAATCATATGTACAATATTTAAAACATTATGTACAACCTTATGATAAAACACCCCCATGATCATATCTACAAACTTTAAAACAAATTGTACGGAATACAATTTTTTACAAAACATCTCATGGACACATGTACAAACTTTGAAACATATTGTACAACTTTCATATAATAATTGTATTTTATTTATAAAAAAAATTTAAAGAGGACTTTGTTATTACTAATAATTATTATTAAAAATATAAATACTCAAGTTTAGAGCAAACGTTATTATTATTATTTTATTATTATTATTATTATTATTATTATTATTATTATTATTCAAACATTAGTTTTCTTTACGAGATTAATTACGTTACATAGGTATGCGAAATACTTGTCTCAATAAAATGTTGTAATGTAGCTTTTATGACAAGAAAAATAATAATTGTGATGAAAACTGGAAAAAGTGGTGGGATAACAAATGTAGTTCATTTATTCTGACCAAGTTAAGTACTCCGTATATCAATATGTTTGTAAAAATGACAAGTTTCTTAGTTGGAATCTGTGTTTTCACTGGTCATTAAACTAAATGACTTTAGCATTTACGTTCACTTAATACCTAAAACATATCATTAAACTATTTCATTTAAACAAACCCGTAATTCTACGGGTCATTTCACTAGTAAGCTTATAAAATATCATAATACAATACATATGAAAATAAACTAAATCAAATAACTAAGAAAAAGTCGATTTGAACTGGCTACATGTATAAGAATGTGAAGGTAAAGAAATTAAAAAAATATGAATTAATAATTTAAATAGAATTTCAAATCCGAGTAAACATACTTGAACTTGAAAAGATAAATTATCTACTCAAATCGTATATCTAACACATGTACACAATAATATTAACAATTAATATATTTATTTATTAACGTCTAAATCGAATTCGATTTTATACTTGGTTAACCAAATTTAGAAATTTCAAAACCAATAACCGAACCGAAAACCGAATTTTAATTCAGTTTTCAGTTTCGCTCGATCTGAAAATCATTTTATAAATCTGGTTGAATTTTTTCAGCTTGGTTTAGATTTAGTTTTCGGTTTAAACGGTTTTAACCAAACCGATGAACACCCCTAATTGGTGGTATCATGCAAGAGATATAATCATAATTATTTTGCTCCCTTACACTTGCTAATGTGTATTTAAGAGGATTATTTCCATACCTTTCTTCGTTGTGATTTGGCTATTCAGATTTAAGTAAACATATTCTAGTGAGCGAATCTAACTCTTACATTTGTTAGGATTTTCAGTGAACCCTAACAAGAACCTCATAATTTTATTTATCACTCACCGAGCACCATACATATAAATAGTAAGAACACGCAAAGCAAACAAAAGAAACGAAAATAACACAGGAATTTAACGTGGTTATGTCCAAGCGTTTGATCTAATGATTGGTTTAGTCCATGATAAAACTGAGAGAGTTTTATTGATAATATTTCGTAGGTGCTTGTCCGATTCAATGAGATTAGGGTTACGGTTTATAGGTGAACAACGAAATAGTTTCCATAACTGAAAAACTTGATGGGTGCGTTTAGCTTCGCGATCGCGAACCTACCCTCGCGATTTTGAGGGTCCTAATTTCCAGACTCCAATATTCGTCTGCTAACTCCTCGCGACTAAGAGCTTCTACCTTCTCGATTTTTCATGTTTTTCGTTTAACATCTTCAATCCTGAACAAATCTCCCACTTTGAAGATTTTGAACGAATCCAAGCCAGATCACCATTTTGAATTCATTGAACCTACCTATCTATACCGCCAAGAAAGCTTCTTGGGACACGCACATTTCAACCCATCGAGCTGGAAGCTTTCGATAATGATCACTTCAACTTCACTCGCCAAAACGTAACTAAACTACCTCAAATTGTGTACTTTTAAATCATCCAACAACAACAGTCGATTACTTAACCATAACTCCTATTGAAAATACCATCGGATAAATCACTCGGGACACGCCGCACTTCCACACTGTGGGAAGGAAGAATTTCGATACTTTAAACTGAGCCATAATCCAATCAACGTTACTAGCTTCGGAACAATCCAACTCTCTCTGTTTCTGGAAATCATCTCCCTAGACTGTGAGACAACGGGTCGGAGCCCGATCCAGCTCTAACACCCTCATCACCCAAGTGATCCATCGATACACAATTCCATCTACACGATCTATCTCTCCAACAAAGAATAGACAATCGGGTAGATCAAACCCATAGACATAACGATCAAGACACCCGTGCAAGAACCTGACTCAATGCCCATTGTACGGATGTAGTAATACCAGTGACTCGCACAAGAATATCCTGTTCATCTTCTCCGAACATATGATCAATCCGAGATCTCGAAAACTCTAGTGCTTCTGAATCGACAAATAGGTTTGGAGGCTTCATGTTGCGAATCAAACCCGATTACCCACTAGCTCCTAGTCTTCTCGAGCTCCTATTCGACCAAGATCCCTCAAAAAAATCAAAAATTTCAAGCACGCTAGGATTTTCAACAACTAGTCGTTCCTCAATAGGAAACTCAACCATATACATGGTTCCCGTATTATACGTGCGAACAATGGTCCGGCCGCCCTTAAACACCATCCATTGATGATCTCTAAACAAAACATGACACTTATCATCATCTAACTGATCACACAGAGATCAATCTACTCTTGAGTTTGGGAATGAACCTCACGTTCCTCAAGATCCAAACATAATTCAACTGTCTTATGACAAGGTCGCCAATACCCACAAATTCAAATGATTTCCCGTTCACAACTCGAACCATACTAGAATACCACTTAAAGTTTTCCATCTCGTCCATGTACGGGGAAGCATGATACGAGGCACTCGAATCTAAAACCCAAGATTCGTCAAGAAACTCCTCATGGCACATCAAAGCATCTTCAACCTCCGCCGCTGTTTTCTCACCCGCCTTCAAATTCGGGAACTGCGACCTAAATTGGACGAATTGCTGACAATTCCAACATACAATGTTTCTCATATGTGATGGATCTCTCTTTGTCCTGCTTCTACTTCTGCCCCTATCTCTGCCCGTTGCACTCAAAAGAGAACTCAAATTTCTAGTCGAATCCTTCCTCCTGATTCCTTCACTAAGAATTAAATATTGGATCATTTCAAAGGTTAATTTAGTAGTTCCAGATAAATCACCAATCATTGTCACTTTGCTAGACCAACTCTCGGGTAGCGAAGAAAAAAGGAATAACGCCTCCAGCTCATCCTCAAACTTTACCCCAACTGATCATTTTAACAGAGTCACAATCAGGTTAAACTACGTTAACATGATCTGCTGTAAAAAGATCTTTCCTTCATTCTTGCATTAACTAGCTACCTGATCAAGAGGGTTTCTCATACATGGTAGACTGTGCAGTCAACACTACTTCAGTCGTGGTCTCACCCATTATGTTGTAGGCGACATTCTTTGCCAGGAAAAGGCTGACTACACCAAGTGCCTTCCTGTCCAATAAACCCAATCCTCTCGCTTCATCTCTTCGGGTTTAATACCAGTGATCGGCTGATATAACACATCTTCGATCTGCATCTTTCAAAAGCAATAATCTGAACCATCAAACTTTTCTATATTAATCGTGTTATTATTTCTCATTGTTCCTAGTAACGCTCGCAACGCAAGCTTTGGTACCACTTGTTAGGAGTTTTAGTGAGCCCAAACGAGAACCTGATAACCGTAGATACTACCCACCTAGAAACAAACGGATAAATGCTAAGAACACACAACGAAAATGAATAAAGAATGTAAATAACATGGGAATTTAACGTGGTTATGTCCGTTTAGTCCACAGCCAAACAGAAAGAGTTTTATTGATTATATTTCGTAGGTGCTCATCTGATACAATGAGATTAGGGTTACAATTTATAGGTGAAAAACGAAATCGTTTCCAAAACTGGAAAACTTGCTGACTACTTTTGGCTTCGTGATTGCGAACTTACCCTCGCGATCGCGAGGGTTCTAATTTCCAGACTCCAATGTTCTACTGTTAACTCCTCGCGACCCACAAGCCTAGCTCGCGACTGTGAGCTTCTACCTGCTCTATTTTTCTTGTTTTTTGTTTAACATCTTCGATCCCCAAGAACCTTGTGGTCCATTTGGCGAAGACAATAAGCTCAAGCTCGCTTCCCTTCAATTGAACGAGACTCGAAGATTTTCATTGAAGCAATGATCATGACTACTCTTTGATCTTTAGAGAGATTTTGCAACAACGTTTTCTTCCACGCTTCTTTCAGAAAGAGTCAGATTGTTGATAACATAATGTTATTTCATTTGTTTGCATTTCGAGTACGAGTAAGTATACTAAAACTAGACTTGATAGAACTTCGAAGTTGCTAAGTCATTAAGATTCTTTCTACCTTTTAGTTTTTAATAAAATGCAGTCGTTAAAAATAAAAACTCAATCTAGTATTGACCCGTTTTATTTATTTATTTTTATGTATAAATCAATTGCAATATTCATATTATTATATATGTTAAACAATTTAGTTTAACGTATGCCATATTACTATTACTTTACTAATATAACTAATACACAAAATTTGTCTTATTAGTTATGAATAGTACTATTTAATATTTTATTTTTCACACATCCAACCCCCTAACTTTCATTAAAATACAAATCGAACCTCTCATTTTATAGTACTATTTAATATTTCATTTTTCACACACCCAACCCCCTAACTTTCATTAAAATACAAATCGAACCCCCATTTTATACCTATATTCTAAAATATTATTTATCCCATCACTAATACTAAAAATATTGAATAATAACACTCACCACGCTACTACTGTGCTACTTTTTTTTTTGTCTCAAACGATAAAAAAATAACTTTCATAAAAGGAACAACCCTTCAATGCTACCAAAAGATGTCGAAAAATATTCTTTTTTACAAAATAGATCAACTAATTTATTTTAAAAAAAATAAAAACCGAATGCTAAAAGAAGCAACTTTCACAAAGGAACAACCCTTCAATGTTAGATGTCGAAATTTTTTTTTTTTAACAAAATATATCAACACTTTTTTTTAACTCACATTTAAAACGGAGCCCCCGGCGCGAAGTGAGGCTCCATAACTACTAGTTAACAATACTCAAAACCATCTTCCTATAATATCACACTTGATGATGATTGGTATACAATTATGTATCACGCCTAACTAAAATGTACGTCTTATCGAATACAAAGAGTGACATGTTTCATTATACTTTAGAAGAGCATTTAAGTTAGTGACAATCAAATCCATCTGCTCGATCATTTGAAACTTTAGCGGTACGTATCAAGGGTCACTACCACTCACTATATCACATTTTACACAACGTTACATAATATAAGCACCGTTTATAAAAAAAAGTCCCACGTTGATAAACAAATGTTACTTTACTAGTTGTACTAGGTAAAGATGGGAGCATGTTCCTTTATTGTAATTAACATTTGTGAGTGGTGTGAGATTTTACGAGTGTATTCAAGAGAGTTGAGAGGAGTGTCAATTCTTCTATTACAATTTTCTTCATCTAGACCTAATTGAATATTTTTAATGCAATAATGCTTAATGCTTTTATTCAGTACAAATTTTGATTACGATAACTAAAGTAACATTGTTATCTTAATTTTGAAAATCTGAAAAAGTTTTATTACATAATGGATTGGAAGTAATTGCGTGTAAAGAAAAGTGGGTTTGGACCGTCCGTAAGACATAATATAATCTTTTGTTATCGATCAGACGTTGACACAACCCAACATGTTTGAAATCGCATATTCACTAGGCTAATAACATGTTTGAAAATTGGTACTCCATCATGATTCATGAGCTTACACCATATTCAACTTTTTTTTTTAAATTCACATCAATATTACATCAGTGTCGTATTAACGCTAAAATTATAAACCTAGACTAAACACCACATATCATGACTAAAAGGTTGAACTTCTTAGACCACTCTTATGCTCGCCCTGACTGCTCTGATTCGAGACGAGGAGGGTGTTGGGACACATGTCCCTTTAACTCACACGAAATTAACAGAGAAATAAGAACAATATTTTGTGGTAAGCAAAAATTACATAAAGAAGCAAAATGCCGAAAGGAACTACATTGTATCACTTCTTCAATTAATGTAAACATGAGGCTAAATATATAGCCAAGAAAAATACAAACGTGGAGCATACCCACTCCAATAAAATAGCACTCATATACCTATTTAATCTCCATTTACTCTCCATGTGTAACATAGAATTCGGTCAAACCCAACTATCGATTCCAACTTCATTACATTTAATTAGAACTGACAAATAACATAAAAACTAATTAAATAACTCTTAATCCAAACTTAGCATAAAACATAAATTAATTACTAAACCCAAACTTATGATATAAACTGATTAACCCAACAATCACGCCCTTAATCAGTTTATCTTCATCGCTAGTTCTCCACTTCACCACACTTGTAACATTTACCGCGGCTCTCCCCGAACTCACCACCATCTCGGCTCTTCCCGGACACCCGACCTCATCCCCGGTCACGCCCATAGCCATCTCTGCTTGAATCTCTATAGCCACTATGTCTACAACGGTGTATCTTCTCCTTTTGAATCAATCTTTTGATGGTGACCAAAACTTGATTCATCGTGTTCACCATCCTTCAAATTTTCTGCACTACCAATGTTTGATAATCGAGTAAAACACTGCTGAAAGTATCACCTGCAACCACTTTTTGCTACCTTTCTCCTGCTGTTTATAGACTTCGATCAAAACCTTTTCTGGTTGCTTACGTCCCTCTGTTCTTGGATCAAAAATCTGGGTTAACAAGCCAACTGATAGGCCTAAATCATGACTTGTTTTTGCTACCCTTTTGATCTCCTAGAACATGAACCTACACTCCCACTTCAATCGAACCTAAGCTCTTGATACCAATTGTTGGATATTAAACCATAATTGCTTTTGAAGGAACGTGAATAGAGTGATAAAATATGAGAGTATTTGAGGCAATTTTCTGATATTATTTCAACTTCTGGAAAGGATACATACGATGGGAAAGAAAGCTTTAAAACTGATAACTATTACTTCTAAACAAACTCCAAATTTATAGATAAATAAAAATAACCAACTACATGGTCCATGATACCCATGACCATACGTACTATTCTCCACAATTCCTAAGTAGTCGCCACTTATGAATTTCAGTAGACAAAGTCTTCCAGCACACTCCATGCACGTGCAGAATTAAAATCCAATACTCCCCCTTAATCTGTTGTTTGTGACTCAACTCTTTAACTCCCATCAGTGCTCTCATCTCCATGAACTTAACTCGAGGAAGTGCCTTGTTTAATTTGTCCGCCTTTTGTTCTTCACCACTTACGTGTTCTACGCATATAGTACCCTCTTCAACACATTCACGAATGAAGTGGAACTTGGTGTCAATGTGCTTACACCTTCCATGAAATACAACGTTCTTCATTAGCAAAATTGCAGACCTGTTATCAACCAACAACTGTACACACTTGGCTTTCTTTCCTGTTAACTCTGCCAACAAGTTACGCAACCACAAAGCTTGACAAGCCGCTGAAGTGGCAGCCATAAACTCAGCTTCACAAGATCATAGTGTGACTGTCCTCTGCTTGCTTGAGTTCCATGTGATGATGTTTCCCGAAAAATAGAAAACCATCTCGGTCGTCCCCTTTCGATCATCCACATCCATACCATGATTCCTGTCACTATAGCCCAACAATTTTCCATCTCCACCTCCTTTGTAAAATACATCGAGGTTAACCGTACCCTTTACATATCTCAGTATTTGTTTCACTGCTTTGAGATGGCCGACTTTGGGTGACGCCATAAACCTGCTCATCACCCCAACCGCGTATCCAATATCGGTTCTAGTATGGACTAAGTACCTCAAGTTCCAAATTATGCTTCTAAACTCAGTTCCATTTACTCGAATTCCTTCATCCTCTATTGTGAGATGAAGCTTTGGCTCCATTGGGAACTTTGAAGAGTTGCATTTCAACATTCCAGCCATTTTAAGTATCTTCCTAGCATACCCTTTATGACAGATAGTGTTAAAATAAGAATTGTAATTGTATTTTGCTTGAGTATTGAATATTTTCACTTAATTGAGTTTTACATTTGGAAGATGAAAGCTGAACTTATACAGAGAATAGTCTAACGGCTATATGACAATATCATGGAAAAAATAAAGGTATGTTTCCCTTTTTGTAAAAGTTAATCTTGCTGTCTTTTTATTTCTAACACTCCCCTGCAAGTTGAATAGTGGGGTTTCCGATGTTCAACTTGGAGAGTATTCCTTTGAAAAGTCTTCCGTTGACGGACTTGGTTAAGATATCTGCTAGTTGGTCTTCTGATCGGACGTGAGGTAAAGATATGATTTCGGCTTCTAATTTTTCTTTAATGAAGTGTCTGTCAATTTCTATATGTTTGGTTCGATCGTGTTGAACTGGATTTTCTGAAATTGCAATTGCCGCTTCGTTGTCACACATGATCTTGATCGAGGTATTAGGAGGAAAACCAATTTCCGTCAAAAGTTTCTTGATCCATAAAGCCTCGGTTACACCTCGTGAAATTCCCCGAAATTCAGCTTCAGCACTAGACAGGGCAACAACCTTTTGTTTCTTGCTTCTCCAAGTAACCAAATTCCCTCCAACAAAGGCAAAGTATCCGGATGTTGATTTTCTATCTCCCTTTTCTCCTCCGTAACCCGCATCGGTGAATATTTGTGCTTCTAGATGATTGTTTTTCTCGAACAGGACTCCATCTTCTGCAGTGCCTTTTAGATATTTGATAATCCTCCATACTGCATCCATATGGTGTTGTTGTGGTTGATGCATGAATTGACTAACAACTCCAACAGCATGTGATATATCTGGACGAGTGTGAGCTAGGTAGATAAGTTTTCCCACGATCCTTTGGTATTGAATTCGATCTGCTGCTTTGGCATCATCCTCTATATATAACCTGAGGTTTGGAATCATAGGAGTATCCGCGGGTTTGCAGTCGACCATTCCTGTTTCTGCAAGAAGATCAAGTATATATTTCTTTTGACATATAAAAATTCCCTTTTTTGAACGTAAAACTTCGATTCCCAGAAAGTATTTAAGACCTCCGAGATCTTTCATTTCAAATTCTTTAAAAAGGTTAGCTTTTAAGTTTGTAATTTCCTCTTGATCATTTCCTGTGATAATCATGTCGTCAACATAAATAATGAGACACGTGATAAGGTTTCCTCTTTTTTTTAAAAATAAAGTATGGTCGGAATTACTTTGTTTAAAACCGTAATTTTTCATAGCAATAGTAAAACGCCCAAACCAAGCCCGAGGGGATTGTTTTAAACCATAAAGAGATTTTTTAAGATGACAAACTTCCCTTTCTTTGAATTCTGATGTGAAACCGGGAGGACCTTCCATATAGACTTCTTCTTTGAGTTCTCCATGTAGGAAAGCATTTTTAACATCAAATTGGTGAAGTGGCCAGTCTTTGTTTGCGGCAACGGAGAAAAGAATTCTAATAGTATCAATTTTTGCAACCGGTGAGAAAGTTTCTGAGTAATCAACGCCATAGGTTTGAGTGTACCCTTTGGCAACAAGCCGTGCTTTATATCTTTCGACAGATCCATCGGCTTTGTGTTTGATTGTGAATACCCATCTACATCCTACTGGTTTCTTTGATTCTGGAAGAACACATTTTTTCCAAGTATTATTTACCTTGAGAGCCTCCATTTCATCTTCCATTGCTTTCCTCCAGTGTGTTGATTTTAGAGCTTGTTCAACCGTTGTTGGAATTTCTTCAGAGTATAATGCGGAAGTGAACTTTGTTGCTTCTTTTGATAGATTTCCTCTAGCAATATTTGCCATTGGATATCTTGATTTTGATACAGTTCTCTCAGGAGAGTATCTCCTGGGAGGAATTCCTCGGTTGATTCTTGGAGGAAGAACATATCGTTCCGGTTCTTGTTGTTGTGTTTCATTTTCAGGATATACTTGATCGCTATTTTCCTGTAAAATCTCCTCTAAATTTTCATGATTAGTAATATCAGGAGATTCGGTATTTACCTCTGTATGGTCGGGAAGATCATTAACCGTAGTACTGATTGGAGGAGGACTTTGTGGAGTGGTATGATGAGTCACTTCTTCAGATGATGGAATATCTAGCCAACTCACAGCGTCACCAAAGTCTGTCTCCCCCTGACTTGTGTGTTGGGTATAGAAGTATTCAGTTTCCAAAAAATCACAATTCATTGTAGTGTACATGTGTTTCCTTTTTGGACTATAGCATCTATACCCCTTTTGATTTACCCCGTATCCCACAAAAACACATTTTTCAGCACACGCATCTAATTTGGTTCGTTCGATTTTAGGAATGTGAACAAACACCGTGCACCCAAATATTCGAGGTCTTAGGGTGAGATTAGATGGCGGTTTATAAAATTTAGTCAAGGCCTCAAGAGGGTTCTTAAGTTCTAAAGCTCTAGTTGGGAGTCTATTTACAAGATAAGTTGCAGTGGCAAGAGCTTCGGGCCAAAAAGATCTTGGAACATTAGATTCAATCATTAAAACACGGGTTATTTCTAGTAAAATACGATTTTTTCTTTCAGCCACCCCATTTTGTTGAGGTGTGTGTGGACACGTGGTTTGATGAATAATACCCCTTTCTTCACAAAAGAGTTGCATTTGACTGTTGACAAATTCACCACCATTATCGGATCTTAAAACTTGTATTTTACTTTGGAATTGTGTTTGAATCATGTTTGAAAAAATAGTAAATTTATCAAATACTTCGGATTTGTTAGTTAAAAAATATGTCCAAGTCATACGAGTACAATCATCAATAAATAAAAGAAAATATCGAAAATTGTGTCCCCCATTAACCCTTGCGGGTCCCCATACATCGGAGTGAACTAAAGCAAAAGGACGTTCAGTCTTTGTATTACTAGTTTTAAACGAGTTTTGATGGCTTTTGGCCAAAATACAAGTTTCACACTCAATACTTTTATTTGAAGAAAATAAATTAGGAAATAAAATGCGTAAATATCCAGCAGACGGATGACCAAGACGTCTATGCCACAACCATGCTTGTCTGTCGGGAGTCCCGTGAGCTAGCATGATCCTACAATCTTGAGTGACCTCATCCACATAGTATAGACCATCCCGTTCAGTACCACGCCCAACTATCTCCCCCGTTCTGATGTCCTGTAAGATACAGAATGTAGGGTGTAATAAGACGGTACAATTAAGTTCTTTTGTCACGTGACTAACAGACAGTAATTTATGGGAGAGATCGGGAACATAAAGGCAGTTTTTTAATTTTAAATTTGGTGAGATTTCAACTGTTCCCCCGCCCTTGACTTGTATAATACCGCCATTAGCGGTTTTAATTTTGGTTTTGTTTGGTTTCGTATTTATAATAATATCATTTTTATTAAAAGTCATAGTATCGGTGGCACCACAATCGATAATCCACTCATTACTTTTTGTTTTATTTGAAACAATATTAATTGACGAAACGTTATTTTTAATTTTAAAATCTTTAGTTTTATTGAAAAAAGGTTTTATTTGTTTATTACCAACTATATTATTACAGGGACTATTTGTGTCAATAAAACAATTTGGGGAATTAAATTCGGTGGTGGGTGTTGAGTTGGTGACCGACACTCCTAACCCATCATACTCATCGACATATTTATCCCCACCCACTTTATTCAATTTGTCGGGTATGATTTTTGGGGATTTAATCCCTAATCCCAATCCCCTGTTACCTTCACCGGATGATGATGATGATGATGGTGGCTCGGCTGTGAATAAACCGAAACCACCTTGAGTGGTGGTGCAGGTTTCGTTATCCTCCTGTTTTCCCTTGGTTGTGGCCGTCGTTACCATCGAGGCTTTTCCCTTTCTGTGTTTATCAGCCCACCAATCGGGGTATCCAATAACCTTGAAGCATTGTTCTCTGGTATGTCGTTTCATACCACACTTTGTACATTCAAGGTTGTCTTTATCTCGGGATGATGACGTGGAGTCTGACCGGCGCTGTTGATTTCTTGATAGCAAACCATGGCCGTCGAAATCATTGGATTTTGATGCCGGTGCTACCAGACCAGTGGCTATGCCAGATTGGGTAAAGGCATCCGTTTTATTATTAAATATAAATTGGTGTGCATTTTCTTTTCGAATTGCAGCATAAGCTCCTTCGACAGTGGGTAATGGATCGGTTCTTAATAACTCACGTTTGATATTGTCATGTTTATGATCTAAAGAATTTAAAAACTGGAAAAGTTTTTGTTCTGACCTGATGTTGTTATATTTGACAATATCATTCGGATGTTCCATGGGATTTGGATCCCTTGTGTCGATTTCACCCCAGATTCCTTGCAATTTCAACCACAGTTCTTCGGTTGATTTACCATCTTGCCTGATATTATTAGCTTTAACATGTAAATCAAAGGTTTGGAGTTTGTCTTTACCAGAACTGTAGGTTGTAATGAGGGCATTCCATAAGGTTTTTGCTGTAGGGAACTGGGTCAGATTGCTTGCAATTTGTGGCTCTATATTTTGAATGATCCATGAAAATACCACCAAGTCTTCCTGGTTCCACTTCTGGTTGTTGGTTGATGGTGGATCTTCGGTTAAATGATTGAGGAGGGCCTCGGATTTACCTCCGATGGCAACCTTGATCATCCGAGACCATAATGAATAATTTGAGTTGTTAAGGGTAACACTGATTTTTAAAGAATCAGGATGCCTTTGTGATTGATTTTCATTGTTGGTTTGGAGAATTCTAGCCAATTGGCTAGTTAATTCTGTAATGAGTTGAGTTTGGCTGTCATGTTCTGCCATGATAACCACTCAAACGAAAAAAATAGGCAAATGATTTAAATTGCTGTGATTGAATGATTTAGATCATCAACACAAGCTCTGATGCCATGTTAAAATAAGAATTGTAATTGTATTTTGCTTGAGTATTGAATATTTTCACTTAATTGAGTTTTACATTTGGAAGATGAAAGCTGAACTTATACAGAGAATAGCCTAACGGCTATATGACAATATCATGGAAAAAATAAAGGTATGTTTCCCTTTTTGTAAAAGTTAATCTTGCTGTCTTTTTATTTCTAACAGATAGCAATCCCAGCTTCACTTTGATCAAATTCCATTCCAAGATAGTATGAAAGTAACCCAAGGTCACTCATGTCGAACACTTGCTGCATTCTTTCTTTAAATACAATAATACTTTCTTCACTTGTTCCTGTTACAAGTAAGTCAGTGACATAAACACCAATGATTAGTAGCTTGTTCGAAACCTGTTTCTTGTCAACAACTTGCTCTTGAGGGCAACGGATAAACCCCAACTCTCTTAACACTTGATCAAGCTGGACATTCCAAATCCTTTGAGCTTGGCGTAAACCGTACATCTCTTTTTTAGGTTTGTAAACTTGCGCCTGCTTTCCTGGACTGTCATAAGTTAATACATCTGTCGTCATAGGTGACAACTCTTCATTGTCAGTACATTGATTTTGACCAACTTGGTGATCCTAAGCATCTTCTGGAACATCTTTGTTGGTTTCAGTCTGGCTTATACGCACACCAGTCCATTCCCTATCATGTTCACCTTGAGTGGGTCTGTTTGCCTCCCAATCCCACTTAACACTTTCTTCAATTACAACGTTACTAGCCACACAGATTTTTTTCTCCTTCGGATTAAATAAACTGTGCACTTTGCTACCTACTTCTGCTCCCAAATTATCCATCTTGGTACTTCGATCATTCAGCTTAGTAAGCTGATTTTGTGGGTTCTTTACGTGTGCAATGCAACCATAGACCTTCACATCCTCGAGTGTACGCTTCAACTTAGGGATTTCACGAACCAATTCCGTATGTGACGTGGTTTCAATAACACGACAATTTACGTGTCCCGGCCTTGTGTGCCATAACCACCCCTCATCATCTTTGCTCAACAAACAAACTGTTTCAGAAATATTAAGTGCAATTTTGTACAATCTGTTGATTGCACGTTCTACTCTCATAACCAGCCTTCCATGATCATCACTCATAGTCAGCTTGTTTTAAAGCATCTCTATTCTATATCCTGCTTCAGTCATTTGGCCTAAACTGATTATGTTACAGTTTAGTGCAGGGATATAATATACCTCATATATGGCTAGTATCTCCCCGGTTTTGCATTTCACTAAAAGTGTGCCTTTTCCGGCTATTTTCACCTTCGAGCAATCACCAAAACAGACTTCTCCTTTAATGCTTTCATCCAATTCAGCAAACATATTGCGGTTCCCGGTCATGTGATTGCTAGCACCATTATCAAGGTACCAAATGTTTCCTTTCGACTCCACAATTCTCTTTGGGAATACCTTTTCTTCGTTCAACAAAACAACCGTTTCTCTCTCGTCACAAACTGTTAAAAGGAGTGCTGGCTCATCCTCCTCTGTTTGTGTAAGGTTTGGGTCATCTACCTTTTCTTTTCCCATTTTGCATTCCAATGCATAATGACCATATCCATTACAATTGAAACACTTGATATACTTCTTATCTTTAACTCGGTTGTTCCCGTTTTCCCGAGATGATCCACGACCACCTCTGCCTCTACCACCATTATGGCCACCTCTTTCATGATTGAACGATCCTCGTCCTCTTTCATTAGTCAAAGAATTTTCTCCCCCAGAATTCTTCTGACCTGACTGCCCTTCGACTTTAGTTAGTAACAAATTGCTTTCGTTACTTGTGTTTCCACTACGAAGCTTCAATCTGTCTTCGTAGGCTTTGAGCCTGCCAATGGCTTCTTCGAAGGGCATTGTATCCACGTCTGAATATTGCTCGATTGAGGCGATTAACTGGAGGTATTTATCTGGAACCGAATCCATTAACTTTCGAACGAGAACGCTGTCCTCAACTGTAGCACCCAAGCTGTTATACTTGGACACCATTCCACTTAATTTCCCAGCGAATTCATCAATTGTTTCTCCTTCCTTCATATGTAGTGATTCAAAATCACTCTTCAACGTATGCAATCTTGCCTTTTGCACCCTATCAGCACCCAAATATCTCAGCTTTAAAGCTTCCCATATTTCCTTTTTTGTTTTCTTTTTAGCTATTTGCAAAAGAATATCTTCAGGGACTACTTGAAATATGAATGATCGTGCTAACTTGTTCTTCTTTTCATCTACTGTCGCTCCTTCCACAGGTTCTATGGCATCCCATAACCCTTGTGCGTCCATTATAGCTTCCATCCTAATGGACCATGTTGTGTAGTTTGTGGATGTTAGCATCGGACATTGTAATGACACTCCGCCATTTTCTTTGACTGCTAACTGTGTTGTGATCGCCATTGCTCTGATACCATTTGTAAGGATCGCATAGCCCAAACACAATGTCCTACAATATAAGCCCAAGAGTCCATCCTTTTCTAAGACCAATTGGTGATAGAGGGACTTCCCCTTAGACTTATATACATACATTTGTTTTATCCCATTACCGATGTTGGACTTTGGTTTGCACCCTAACAAACCTCCCCTCAAACCCAAGTCCATCTGGGCCTCCCCTCCAACGATAGTCCGGATCCAGGCGGCGTCTTCCAGGATCAACTCATCGTGTCAGGGTCCCCTCGAACGATAGCTGGGTCCACTCATCGCTGCTTACAACCGAGGGTGCGCCACGTCGCTGCGTGCGCTCAGGGGTGCGCCCACTGGGCTGTCCACCACATCGGGGCTATAGCCTAGCTCTGATACCAATTGTTGGGACACATGTCCCTTTAACTCACACGAAATTAACAGAGAAATAAGAACAATATTTTGTGGTAAGCAAAAATTAAATAAAGAAGCAAAATGCCGAAAGGAACTACATTGTATCACTTCTTCAATTATTGTAAACATGAGGCTAAATATATAGCCAAGAAAAATACAAACGTTGAGCATACCCACTCCAATAAAATAGCACTCATATACCTATTTAATCTCCATTTACTCTCCATGTGTAACATAGAATTCGGTCAAACCCAATTACCGATTCCAACTACATTACATTTAATTAGAACTGACAAATAACATAAAAATTAATTAAATAACTCTTAATCCAAACTTATCATAAAACATAAATTAATTACTAAACCCAAACTTATGATATAAACTGATTAACCCAACAGAGGGCGCCGATGGCATTCCCTCATCCCTCAACCATTTCGTGTCGTTTTTCGTGTTTATTTGACATATTGGAGAACAAAAGAAATTAGCAGTTTCTTACTGTTGAATGAGCAATGGATAGTTTGGGAATCATTTTTTTTTATAATTAATATTTATTCTTCGCTATCACTATATATTTCACCTTTTCCATCTCATTTTTACACAATATATACATCTATATCATGATTATCGTCTTTCTCTATTTCTCTTTAAATTCAGTTACTAATTTTTTTTATAACAATATGACTCACAATCGTAATCGTAATGATGATTATATGTATGAAATTAACGCAAACGTGAATAGTTTTAACTATCTTGATGCTTTCGACTTGGTTAATAATTTGAATCAAATAAGTGATGATGAAACCGAAAAATTCCAGAATACCAAGAGTACCAAGAAGGTTCATTCATAGAGATCGGCAAGGTACCACAAGACGGTTGTGTGATGATTACTTTTGCGACACACCAATTTTTTCGGAGAATGATTTTCGAAGACGATTAGAATGAGCAAGCCAGTGTTTATCCGCATTTTTCAAGGTATAATAAATTATTCTCACGCATCCATTCCTTCTTATTTTACGTATTTTTCGTCAAAAACGTGATGGTACCAGTTTACTTGGATTTAATGTTTTTCAAAAACTAGCGTTGTACCGCACCCAATTTATTTGACGACTATTTACATATGAGTGAACACAATTCTTATTATTGTTTGGATTATATATGTAAATGTGTGTTTGAGTTATATGTGCCGGTGTATTTGTGAAAACCGAATGCACAAAATGTGCAACATTTGATATCTAAACGTCAAGAACTACATGATTTTTTGGGGATGATAGGAAGCCTCGATTGTATGCATTGGGGTTGGATAAATTGTCCGACTGCTTGGCAAGGACATTATACATGAGGTGATAAAGGTTACCCAAGTATTATGCTAGAAGTTGTGGCCTCGTACGATTTGTGAATTTGGCATGCTTTTTTGGCCCCGCGGGTTCGAACAACAACGTCAATGTACTTAATTCAATCCAATTATTTGACGATTTGAAGCAAGATAGAGATCCAACATGTAATTTTACGGTTAATGTGTGTAACTTCAACAAGGGAATTATTTGGGTATGGAATTTACCTGATTTGGGCAACAACTATAAAATCGTTTGGAAGTGCAATTAACCCAAAGACCTCGAAATTAAAAAAAATATATCATGAATTAGCAAAAAAGGATATAGAATGAGCATTCGGTGTTCTACAATGTCGTTTTGCAATCATTAAAAACCTGGCGGGACCATTTTATGTATGCAGTATCTTCCGAATTATGTATACTTGTATAATCTTACACAATATGATAACTAAAGATTACAGGCGTACAATGTGTCCACTCAAGGAATATTATCCCCCGATTCGTCATCCACAAATAGGGATGTCAATGGCCACTCGATCCAGTGGATATCCATCCGATTCACCCGCTTCGTGATGGATATAGATGAACTTAAATGGATATGGATACGGATATAAATGAACCTAAATGGATATGGATATGGATGAAAAGTTTCATCCATGGATGTATCCAAAAACACCCTAAATACATATATACAAATACATAAATATAAGTATATTATTATATATTTACTATTACAAATGCATTTACCGTTATATTTATATTTTGCTTTCAACCTTATAACGAAGTAACTATGATATATTACAATACAACTCGTGTATGTAACAAAATAAACGAACAAATTACATATTGAATTTTTATAATATATGTTTAATAATAAATTCAACAAATATGTTCCATCTTCGATAAAGATCATACATACTTGTGGATATATTTTGATTATGTCATTTTATATGTGTTTTTGCTATAATACGTTTTTGTTTTCATCGCATATTAGAAAGTATTATAACATTTTTTTAATATCTAATTGATATCCATTAACCCGCTTCATCCTGTAAATATGGATATGGATGGTTGAATGATAATCAAATGGATATGAATATGGATATGGATATGGATATGGATGAACAAAAACTAAATGGATATGGATACGGCATTACCCGATCCATATCCGATCTATTACCATCCCTATCTGCGAAGAGTATCCTAAGAGAGAGTTGATTTTCAAATTCAAATGGATTACGAAATACTCGATTCGGGTACACATCACTTACTACGAGATATGTTTATCGAACACATTTAGAACCTTCCACCTAATTATCGTGTTCGAAATCATCTAGCCACGGGACCTTCAAACAATCAAGAGGCATGACCTTATATTAATTCCCGATGACGAAGATGAAGATGTCTTGGAACAATCCGACGTGGAATCCAAGACACTGAGTAGTTTTATTGTATTTTTTAGTTTTAATGTAATGTTTTTTATTTTAATTTACGATGTAATGTATTTTTTTTTTTATGTAATGTTGTTTAGTTTTAACGAGGATAGAAAGCTCGCACTTCGCTGCGGGATTGTTTTCGTCGTTTAACGGTCGGTTAATTGAACATTTATTAAAACCGTCAACGGTCGGGCAATTAAACAGTAAAAATATGAGGAAATTAAAAAGGAAAGAAAAAAGGAAGTAATGAGAAAATTATAAATAAATAAAAAATAACTTCGTTGCGGGGGTAATTGAACATTAGCAGTAACTTAACTGTAGGTTAACAAAACGTTGAAAAAATAAAGTAAGCAAAAGGAAGAGGAAAAAATGTTTTAAAGAGTAATAGGGAAAAGGAAAAAAAAAAAAAAAAAAAGGTTTACCAAAATACCCCCAAAGTTGGGGGCATTTACGTTGTCGCCATCGTGAATAGTAACTTCTCATTACATGAGAATATGTATAATTGATAATTTTAATGTAATTTTTTTTTTTTTAATTTTAATTAAAGTAGTTTTAAAAAAAAAAAAATAATAATACTCCCTCCATTCATATTAATAGTCCACAGATAAAAAATACACAGTTTAAGGAAATGTCATAAAAGTACTGTACTTTGTTTACTTTTCAGTTTTACCCTTACCTTTTCTTTCTCTTTTAATTCTATCCACATACATTAAAGACATAATAGAACTTAAGCTTCTTATTTTTTTTCTATTTATGGAAGTGAACTGTTAATTTGGAACATCCCAAAATAAAATACTGGACTATTAATATGGGACGGAGGGAGTATATATTTTTAGGTATGTAATGCTTAGGAGTATTTAGTCTAAGGTTAAAGTTATGATGTAACAGTTACTCATGAGAAAGAAGTATGTCATGATTGGACGGAAATAATCCACTCAAGACGCTCCTTTTCACCGTCAATGCCGCACGCCCACACCTGCTTCTTACATTTTTTTTCTTCCCTCTTTTTTTAGTTTCCGTTGAAGAAAATAAGAGGCGGAAGGTTTTAAGGTTCAAAAAAATGGAGGTCGAAGATTTTAAGGTTCGAGAAAATGGAGACCAGAGGAGGGAGGAAGGAAGAAGATACGCTCAGGTGATTTTCAAGCGCAACATGGCTAGAAGATTTTGGGTTCCACATTTTCTTTCTAAACATAATAATAATATGTTACAAATGAATGATTGTTCGGTGATCCGCACACACCACTTTTTGATCCATGTACACTTAATTACATATTATACCCTTAATCATCATACTTACAAAATTACAACAATAATGTAATTTCAACTTTCTAGATTAAATCTAAGGACATAACTGTGAGTTTATGAGACAAAAATGTACATGAATCAAAAAGTGGTGTGAGTATTCACCTCCCTTCATATAAGTGTCAAGAATCTGTATTTGCATTCTATGCCATTCCAACAAGTTGATCACATCTGTATTATAGGTGTCCTAAAAGGCATCTGAAACCGTGTTCATCGATCCAACCCAATTGGGCTCCTATAATAATGAAATTCACAAAACCAATAGAGAATGATAAGCAAAGGTATAAGACTACAAGAAACACGCCTAGTGGTCGTCATGTGATCGACAGCTAACGAGAGATTACAGTTAGTCAAGTCAACAGATCAAAATCGGTTTCGAATTCTACATTTTTAAGCACCCTCACAACATCAAATTTATTAATACTATTTCCCTTCCCCATTTGCATATATGTTCCTGATCCTAGGCAGATCGAGTCTTTGGGGAGGGAGGATGCATACCGGTAGGCATTTTCTAATCATCTACAACTTAAATCAACCGTTCATAATCAAACCTTTAGGAAAATTTGTATTGTTGTTTAAACGGGCCCATTCACAAGCTCCGTTCTTGTATCGATTTTGGCACCACCATTTATACCTATCTTTACTTCACCATTGTTCATACCACCTCTCTTCACCCTAGCCTTGTAGGTTCTTGAATCTGGAACAGGTATTGCGACATTAGTAAAATTCAGAATATCATTTCCACTTTTTCCCATATCAGACATAATCTTCTTGAGCTGAGGTCGTTGACAGACGATTCTGCCCTTGTTCCATCCAGGTAAACAAAATGACGATGAAATAGTATCTTTTAAAAGCGAATAAGTGATCTTTGCAACAGGGAAATCTCGAGTTATGGAGCTCTTCTCCATCTGCCCTCTTCTGCGTGAGAAATATGTATACCAGTAAATATAAATAATACTCGGTAGTAACTATTATTAATATATTTATGCGGGACTGATTCAATAAGGTTTTATAAAGATCTTGCAACGTGCACAAAAGGAACTTACACTACAACCACAGAAGCCAGATGAGGAAAATCCTGTCCGTCAGCTAACATCTGATGCATATTTTGAAACCAAACTGATATAGCAGTACATGCTCCACCGGGCCATAACCTACAGATGACCAAAAAACATTAAATAGATTCCGAGTTGGCAAATGAGAATGTTGGGCAGTTTGGGTAATGGGTTATGGGTCAAAACTGGTTCAGATCAACACCTTACATTAATTGTATGTCACAAGTAGGATTGCCCTAAAAGAATCTTGTGTCCATATTTTTTGTTTATTACACCATAAAACACATGGGAATTGAAAGCATATGATTGGTTATGTTACTGTTCATTCAGTGGTAAATTTGTAGTTTTTTTTATATTATTATTACCTTTTTAAATCCCCAACGATTTGGGGCCATCCAAGGGCGGACCTACTATATCATGAGTTCATGAGTGGTAGTACGGGACACCACTGAAATATGCGATGTAGTTAAAAAATTACTAGTAGGTTTTTAACTAATGACACCACTGGATAATGTAAATTTTTTTTTTGAGTGACACAATTGAAATAAACCATCTAGCAGAAAAAAAATTGGATTATGAACTTGTGACACCAATGACTACCATTCCTAGATAGCAAACTTTAATCTTATCAATTTACAGCGTATACATGTACTTACCAATATTGTTTTACTTATTCATGACCATTTGCACTACTATATATTCATTCATTCTTGTCGAAGGTATCTGTGAAAGCAGTTTCTCTACCCTCGGGTAGTCTACATTTTACTTCCCCATACCTCACCAACAACGGGATTGAGTATGCTTGTTTTTCTTGAAATAATAAAAAAAACTTTAAGAATATGATTCACTAGGTTTCATGCTTTTAATGTTATATTTTGGGCAGATTTTGACCTATTTATTTTGAAAGCTTATCTTTCGGATACCCTTTGACCATTTAGAGATTAAACATAACCATGTCAGACCACACACGATTGGCCTTAAGGGATTTTTGTGTACATTTTTGTGTCATATATTATATATTATTGCACTAAAAGGAAAGCCTAGCTATTTTAGTATCATACCTGTGTACGTCAACAGACCACACGCGCTTGCTGTTACGGAATATTTCAGGATAAAGCCCTCTTTTTGTTGCTTCTTTAAGTACTCTTGTAGCTCGTTCTTTCTGGCCTAACCACCAAAGAGCTTCTAAAAGTGTATTGTAAAATCTCAATCCTAAACCACGACCTTCAGCGTTGAGTTTATCGAACACATACTCCACCATTTGCCAATTGGAAGCATCATCATAGTCTCCCCTAATCATCTTCCCAATCACTTGATGTATATTTGATGAATCACATTTTATCATCTCATCTAGTAGCTTATGTGCATCATCCCACCTGAAAAATTAAACACACCATACCTCTAAAATATCATAATCATTGCATAATAATGACATTAATTGTACGGAATACTTATTTTTATAACTTACCTTTCACTCTTTGCATAAACTGCAAGCATCATACAGTAACTCATGACACTAGGTAACTCAACCATTTGCTCAATCTCATGAAATTGTTCTTCACTTTCATCCACAAGCCCTGCAAAGCAGTAAACACTCAAAACTGCCTCAAGTGTGCGTTCATCAGGGTGACACTTCACCTTTTCCATATCAACATAAGCTTTAATTGCATCTTCAAACTGACCCGCTTGTCTAAATGCTTCAATTACACCATTATAAGTATCATTATTCCCCGAAACACCACACTCACCCATTCTAGAAACTATCTCTTCAGACTCTTTATACAACCCACCTCTCGAAAACACATCTATTAAAGAATTAAACGTCTCAACAGTCGGTTTACTTCCCAGTTCATTCATCGTATTATACGTAACAAGTGCTTCCTCATACAAAGCAGCCTGTCCATAAGCTTCTATAATTGCAGTATAAGCCTTTGAACTTGGCACTAATCCACTCTCCCTCATGTGCAATACAATCATCTTAGCATCTTCATGAAGCCCGCCTTTTCCACATGAAACAATCAATCCCTCATACGTCTCCATATTCGGTTCGATACTCTCATCCACCATATCGTTAAACAACGTTATCACTTCCTTATAATAACCACCTTCCCCAAAAACATCTATAAGAATATTGTAAGTACTTGCATCCAAACCCATACTACAAACTTTCATTTCAAGAAAAAGCTCACGAACTTCATCGTACCTCCCTTGTCTCCCAAACAAGTTCAACAAAATAGTATAAGTCATAGCATTAGGCATACAACCAGCCGTTTGCATCTGCCTAAACACATCCATCGCATCTTTCGTTTGTTCCAAATCCGAATACGCTTCCAATAAAACATTATAACACGACGCTTCAGGCAAATTGCCTCTCGATTCCATGTCCCTAAGAAGCTCCGAAACCTTACCAAGATTACCCAACTTCCCAAACGTTTGTACCAAATAATCATAACTAGTTGTATCCGGAATCGTTCCACCTTCATTCATAGTCCTAAACACCATTACAGCTTCATCACCTAAACCTCTATTAGCACAAGCAGCAAGCAAAGTATTATAAGTAACTAAATCTGGTTGCAACCCTTCGTGTCTCATTTCCGCAAATAAACTCAACAAACCTTCCCAATCATACCCACTTCTCGCACACGAATTAATCACAGTATTATACGTCAAAATATTAGGCAAGATTCGTTCTTTTTTCATTCTATCAAGTAACTGCAACGAAGTCTCGTACTGGCCATTCCGCCCATACGCATTAATAATCGAAGTATACGAAAACACACTACGAGCCACACCTTCATTAGGCATTTCATCGAACACCTCAGACGCTTTATCTAAAAGACCTTCACGACCTAAAATTCCTATAACTATTGTATATATATGATCATTAGGCTTACTCCAAACCTGTCTTTGCATCTGTTTAAACAAACGTAACGATCGTTGCCAATCGCCACGCTGTGCAAGTTCTTTAAACACTAAAGCAAAATCATTTAAACTAAGTTTATTTTTAAACGGTTCAAGACACCGTGCAATACTGCCACGTGGAGGTAAGCCTGATAGTTTGTTAAGTAAGCTTTCAACTTCGTAACTGTACTTACCTTTTTCAACACTGTTGGTTGGGTACCCGAAGACTAGCTCTTTAGGTTTGGGTTTGGATCGAGTTCTCGATCTGGAAACTGGTGGTTTAGCGACGGAGCTTTCGCAGATTACGATTGAACGACAGTTGGAAAATTGGAACCCTAGGGTTTTAAATTGGGGGAAATTGAGGTTATTTAATGAGTTGTTGCTATTGCGGATGAGAATTGGGGAAATTGAGTTGTATGTGAGTGTCATTTTGTAGGTAGAGTTTTAGTTCGCATGAGTTGATCACGTGTTATTAGGTTTTGGTTTGATAATTGAGTGTGTATGTATTGTGTACGGAATTGAGATGCAGCAGGGTTTAGTGGAAATTGAAGAAGAAGAACAAGAAGAAGCAGAAGCTAAGACTTCTGTTGTGGATAACAGGTTTTAATTGCCGCTTAAGAGAATTGTACGGTGTGTATTAGTGGTCCTTCTAGTTTAAATTGTTCAATACTACCCCCATTATTTTTTCAGTAACAATAGCCCGGCTATGGTTACTCTTTGAAGCTTCTATGTAAGACGTAAAAGAATAGTGATGGCAAAACAAAAACAAAAACAAAAAAAAAAAAAAATTCGAATTCGATGAGGAAACCTGATATTGTTGGGTCAAGTTCGAGTTAGGTAAATGGTCTACGGTCGGGTATGGAGATGATTTTTATTTTTTCACGGGTCCGGGTCCGGGTCCATGGACGATTTTAGACACAAATAGTGGCGGAATTTGAACCCGGATACAGATGAGGCAAGTGTAAAATTTTAATAATTTATTTAAAATCTATACACTAAGTTCCGTCCCTGGACACAAACCCGATTATCCAGTCCGTATACCCGAAAAAAGACCCGAGTTCATATACCCGCCCGTAAACCCGATAACCCCGCCGGTGAACCCGATTACTTGGTGTGTATACCCGATTACCCGGCTCGTACACCAAAAAAACACTCAAATACCCGTGAGAAAATCCGTTTACCCAATAGTTCGTAAGTAAATGGGGACCCGCTCGTGAGAAAACTTGTATACCCACTAGTAATTTAATGGGGACTTGGCGGTTCCAGGTCCATGTTTGAGACAAATGTTTTTAATCGAGTTCAAGTCTAGGTTACCTAAATCCGGTCTGATGACATCCCTACGTAATAGAGCGTTGGCTATACATATTTATTGGGTTTTTTGTTTAATTTCCCGTATATTAAATATTAAATATAAATATTAATTAGAATTAATTATACCATTTGTCCCAGTAGTTTATCTATAAATGCACCTATAGTTATTTTCTTTTTAAAATTATATTGGTAATCTCTTTGATTTTTAAATTGCACGGCATTGGTCTTATATTTAATTTCAGTTTGATTATTCCGTTAAATAAGTACATATGCATTGCACATGATAGACAATTAGGTAATTTTAGCTTATATCCATCGTATATGAACGATCCATCTATCTTCACTAAAAATCAATAAACGAGCGGTAATATATTCATATTCAAACTAGAGTGGTGCAAATCTGCAAAAACACTATCAAGAATCAAGATATTTATCCGCTCAACAAAGCTTCATTTTATCAAATTTTAGAAAATTGGTTTATTTCGCACACATTTTATCACACACATTATAATGGAGTGCCATATAGTTTGCACGCATAAAAACCATTTCAAGACGGAGAAGATGCTTAAAAGGCATAAAAATAGTATTAAAAGGCATTTGCTATTAACATCCGTTCAGCGTTTTCCGACAAGAAATGTTATCTTAAATTACAAATCAGGCTTCCCAAATATTTTGCGTAGGGCCTGTAGGCCGCTACTTATGCTTAGGCCCTAAAAAGAGCACGCTAGCAGCACACATGTCACGTCTGGTCGGTTACGCACTTTTCACATAAATCAATTATGACGTCGTGACACATGTCTCCGAACATTATAAGCACCCACGACTATAAATAGGCCACCTGGGCCATCACTTTTCAGACACCTGAACTTGTTACAGAGAACACACTTTCTCTCTCACACAGTACTTTCTCACTCTAGAACTTGAAGAATTAGCCGCATAGTGCTAGGCGGACCAACTATCAGTTTGCTTCTGTAACATCCCGCATTTTTTCGTTAAATTATTTTAACGCCCGTCTTTTTTTTGTTTAGATATTATCTTCCGTTATCTAAATTCGTACCTTTCGTTGACTAACGTTCTAATATTCGTGTTATTTAATTATAACATCACTAGTTTACTCGAGCGTTTTTAAAATACTCGTTTGATTAATTCCCGCACCCGCTTTTAAACTCGAGGGACTATTGGCGTCAAGTGGGCAAACTAGTTGACTAGGTCAACTAGTCAACCCACCACTACCACCACTCATTCAATCACACATCTCTTTCTCTCTTTTCTCTCTACTTCCATTTTTGGAACTCAAACACCCAATCCACTAATTCATCATACAAATCCGAATCAAGAAGCAAACATCAAAACAAATTACATATTTGGAATCCTCTCTTCATCCTCTACAATTTGATACCAACTTCATCTCGTTTGGGTAACATTTCTAAAACTCTAGATTTCTCTAAATTCGTGTTTTTGACTTGAAATGGTGTTAGTTACTGTTTATGGCTCGTGTCTAGCATGAATATATGATTTATTTGCTCGATTTGTTGTTTTGGGTAACTAGTATGAACATTTGAAATGGGTGTGCTTAATCTTTGGTTTTGGGTGATTAAATGTTGTTAAATTGTTAAAGTTCATGTTTTAATTGTGTTACTAGTATTACTAGTTTCGTTTTGATGTATAGGTTGATTAAGAAAACTTCAAACACATGAATATTGATTTTGTGAGTTTTGGTTAGGGTTTGATAACTCTTAAAATGGACTTTTGATGATTTGAATGCCATAAAATGTTGTTGGTAAGTGTTTGGTTGAATTGTATGTTTGATTACCTTCGAAACGTTATATCATATGTATAAATTGGATTCTCGAATCATGAAATGCATTTTGCGAACTTGAGACTTTGATTATGAACATTTAACGATCATTTGACGAGGTTTTGTTGTTGTAAACGATGAACTCGATTGATGATATGTGGTTAGTTGTACTCCTTGTCAAAATATCTTTCCAACGATATAAGATACGTGTGAAGTGTTTACGGTTTGTGATTTGTGCTAAATTGAAGTTTGGTTGAGACTTGAACTTTTGAAACAGACCAGGCACCAGGCCACGCCTATTGGCGCGGCGCGACACCAGGGGCCGCGGCGCGACATTTGCCGTGTTTGGGTTCTGATCAAGCTTACACTTTTACGAAAAAATTTTGCTATGCTACGCACCTCCGATTCACATGTAACTTGTTCTAACATGCTTATATATGATTAAAAACCTCAGAAAAATAGTTCGAGACCCGACCCGAACATGTTGACTTTTTTGTTGACTTTGACCAAAGTTTGACTTTTAGTCAAACTTAACAAAACACTTATGCAATTGTTCTAATCTTATTTTATACTTGATTCTTGTATGAAACTTGACAACGTGACTCACATGCTATACTAATCGAGTCGTAACGAGCCATATGACTAATTGAACACATTTGTGACGATCGCTCCAAATCCATATGGACGAACACGTCATTCATCGATTTCATTGCGAGGTATTTGACCTCTATATGATACGTTTTGTAAACATTGCATTCTTTTAAAACGGCACACCATAATTGAATATTTAAATCAAAGGTTTTCGACATCTGATGATTTCTACATATAGACAATCACCGTAATATAATAGTTTACAATAATACTTCCGTTGATAATGCAGTCAAAATAAGATAGATAGTGATGATTTGTGAATGCAACATTTTCTCGAATAAAGCATGTATTACTCCATGCACATATCTTGTACAACATATAAGCAAACAGCGGAAGACTTCTAGGGAACCTGAGAATAAACATGCTAACAAGTGTCAACACAAAGGTTGGTAAGTTCATAGTTTTAGTGTTTCGCATAATCTGTATATAAAGGTGGACCACATGATTTCAGTTGTTTCATCCAGAAACGTTTATCAAAATATTCTACAAGATTGAGCACCCTGGTAACTAAGCTTTAACGTCTATATAATAAATACCCCTATTTTAACATACATGCAACTAACATGTACAATTGAAAGGACCCTTCCTAATCCACCTGGACGAAGTCATCAACATTTGGTCCCATTGCGATGATCGGCTCCAAGTAATGTCCTTATATTGAGCAAATGCACAGCGGAAGACTTAATTCATACCTGAGAATAAACATGCTTTAAAGTGTCAACCAAAAGGTTGGTGAGTTCATAGGTTTATCATAACAATCATTTCAATATGTTAATAGACCACAAGATTTCATAATCATAAACATAATACACTCGCAAGTGTATGTAAAGCATTCTAAGTGGTTGAGCACTTGGTAACCATACTTAACATTTAATCAACGTCGCGTATTCCCTTTATTATGAAATCTCACTACACCGTACCAAGTGTAGTCACCAAAACGAAGTACTGTGCAACCGTTGAATACTGGTCGTCCAGTCCGGTTGGGGTTGTCAGGCCCGATAGATCTATCAACAGGATTCGCGTTTACAATACCCATGTAAATAGTAGTTACCAAGCTACAGGGAAATATGCCAGTGGTACAACTCAACGTAGAATATATTTTTAAGTACTTGTGTCTATTTGGTAAATATTTATAAAAAGCAGCGCATGTATTCTCAGCCCAAAAATATATATTGCAAAAGCAATTAAAAAGGGAGCAAATGAAACTCACTTTTGCCTTGAAGGTATTTAATTCGACTTGGTCTCCGATAGATATCACGAACCTAACCATATATATATAATATATCAACATATTTTCTTTTTAAGTAATCGTTACATATATATATACTTTTAATACTTTTAATATTTTCTTAGTCCGTAGTTAACAGTCCGATGTTAGTGGTCCACAATTAGTTGCTTAAATAAAATAAATAAAGACCCCATCGTATTCGTATTGATCAGAATTAATCTCGACCCATGGTACCATGTTGTCAAATGACGTGTTGCGTACATAAAGTACCGTGTTGTCAAATGACGTGTTGCGTACATAAAGTACCATGTTGTCAAATGACGTGTTGCGTACAATCATGAGGTCTTATGATTAATCTTCTTGTGTTGTTTACGGGTGGTCCTGAAATATATAAAATCAAATCATAAGTAATTATATATAAAATATCATATTAATTAGAAAAGATATGATTAATTTACTTTTTCTCCAAATATTTTCGTAGCTAAACTAGCTTCGGATACCCAATCTTGTTTTAGTCGTTGTTTCTTCATTACAACTCTGTTTTTGTTGGTTCAACTTGCCACTTCCTTGGATCGAGTCAAATTTTAAGAATATGAACTGAAAATACCTTAGTTTGTATTCGAAATCATAGGTTATAGGTCAAACTTTGGTGAAACTTATGAAAGTGATCATTTTCCATCATAAAAACAACATTTAATGATCATTTTTCTAAAAATACTTACATTTTGAGTTAAACTATGAAAATTTTATGTGTTAACATATTCATAAGAAATATCATTTTTCCAGAACATGAACTTCCAATTCAAAGTTCAAGATGGTTTTTAATTATCCAACCCAAAACAGCCCCGGTTGCACTCCGACGACGTAGATTCAGTTTTTAAGATGTTCTTTGTAAAACCAAGTTATATATTGTTAGTTTAGCATATTATTATGATATATTACAGGTCTTAAAGTGTTTTAAAAGTCAATTTAGAAGGATCTATTTAGTTTGCGAACAAGTTTGAAATCATTCAAACTATGTTCTTGTTGTTAAAATTTTATACCACAAAATAAGATAGCTATATGAATATGAATTGAATAAGATTATGAACAAGGTTACTACCTCAAGTTACTTGGACAAAGTTATTTCAAAAGATAAGAAATAATCTTGGAATCAAAGAGTGGTGGAGTTAGATCAAAAGGTTGGAAGTAAACTTCTTCAAATGGGTGGTTATTTTGATATGTTCTTGAAAGAGTTTTCTTATGGTGTTTAAGGCTTGTAATTGAAGCTAAATGATGGGGAAAATGCTTGGAGATGATCAAGTATGAAGTTAGGAGTATTTTTAGAGAGAAATGAGGGTGTAGGTATGAGAAAATGGAGTGAAGAAATGGTGTTCATTTATAAAAACGTTTTTAGTTTATAAAGAAAGAAAAGGATTCCTAATTTTATTTTCTTACTAATAATTCATACTACTTGACAAATCCTAGTTACCTCATATCTAGGGTAGTAATAATGTTTATTAGGATGTTGATTTGATGTGTATATACCAATAGTAAATACGTATAGAAGCTGGGTATGATACGGGTACATATACCCTAGATATACGTATAGAAATCTTGAGGAAACGGAACGAGAATTCAAATATAGCTACCTTTTGTGAATATACTTATATTGTTTTATGTATTTAAGTCCTTAAAAAGTGATTAAATACATTATATATACGATACATGTATAAGCATTATAGATTATAAGTATATATATCAAAGAATGTTACGTATAGTTATCGTTTTGAAAACTTAAGTTAGTAGTTTCAAAATATACTTATAACTCATTGTCATTAATACACAATGAGATGTTAAATCATCCTTAGATCATGTTAAATATATATAAATACATATATATACACAAACGTATAATTATCGTACGTTATATAGTTCGTGATATCATCGGTCATATTGGACGGTCAAACGTTGTGTAAAACTCTTTTCAAAAACACAAGTCTCAACAATTTGGATTGCTTAACATGTTGGTATGGTTTAATTTATGTAAATATTAATCTCATAAGTATAATTTGGTCAGAAAATTCCGGGTCATTACAGTACCTACACGTTAAAGAAATTTCGTCCCCGAAATTTGATAGAGGTTGTTATGAATAACAATAAGAAGGTTTTCATGACAAATATAAGGTGATAATGGAGTTTTATCATCATTGAGTAATGTAGATAAAACGATTCGATTATGCGAAGAATATAAATGAGACTATCGTAAAAGAGTGAGATGAGTAAAATATATTCGTCTTAACCAATGACGTAGTTATGATTGATTTCTGGGATTTAAGGGATTTAAAGAGAATCTTACGTAATAAGATTTGGTTCTTTGGTGATTAAGGAAATCAGGATCTTCTTTGATTATATGCAATAATCTGTTTCGATTGCTCTGTCGGATATTTCACTATAAATTCACCCCTTCGTTTCCTTATTTTCCACGACTCACACCTTCTATTCTTTCTCCCTTGATTCTTACTTTAAAGCATTCATCAATATGCTCCATCCAGTCCTGATTCTTGATATACTCCTAACTTTTATATCTGTCATTCTTCTTTTTCATCTACCACCAGAAGAATCTATTTACTTCTACTATACTCTTGTGTTTATAGTGTTTCTAATTCTCCCGTGTCTCTATATTGCTATCTGCATCGATATACACGGTTTGTAATTTCGGGGTTATTATCGGAGTTTATATTCTTCATTATTTTACGGAGCTTCATGCTTTCGTTTTCTCTTCCCGACTTCGAGTCAAGTGAGTAATGGTCTGGAATTCGTAGATATGAAATTCAGAATGAACATAGCTAATGCTCTAAGAAGAAAATGGTAATAGAACGATTTTGATTTGTTTAATTACCAGAATACCCTGGAGAAGACCGAGTCATCCAGAAAAATATTCTCTTGATATGTTTAGAGATTAGATAGAATGTAAGAGTCGTGTAAATGGCACATGATGACGGTACTGTGAATCATCATGCTTCATTAGAAACTCAGCATGACTTACTGTAATATAATGACGTTGATCAAGTGTCATTATATTATACTAATCCATGCTTCAGTTCCCAACACTACTTCAAAACATTCATATTTTAAACTCGAAGGTTTCAGAATTTAGAAACTAACACAGTTTCTTTTATGTTGCAGATATTACGGAGAGATAAATGATCTCAGATAAGAATAGTTGTGAAAATATCTCCAGAAATATGGAGGATATTTATAATAGAACATACGAGAATATCTTAGAATTTCTAATATCAATGGATGATGAAGAAGATTTGTCTGTGAAGGTTTAGAATGAGAAATAAGATGTTTGCTAACGATTTTAGCAGGCACAGAATCATTTGGATTTTTTGAAGGCAAACTTATTCTTTGTGATTTCTCCACGGCTTTCTTCATAGTTTCGCATAATCCGCTTTTCGGTACTAAATTTTCTATCGAGCGTTCCTAACACTCCTTTCTTTATCATCAAACTTTTGGCCATTAAGATCATCTACAACATGCTGCTTCGTCAGCATTTTCAAAGTTAACTGATCTGGGTCATAGGTTATCAAACCGAGATAGTTTCAGGAGAATTGTGTTTTTAGAATGATTAATCGCTGATGGTAATATTGTGGAATATAAAAGGTTCCCCAGTAACAATAAAGAGTACGCATATATATCGCGGTTATAATAAAGTTGTTTCGGATGAAAAGTCGGAGTTGACTTGCTGGAGCTGTGACAAAATTAGCTACTTTGGAAAGGGATTGCAAAACGATCTTCAGTAATAACAATGTCAAAGGAACTAGAACAGATACGTGTCAAACGTTTACTCAGTTTCCTAGGGTTTTTCAGGTGCATAACTATATGCATCAATCTTTTCTTCCGTAGATGAAGTGCGGTTGGTTTATCCTCTCGATTGAGGTGTTTTTAAGAATCATGATAGATTTGAACGCTGATTGTAATCGTCGAGATACAATGAGGTTTAAGATGAAATCAAGTGGCAATCTTGAAGAAACGTTTAGTTTCATATGTTATAATCAATATTTTAATTCATTTTAATTGTCCAATGTCATTAGTCCACAGTCGATAGTCCACAGTAACAGTCCAATAATTCATATATAGTTTAATATATCATATACGAATTAATTAATACGTGTCGTGACCCGTATACGTCTCAGACTCGATCATAACTCAAACTATATATATTATTGTAGAATCAACCTCAACCCTGTATAGAGAACTCGATCATTACTGCATATAGAGTGTCTATGGTGATTCCAAATAATATATATAGATGCGTCGATATGATATGTCAAAACATTGTATACGTGTCCCGATATTTAAAGTGCATAAAATAATTACAGAAATTAAATGACGATAAATAAAAGTGCGATAATTAAATTGCGATAAATAAACTGCGATAAATAAAATGTAATCAGTTAGCTAGGAACAGTTAGCTAGAACAGTTAGTGTGGATTCTTAACAAAATTTTTCATAGTTAATTTGTTTGTTTCTAACAGATTTTATTTTGTCATATGTTTTCTTCATATGCCACTTGTTGGATTCTGGAAAGTCAAAATCCAAATTTGAAATTGAATGAAAATGGTTATTCTGCGATGAACGGATACGTATATCGGTGGTTGTAAGTAGGATAGTAAATGACTGTTGAATCAGCTTCGACGAATGTACAATGTAACTTATTAAGATGAAATCTAATTATTCCTCGGGTATTACCTACCCGTTAAAAAAATATTTTCACCATTAATATTTTGTACAAAAGAACTTTTAATTACAATCTTTATGAAAACATATATACATATATATTTTCTTCAGATGAAATCATGAATTTAATGAGTTAATATGATATTAATCTCATTTGCTTTTCGGTTTGAGCTAGAATAAGAAATCACTAAAACTTTTTGAAACCACATATTCTTCGCAGAATATCAATGAAGTTATGGATCAATACTTCATCGTTCATTATTGTTGGTACTCCTTGGTATCTATGGTGCGTATGATGTTGATGTTTGTGGGACAGATTATGATGTCGAGACGTGTGATGCGGATGTTGTTTGTTAGTGGTGATGATGGTATTGTTGATGTTATTGATGGTGGTGCTGATTATGCTGCTGGTGCTGCTGCTGGTGTTTGCAACCTTCGCACCATGTTCTCCAAAGCCGTCACGCGAGGGCGAAGTTCGTTAACTTCTGCTAGTACACCGGGATGATTGGCGGTTGGAGCGAGCGAATGAACAAGATTTGTAATATGGGATAGTATATAATCGTGACGAGATACTCTAGAAATGAGAGAGAAAATGGTGTTTCGAATAGGTTCGCCGGTAAGTGCTTCAGGTTCATCGCCAAGAGGGCAATTTGGTGGATGGAATGGATCACCTTCTTCTTGTCTCCAGTGATTTAGTATATTACGAACCCATCCCCAATTCATCCAGAATAGATGATGGGAAATTGGTTGATCCATTTCGGTGACGCTGCTTTCGGAGCCCGAATGGAAATCCATATCGGCATAACTGTCGGAATCTGAAGAATTCGAACTAGATGCGGAATCCATCTTGTATAATGGGGAAAATGAATTTTTAGTATGGAATAGATTATAGGAGTTAGATTTGGTACTCTTCAATACATAATTTACATATGTATATATAATACCAAAATCCCGTAAATTACGGAGAATCTTTGATAAGATATCAGTCAAAGTTCGCAATAACAGATATGCTAAGATAAGAATTCGTCTATACACTATCAATGCAGTAAATGCAGTAAAACGTGTCTAGACTTATGAATGATAAGCAGGTAATTTCCTAAGGATGATAAGCAAATGATTTTCGACTAGAAATGATAAGCAAAACTTTTGACATGTAGACATGGTCGAAGTCCAGACTCATTAATGCATCCTAACAACTACTAGTTAGACACACTAATGCAAGACCTGGTTCGCTACGACCACCGCTCTGATACCAACTGAAAGGACCCGTCCTAATCCACCTGGACGAAGTCATCAACATTTGGTCCCATTGCGATGATCGGCTCCAAGTAATGTCCTTATATTGAGCAAATGCACAGCGGAAGACTTAATTCATACCTGAGAATAAACATGCTTTAAAGTGTCAACCAAAAGGTTGGTGAGTTCATAGGTTTATCATAACAATCATTTCAATATGTTAATAGACCACAAGATTTCATAATCATAAACATAATACACTCGCAAGTGTATGTAAAGCATTCTAAGTGGTTGAGCACTTGGTAACCATACTTAACATTTAATCAACGTCGCGTATTCCCTTTATTATGAAATCTCACTACACCGTACCAAGTGTAGTCACCAAAACGAAGTACTGTGCAACCGTTGAATACTGGTCGTCCAGTCCGGTTGGGGTTGTCAGGCCCGATAGATCTATCAACAGGATTCGCGTTTACAATACCCATGTAAATAGTAGTTACCAAGCTACAGGGAAATATGCCAGTGGTACAACTCAACGTAGAATATATTTTTAAGTACTTGTGTCTATTTCGTAAATATTTATAAAAAGCAGCGCATGTATTCTCAGCCCAAAAATATATATTGCAAAAGCAATTAAAAAGGGAGCAAATGAAACTCACTTTTGCCTTGAAGGTATTTAATTCGACTTGGTCTCCGATAGATATCACGAACCTAACCATATATATATAATATATCAACATATTTTCTTTTTAAGTAATCGTTACATATATATATACTTTTAATACTTTTAATATTTTCTTAGTCCGTAGTTAGCAGTCCGATGTTAGTGGTCCACAATTAGTTGCTTAAATAAAATAAATAAAGACCCCATCGTATTCGTATTGATCAGAATTAATCTCGACCCATGGTACCATGTTGTCAAATGACGTGTTGCGTACATAAAGTACCGTGTTGTCAAATGACGTGTTGCGTACATAAAGTACCATGTTGTCAAATGACGTGTTGCGTACAATCATGAGGTCTTATGATTAATCTTCTTGTGTTGTTTACGGGTGGTCCTGAAATATATAAAATCAAATCATAAGTAATTATATATAAAATATCATATTAATTAGAAAAGATATGATTAATTTACTTTTTCTCCAAATATTTTCGTAGCTAAACTAGCTTCGGATACCCAATCTTGTTTTAGTCGTTGTTTCTTCATTACAACTCCGTTTTTGTTGGTTCAACTTGCCACTTCCTTGGATCGAGTCAAATTTTAAGAATATGAACTGAAAATACCTTAGTTTGTATTCGAAATTATAGGTTATAGGTCAAACTTTGGTGAAACTTATGAAAGTGATCATTTTCCATCATAAAAACAACATTTAATGATCATTTTTCTAAAAATACTTACATTTTGAGTTAAACTATGAAAATTTTATGTGTTAACATATTAATAAGAAATATCATTTTTCCAGAACATGAACTTCCAATTCAAAGTTCAAGATGGTTTTTAATTATCCAACCCAAAACAGCCCCGGTTGCACTCCGACGACGTAGATTCAGTTTTTAAGATGTTCTTTGTAAAACCAAGTTATATATTGTTAGTTTAGCATATCATTATGATATATTACAGGTCTTAAAGTGTTTTAAAAGTCAATTTAGAAGGATCTATTTAGTTTGCGAACAAGTTTGAAATCATTCAAACTATGTTCTTGTTGTTAAAATTTTATACCACAAAATAAGATAGCTATATGAATATGAATTGAATAAGATTATGAACAAGGTTACTACCTCAAGTTACTTGGACAAAGTTATTTCAAAAGATAAGAAATAATCTTGGAATCAAAGAGTGGTGGAGTTAGATCAAAAGGTTGGAAGTAAACTTCTTCAAATGGGTGGTTATTTTGATATGTTCTTGAAAGAGTTTTCTTATGGTGTTTAAGGCTTGTAATTGAAGCTAAATGATGGGGAAAATGCTTGGAGATGATCAAGTATGAAGTTAGGAGTATTTTGAGAGAGAAATGAGGGTGTAGGTATGAGAAAATGGAGTGAAGAAATGGTGTTCATTTATAAAAACGTTTTTAGTTTATAAAGAAAGAAAAGGATTCCTAATTTTATTTTCTTACTAATAATTCATACTACTTGACAAATCCTAGTTACCTCATATCTAGGGTAGTAATAATGTTTATTAGGATGTTGATTTGATATGTATATACCAATAGTAAATACGTATAGAAGTTGGGTATGATACGGGTACATATACCCTAGATATACGTATAGAAATCTTGAGGAAACGGAACGAGAATTCAAATATAGCTATCTTTTGTGAATATACTTATATTGTTTTATGTATTTAAGTCCTTAAAAATTGATTAAATACATTATATATACGATACATGTATAAGCATTATAGATTATAAGTATATATTGTAGTGACCCGAACTTTTCCATGTTTATATATATTAATTGAGATTGATGTTTACATGATTAAATGTTTCCAACATGTTAAGCAATCAAACTTGTTAAGACTTGATTAATTGAAATATGTTTCATATATACAATTGACCACCCAAGTTGATCGGTGATTCACGAACGTTAAAACTTGTAAAAACTATATGATGACATATATATGGTTATATATATAGTTAACATGATATTATGATAAGTAAACATATCATTAATTATATTAACAATGAACTACATATGTAAAAACAAGACTACTAACTTAATGATTTTGAAACGAGACATATATGTAACGTTTATCGTTGTAACGACATTTAATGTATATATATCATATTAAGAGATATTCGTACATCATAATATCATGATAATATAATAATTTAAAATCTCTTTTGTTATTATAAACATTGGGTAACAACATTTAACAAGATCGTTAACCTAAAGGTTTCAAAACAACACTTACATGTAACGACTAACGATGACTTAACGACTCAGTTAAAATGTATATACATGTAGTGTTTTAATATGTATTTATACACTTTTGAAAGACTTCAATACACTTATCAAAATACTTCTACTTAACAAAAATGCTTACAATTACATTCTCGTTCAGTTTCATCAACAATTCTACTCGTATGCACCCGTATTCGTACTCGTACAATACACAGCTTTTAGATGTATGTACTATTGGTATATACACTCCAATGATCAGCTCTTAGCAGCCCATGTGAGTCACCTAACACATGTGGGAACCATCATTTGGCAACTAGCATGAAATATCTCATAAGATTACAAAAATATGAGTAATCATTCATGACTTATTTACATGAAAACAAAATTACATATCCTTTATATCTAATCCATACACCAACGACCAAAAACACCTACAAACACTTTCATTCTTCAATTTTCTTCATCTAATTGAACTCTCTCAAGTTCTATCTTCAAGTTCTAAGTGTTCTTCATAAATTCCAAAAGTTCTAGTTTCATAAACTCAAGAATACTTTCAAGTTTGCTAGCTCACTTCCAATCTTGTAAGGTGATCATCCAACCTCAAGAAATCTTTGTTTCTTACAGTAGGTTATCATTCTAATACAAGGTAATAATCATATTCAAACTTTGGTTCAATTTCTATAACTATAACAATCTTATTTCAAGTGATGATCTTACTTGAACTTGTTTTCGTGTCATGATTTTGCTTCAAGAACTTTGAGCCATCCAAGGATCCATTGAAGCTAGATCCATTTTTTTATTTTCCAGTAGGTTCATCCAAGGAACTTAAGGTAGTAATGATGTTCATAACATCATTCGATTCATACATATAAAGCTATCTTATTCGAAGGTTTAAACTTGTAATCACTAGAACATAGTTTAGTTAATTCTAAACTTGTTCGCAAACAAAAGTTAATCCTTCTAACTTGACTTTTAAAATCAACTAAACACATGTTCTATATCTATATGATATGCTAACTTAATGATTTAAAACCTGGAAACACGAAAAATACCGTAAAACCGGATTTACGCCGTCGTAGTAACACCGCGGGCTGTTTTGGGTTAGTTAATTAAAAACTATGATAAACTTTGATTTAAAAGTTGTTATTCTGAGAAAATGATTTTTATTATGAACATGAAACTATATCCAAAAATTATGGTTAAACTCAAAGTGGAAGTATGTTTTCTAAAATGGTCATCTAGACGTCGTTCTTTCGACTGAAATGACTACCTTTACAAAAACGACTTGTAACTTATTTTTCCGACTAGAAACCTATACTTTTTTTGTTTAGATTCATAAAATAGAGTTCAATATGAAACCATAGCAATTTGATTCACTCAAAACGGATTTAAAATGAAGAAGTTATGGGTAAAACAAGATTGGATAATTTTTCTCATTTTAGCTACGTGAAAATTGGTAACAAATCTATTCCAACCATAACTTAATCAACTTGTATTATATATTATGTAATCTTGAGATACCATAGACACGTATACAATGTTTCGACCTATCATGTCGACACATCTATATATATTTCGGAACAACCATAGACACTCTATATGTGAATGTTGGAGTTAGCTATACAGGGTTGAGGTTGATTCCAAAATATATATAGTTTGAGTTGTGATCAATACTGAGATACGTATACACTGGGTCGTGGATTGATTCAAGATAATATTTATCGATTTATTTCTGTACATCTAACTGTGGACAACTAGTTGTAGGTTACTAACGAGGACAGCTGACTTAATAAACTTAAAACATCAAAATATATTAAAAGTGTTGTAAATATATTTTGAACATACTTTGATATATATGTATATATTGTTATAGGTTCGTGAATCAACCAGTGGCCAAGTCTTACTTCCCGACGAAGTAAAAATCTGTGAAAGTGAGTTATAGTCCCACTTTTAAAATCTAATATTTTTGGGATGAGAATACATGCAGGTTTTATAAATGATTTACAAAATAGACACAAGTACGTGAAACTACATTCTATGGTTGAATTATCGAAATCGAATATGCCCCTTTTTATTAAGTCTGGTAATCTAAGAATTAGGGAACAGACACCCTAATTGACGCGAATCCTAAAGATAGATCTATTGGGCCTAACAAACCCCATCCAAAGTACCGGATGCTTTAGTACTTCGAAATTTATATCATATCCGAAGGGTGTCCCGGAATGATGGGGATATTCTTATATATGCATCTTGTTATTGTCGGTTACCAGGTGTTCACCATATGAATGATTTTTATCTCTATGTATGGGATGTGTATTGAAATATGAAATCTTGTGGTCTATTGTTACGATTTGATATATATAGGTTAAACCTATAACTCACCAACATTTTTGTTGACGTTTTAAGCATGTTTATTCTCAGGTGATTATTAAGAGCTTCCGCTGTCGCATACTTAAATAAGGACAAGATTTGGAGTCCATGCTTGTATGATATTGTGTAAAAACTGCATTCAAGAAACTTATTTTGTTGTAACATATTTGTATTGTAAACCATTATGTAATGGTCGTGTGTAAACAGGATATTTTAGATTATCATTATTTGATAATCTACTTAAAGCTTTTTAAACCTTTATTGATGAAATAAAGGTTATGGTTTGTTTTAAAATGAATGCAGTCTTTGAAAAACGTCTCATATAGAGGTCAAAACCTCGCAACGAAATCAATTAATATGGAACGTTTTTAATCAATAAGAACGGGACATTTTAGTTGGTATCAGAGCGTTGGTCTTAGAGAACCAGAAAATTTGCATTAGTGTGTCTTATCGAGTTTGTTAGGATGCATTAGTGAGTCTGGACTTCGACCGTGTTTTCTTTAAAAATGATTGCTTAACATTTTTGTTGGAAACTATATATTTTTAACATATGAATATTATGTGATATATTAATCTCTTAACGTGTTTGATATTATGTGATAGATGTCTACCTCTAGAACAAGTCCCATTGACTCACCTAATAATAATGAAGAGTCAAATGTAAATTGGAATGATTTGTGGACTGATTCACAAGTTCCCGAAGAGGAACCGGAAGAAGAGTCGGAACCGGAAGAAGAATCGGAACCGGAAGAAGAATCGGAACCGGATGAAGAAATAGAACCGGTGGGGGAAATAATAAAACGGTTAAGTAAAAGAAAATCCTCAACCAACCGACCAAAGTTAATTATGGTCAATGGTGTTTCCGCCAAGGAAGCAAAATATTGGGAGGATTACCAATTCTCCGATGAATCGGATTCCAACGAGAATTCCGATGATGTTATAGAAATTACCCCAACTGAATTTAAAAAGGCAAAAGAAAATAATAAGGGAAAGGGCATAAAAATAGAGAAATCTAATTCCAACCCCGATGAACTTTATATGTATCGTCAACCCCCGAAGTCCTTAAGTTGTAACAATGACCCGGGAACCTCTAAACCACCAGGTTTTTCTAAACCAATGTGGACAACGACGGCTCGTATTAGGGGAACATCATATATCCCTAAAAACTTGGCAAAACGAACCAAAACCCAACAAGAAGAAACGAGCGAGTCGGAATAAGATACTTGTATTCGTGTGGTGTAATATATGTAATATAGTGTGCTTATGCTTTATGATATATGTAAAAATTGCTTGTATTAATAAGTATTTTTTTTTATGAATCTAACTCTTGTCTATTTTACAGTTTAAAAACACAAAATGGATAGACAACCCAATATTTTAAGAGACCTACCCGGAGACATGATTGATGAAATCTTGTCTAGAGTCGGCCAGAATTCTTCGGCACAACTATTTAAGGCGAGATCAGTTTGTAAGACATTCGAAGAAAGTTCCAAGAATGTCTTGGTTTATAAGAGACTTTCGTTTGAAAGATGGGGGATATCACATTGGGAAACCCATAAGTTACGATGTGTTTACTTTGACGCATATATTGCGGGGAACCCAAATGCTATTTTACGCAACGGGTTAAGAAATTATTTTGACTCAATATATCCGAATATTGGACTTCGTGATTTAGAAAAAGCGGCTAACATGCAACATAAAGAAGCATGTTATGCTTACGGATTAGTAATGTTCGCTTCTCACCAAAGTGAGAACAAGAACATCGGGCTACAACTATTAAACAAAACATTTCCACAAGTGACGGAGTCGGTAATTGGGGTAAGAAATGAGGTTTTTAGATTATTACGGGACTGTTGGACATTACGTAACCCTCGTCCCTTTGATGACGTTACAACACGCTGTCTTATCAACGGCCATAACGGTTATGTTGCACAAGACCAAGGATGGGAAGTAGTCCTAGTAAAACCAGAATGCATGACTTGTTTCTGGACGTATGAATTACGTGTCTTTATTGCCTTTGCTGAACGACTTGTGTACTAGCTAGAATTGTCTTCACAACTATCTTGTATCAAAGTTATTGTGTGCTATATTTCATGCTTTATGTAAAATAAGCGGTATTGTAAGTTTGTAAAATATTGTATAAAAGTTTGAACGCGAAATATTATTATAATCAGTTTTTCATATAGAATTGTAGTAGTTGAATTGTATATTAGCTACTAAGTATGAACTTAACGGGTAGGTACTACCCGAATTTAAACTTATAAAACGCTAATATGAAGAAAAAGCTTTTATAAATGAGTTCATATTATGCTACGAAATACTATTAACTACTCTTAATATTCTGTATGATTAACTTGTTCCATTTAACTATTTTGAAGGAAATGGCACCGACTACTCGACACACCGTGAATATGAATGAAGAGGAATTCCGTACTTTTCTAGCTTCAAACATAGCCGCAGTACAGGCTGCGCTACATACCAACAATAACCTTGGATCTAGCAGTACAGGAAATCGTGTAGGATGCACCTACAAAGAATTCACTGCCTGCAAACCTTTGGAATTTGATGGAACCGAAGGACCGATCGGATTGAAACGGTGGACCGAGAAGGTTGAATCGGTGTTTGCCATAAGTAAGTGTACTGAAGAGGACAAAGTGAAGTACGCTACGCATACCTTCACAGGTTCTGCGTTAACATGGTGGAATACCTATCTAGAGCAAGTAGGACAAGATGATGCGTACGCACTACCGTGGTCAGCATTCAAGCACTTGATGAACGAGAAGTACCGTCCCAGAACCGAGGTCAATAAGCTCAAGACAGAACTTAGAGGGTTACGAACCCAAGGATTTGATATTACCACGTACGAAAGACGATTCACAGAATTGTGCCTATTGTGTCCGGGAGCATTCGAAGATGAGGAAGAGAAGATCGACGCGTTTGTGAAAGGATTACCGGAAAGAATCCAAGAAGATATAAGTTCACACGAGCCCGCCTCTATACAACAGGCATGTAGAATGGCTCACAAACTAGTGAACCAGATTGAAGAAAGAATTAAAGAACAGACTGCTGAAGAGGCCAATGTGAAGCAAGTTAAAAGAAAGTGGGAGGAAAACGGTGATAAGAATCACCAATACAACAACAACTGCAATTACAACAATAATCGCAACAATTATCCCAACAATCGCAACATCAATAGCAACTACAACAAACGGCCCAAAAACAACAACAACAACAACAACAACAACAGCAACTACAACAATCATCCCAACAACAATAATAACCGCAACAACAATAACAATCAGAAGCAACTATGCCAAAGGTGTGAAAAGAATCACTCGGGGTTCTGCACCAAATTTTGCAACAAGTGTAAAAGAAATGGTCATAGCGCGGCTAAGTGTGAGGTCTACGGACCAGGGGTTAATAGAACGAAAGGAACAAATGGTGTCGGAACGAGTAATGGCGGAGCAAGTAGTGTCGGAGCAAGTTATGCCAATGTAGTTTGTTATAAATGTGGAAAACCAGGCCACATTATTAGAAATTGCCCGAACCAGGAGAACACGAATGGACAAGGCCGTGGAAGAGTTTTCAATATTAATGCGGTAGAGGCACAGGAAGACCCGGAGCTTGTTACGGGTACGTTTCTTATTGACAATAAATCTGCTTACGTTTTATTTGATTCGGGTGCGGATAGAAGCTATATGAGTAGAGATTTTTGTGCTAAATTAAGTTGTCCATTGACGCCTTTGGATAGTAAATTTTTACTCGAATTAGCAAATGGTAAATTAATTTCAGCAGATAATATATGTCGAAATCGAGAAATTAAACTGGTTAGCGAAACATTTAAGATTGATTTGATACCAGTAGAGTTAGGGAGTTTTGATGTGATAATCGGTATGGACTGGTTGAAAGAAGTGAAAGCGGAGATCGTTTGTTACAAAAATGCAATTCGCATTATACGAGAAAAAGGAAAACCCTTAATGGTGTACGGAGAAAAGGGCAACACGAAGCTACATCTTATTAGTAATTTGAAGGCACAAAAACTAATAAGAAAAGGTTGCTATGCTGTTCTAGCACACGTCGAGAAAGTACAAACTGAAGAAAAGAGCATCAATGATGTTCCCATTGCAAAAGAATTTCCCGATGTATTTCCGAAAGAATTACCGGGATTACCCCCACATCGATCCGTTGAATTTCAAATAGATCTTGTACCAGGAGCTGCACCAATAGCTCGTGCTCCTTACAGACTCGCACCCAGCGAGATGAAAGAACTGCAAAGCCAATTACAAGAACTTTTAGAGCGTGGTTTCATTCGACCAAGCACATCACCGTGGGGAGCTCCTGTTTTGTTTGTCAAGAAGAAAGATGGTACATTCAGGTAGTGTATCGACTACCGAGAGTTGAACAAACTTACCATCAAGAACCGCTACCCACTACCGAGAATCGACGACTTATTTGATCAACTACAAGGCTCGTCTGTTTATTCAAAGATTGACTTACGTTCCGGGTATCATCAAATGCGGGTGAAAGAAGATGATATTCCAAAGACTGCTTTCAGAACACGTTACGGTCATTACGAGTTTATGGTCATGCCGTTTGGTTTAACTAATGCACCAGCTGTGTTCATGGACCTTATGAACCGAGTGTGTGGACCATACCTTGACAAGTTTGTCATTGTTTTCATTGATGACATACTTATTTACTCAAAGAATGACCAAGAACACGGTGAACATTTGAGAAAGGTGTTAGAAGTATTGAGGAAGGAAGAATTGTACGCTAAGTTTTCAAAGTGTGCATTTTGGTTGGAAGAAGTTCAATTCCTCGGTCACATAGTGAACAAAGAAGGTATTAAGGTGGATCCGGCAAAGATAGAAACTGTTGAAAAGTGGGAAACCCCGAAAACTCCGAAACACATACGCCAGTTTTTAGGACTAGCTGGTTACTACAGAAGGTTCATCCAAGACTTTTCCAGAATAGCAAAACCCTTGACTGCATTAACGCATAAAGGGAAGAAATTTGAATGGAATGATGAACAAGAGAAAGCGTTTCAGTTATTGAAGAAAAAGCTAACTACGGCACCTATATTGTCATTGCCTGAAGGGAATGATGATTTTGTGATTTATTGTGACGCATCAAAGCAAGGTCTCGGTTGTGTATTAATGCAACGAACGAAGGTGATTGCTTATGCGTCTAGACAATTGAAGATTCACGAACAAAATTATACGACGCATGATTTGGAATTAGGCGCGGTTGTTTTTGCATTAAAGACTTGGAGGCACTACTTATATGGGGTCAAAAGTATTATATATACCGACCACAAAAGTCTTCAACACATATTTAATCAGAAACAACTGAATATGAGGCAGCGTAGGTGGATTGAATTATTGAATGATTACGATTTTGAGATTCGTTACCACCCGGGGAAGGCAAATGTGGTAGCCGATGCCTTGAGCAGGAAGGATAGAGAACCCATTCGAGTAAAATCTATGAATATAATGATTCATAATAACATTACTACTCAAATAAAGGAGGCGCAACAAGGAGTTTTAAAAGAGGGAAATTTAAAGGATGAAATACCCAAAGGATCGGAGAAGCATCTTAATATTCGGGAAGACGGAACCCGGTATAGGGCTGAAAGGATTTGGGTACCAAAATTTGGAGATATGAGAGAAATGGTACTTAGAGAAGCTCATAAAACCAGATACTCAATACATCCTGGAACGGGGAAGATGTACAAGGATCTCAAGAAACATTTTTGGTGGCCGGGTATGAAAGCCGATGTTGCTAAATACGTAGGAGAATGTTTGACGTGTTCTAAGGTCAAAGCTGAGCATCAGAAACCATCAGGTCTACTTCAACAACCCGAAATCCCGGAATGGAAATGGGAAAACATTACCATGGATTTCATCACTAAATTGCCAAGGACTGCAAGTGGTTTTGATACTATTTGGGTAATAGTTGATCGTCTCACCAAATCAGCACACTTCCTACCAATAAGAGAAGATGACAAGATGGAGAAGTTAGCACGACTGTATTTGAAGGAAGTCGTCTCCAGACATGGAATACCAATCTCTATTATCTCTGATAGGGATGGCAGATTTATTTCAAGATTCTGGCAGACATTACAGCAAGCATTAGGAACTCGTCTAGACATGAGTACTGCCTATCATCCACAAACTGATGGGCAGAGTGAAAGGACGATACAAACGCTTGAAGACATGCTACGAGCATGTGTTATTGATTTCGGAAACAGTTGGGATCGACATCTACCGTTAGCAGAATTTTCCTACAACAACAGCTACCATTCAAGCATTGAGATGGCGCCGTTTGAAGCACTTTATGGTAGAAAGTGCAGGTCTCCGATTTGTTGGAGTGAAGTGGGGGATAGACAGATTACGGGTCCGGAGATTATACAAGAAACTACCGAGAAGATCATCCAAATTCAACAACGGTTGAAAACCGCCCAAAGTCGACAAAAGAGCTACGCTGACATTAAAAGAAAAGATATAGAATTTGAAATTGGAGAGATGGTCATGCTTAAAGTTTCACCTTGGAAAGGCGTTGTTCGATTTGGTAAACGAGGGAAATTAAATCCAAGGTATATTGGACCATTCAAGATTATTGATCGTGTCGGACCAGTAGCTTACCGACTTGAGTTACCTCAACAACTCGCGGCTGTACATAACACTTTCCACGTCTCGAATTTGAAGAAATGTTTTGCTAAAGAAGATCTCACTATTCCGTTAGATGAAATCCAAATCAACGAAAAACTTCAATTCATCGAAGAACCCGTCGAAATAATGGATCGTGAGGTTAAAAGACTTAAGCAAAACAAGATACCAATTGTTAAGGTTCGATGGAATGCTCGTAGAGGACCCGAGTTCACCTGGGAGCGTGAAGATCAGATGAAGAAGAAATACCCGCATCTATTTCCAGAAGATTCGTCAACACCTTCAACAGCTTAAAATTTCGGGACGAAATTTATTTAACGGGTAGGTACTGTAGTGACCCGAACTTTTCCATGTTTATATATATTAATTGAGATTGATGTTTACATGATTAAATGTTTCCAACATGTTAAGCAATCAAACTTGTTAAGACTTGATTAATTGAAATATGTTTCATATATACAATTGACCACCCAAGTTGATCGGTGATTCACGAACGTTAAAACTTGTAAAAACTATATGATGACATATATATGGTTATATATATAGTTAACATGATATTATGATAAGTAAACATATCATTAATTATATTAACAATGAACTACATATGTAAAAACAAGACTACTAACTTAATGATTTTGAAACGAGACATATATGTAACGTTTATCGTTGTAACGACATTTAATGTATATATATCATATTAAGAGATATTCGTACATCATAATATCATGATAATATAATAATTTAAAATCTCTTTTGTTATTATAAACATTGGGTAACAACATTTAACAAGATCGTTAACCTAAAGGTTTCAAAACAACACTTACATGTAACGACTAACGATGACTTAACGACTCAGTTAAAATGTATATACATGTAGTGTTTTAATATGTATTTATACACTTTTGAAAGACTTCAATACACTTATCAAAATACTTCTACTTAACAAAAATGCTTACAATTACATTCTCGTTCAGTTTCATCAACAATTCTACTCGTATGCACCCGTATTCGTACTCGTACAATACACAGCTTTTAGATGTATGTACTATTGGTATATACACTCCAATGATCAGCTCTTAGCAGCCCATGTGAGTCACCTAACACATGTGGGAACCATCATTTGGCAACTAGCATGAAATATCTCATAAGATTACAAAAATATGAGTAATCATTCATGACTTATTTACATGAAAACAAAATTACATATCCTTTATATCTAATCCATACACCAACGACCAAAAACACCTACAAACACTTTCATTCTTCAATTTTCTTCATCTAATTGAACTCTCTCAAGTTCTATCTTCAAGTTCTAAGTGTTCTTCATAAATTCCAAAAGTTCTAGTTTCATAAACTCAAGAATACTTTCAAGTTTGCTAGCTCACTTCCAATCTTGTAAGGTGATCATCCAACCTCAAGAAATCTTTGTTTCTTACAGTAGGTTATCATTCTAATACAAGGTAATAATCATATTCAAACTTTGGTTCAATTTCTATAACTATAACAATCTTATTTCAAGTGATGATCTTACTTGAACTTGTTTTCGTGTCATGATTTTGCTTCAAGAACTTTGAGCCATCCAAGGATCCATTGAAGCTAGATCCATTTTTTTATTTTCCAGTAGGTTCATCCAAGGAACTTAAGGTAGTAATGATGTTCATAACATCATTCGATTCATACATATAAAGCTATCTTATTCGAAGGTTTAAACTTGTAATCACTAGAACATAGTTTAGTTAATTCTAAACTTGTTCGCAAACAAAAGTTAATCCTTCTAACTTGACTTTTAAAATCAACTAAACACATGTTCTATATCTATATGATATGCTAACTTAATGATTTAAAACCTGGAAACACGAAAAATACCGTAAAACCGGATTTACGCCGTCGTAGTAACACCGCGGGCTGTTTTGGGTTAGTTAATTAAAAACTATGATAAACTTTGATTTAAAAGTTGTTATTCTGAGAAAATGATTTTTATTATGAACATGAAACTATATCCAAAAATTATGGTTAAACTCAAAGTGGAAGTATGTTTTCTAAAATGGTCATCTAGACGTCGTTCTTTCGACTGAAATGACTACCTTTACAAAAACGACTTGTAACTTATTTTTCCGACTAGAAACCTATACTTTTTTTGTTTAGATTCATAAAATAGAGTTCAATATGAAACCATAGCAATTTGATTCACTCAAAACGGATTTAAAATGAAGAAGTTATGGGTAAAACAAGATTGGATAATTTTTCTCATTTTAGCTACGTGAAAATTGGTAACAAATCTATTCCAACCATAACTTAATCAACTTGTATTATATATTATGTAATCTTGAGATACCATAGACACGTATACAATGTTTCGACCTATCATGTCGACACATCTATATATATTTCGGAACAACCATAGACACTCTATATGTGAATGTTGGAGTTAGCTATACAGGGTTGAGGTTGATTCCAAAATATATATAGTTTGAGTTGTGATCAATACTGAGATACGTATACACTGGGTCGTGGATTGATTCAAGATAATATTTATCGATTTATTTCTGTACATCTAACTGTGGACAACTAGTTGTAGGTTACTAACGAGGACAGCTGACTTAATAAACTTAAAACATCAAAATATATTAAAAGTGTTGTAAATATATTTTGAACATACTTTGATATATATGTATATATTGTTATAGGTTCGTGAATCAACCAGTGGCCAAGTCTTACTTCCCGACGAAGTAAAAATCTGTGAAAGTGAGTTATAGTCCCACTTTTAAAATCTAATATTTTTGGGATGAGAATACATGCAGGTTTTATAAATGATTTACAAAATAGACACAAGTACGTGAAACTACATTCTATGGTTGAATTATCGAAATCGAATATGCCCCTTTTTATTAAGTCTGGTAATCTAAGAATTAGGGAACAGACACCCTAATTGACGCGAATCCTAAAGATAGATCTATTGGGCCTAACAAACCCCATCCAAAGTACCGGATGCTTTAGTACTTCGAAATTTATATCATATCCGAAGGGTGTCCCGGAATGATGGGGATATTCTTATATATGCATCTTGTTATTGTCGGTTACCAGGTGTTCACCATATGAATGATTTTTATCTCTATGTATGGGATGTGTATTGAAATATGAAATCTTGTGGTCTATTGTTACGATTTGATATATATAGGTTAAACCTATAACTCACCAACATTTTTGTTGACGTTTTAAGCATGTTTATTCTCAGGTGATTATTAAGAGCTTCCGCTGTCGCATACTTAAATAAGGACAAGATTTGGAGTCCATGCTTGTATGATATTGTGTAAAAACTGCATTCAAGAAACTTATTTTGTTGTAACATATTTGTATTGTAAACCATTATGTAATGGTCGTGTGTAAACAGGATATTTTAGATTATCATTATTTGATAATCTACTTAAAGCTTTTTAAACCTTTATTGATGAAATAAAGGTTATGGTTTGTTTTAAAATGAATGCAGTCTTTGAAAAACGTCTCATATAGAGGTCAAAACCTCGCAACGAAATCAATTAATATGGAACGTTTTTAATCAATAAGAACGGGACATTTTATATATATCAAAGAATGTTACGTATAGTTATCGTTTTGAAAACTTAAGTTAGTAGTTTCAAAATATACTTATAACTCATTGTCATTAATACACAATGAGATGTTAAATCATCCTTAGATCATGTTAAATATATATAAATACATATATATACACAAACGTATAATTATCGTATGTTATATAGTTCGTGATATCATCGGTCATATTGGACGGTCAAACGTTGTGTAAAACTCTTTTCAAAAACACAAGTCTCAACAATTTGGATTGCTTAACATGTTGGTATGGTTTAATTTATGTAAATATTAATCTCATAAGTATAATTTGGTCGGAAAATTCCGGGTCATTACAACAATACACGCAATCCAACGTATATTAACTTAAATAGCATACGTCTGTTTTATAGTTCAGGCTAGGGTTTCTATATCTGGAACAGACGGGGATGTCAAACCCTATGGATCCATATATAACTACTCGCGCCCACCAGTTCTTATAACCGGCAGTTACTAGTTACCAAAGCTAAGGGATTTTCGGTTCAAACTCGGTGTAGAATTTAGTATGTACTTGTATCCATTGCATTTAAAATAAAGTGCTTGTATTCTCAGCCCAAAATATATATTGCAAAAGCAATTAAAAAGGGAGCAAATAAAACTCACCTTAGCAGCACATAAAGTTGTTCACCGAAATGTGACCGAAACTCGGAATACCCAAATAACCGTAGATCTCAACCTAGAGAACATATGTTGGTCAATAAATGTTTAACAAGCTAGGTCTGGTCATAGTGTATCACAATCCTAATGATCGAGATCGACATACAAAAGTTATCCAAAGTCGTTTCAAAAGGTCAATTTTGACAATAGTTCAACAAAAAGAGACGTACCTTATATAAGGATTCATTTACTCGGTTGGTAATATTCAAAAATCCAATTTATCAATCTTACAAACAAGTTGTTTAAATATTAATTGCAGATTCAAAAGCAATTCCAATTAACGTCAATCATAATTCAGTTGACCATATCTTTTGATTCGTTCATCGAAATTACGCGATTTCTAAATGAAAAGTTATTGATTTTTCGCCAGCTTTCCAAAAACATGCATATCATATACCTTTTATCAGTAATATATGTATTTAATTCGTGATTCATCATAAACTTTTTAACGACGAAATTTAGCATACAAGCATGCATAAATATATATACTCGAGCACTAGACATGGATACAAACATAATATATAAAAGATAAGATATGAATGCTCACGTATCAATATTGTGATTCAATATTGCAGGAAAGTACGTAGACGCAACAGAGATGATAAACACTAGGTTTGACTTGCGAATATTACCCTCGAACATTACCCATAACCTCCATAGCTATAACCCATAGTTTCCTTAGCTCTATCCCGTTTGAAAACTTATTTTGAAATTGTTCGAGCACACTCCCGTCGTAATATTTTATGTATAATATTATTAATAATAATAACAATACTAATAATAATAAGATTAATAATATTAATCTTAATAATAATAATAATAATAATAATAATAATAATAATAATAATAATAATAATAATAATAATAATAATAATAATAATAATAATAATAATAATAATAATAATAATAATAATAATAAATACATACGGAGTAAAATGAATATATGTGTGTGTTTGTGAAGCAAAACCGATCGAGCTTTTATAGGCATTTCTGAAATCCCCTGCCATGCGATCGCATGGCTAATGTGAGGGGATTCCATGCGATCGCATGGATCCCATTTCTAGCTCACACATGTATTTTAACTCTTCCTCGTCGACATATTTATTTATTAATATATAATATATATAATTTATATTAATTAATTATATATTATATTATATTCTCGTGCCTAGTTAACTTGTAATTTTTGTTCCGATAAGTCGTACGTCGTCACTCGACTTATGTCCCGGTTCAGGTTTTTCGAACGTCCTTTCGTACACTGAGAAAACTTGTACTTTATGTTTCGTGAGTCGTACCTTTGTTAAAATATAGTCTTAAATTATCAATAAACTATATATCACTCAAAGTGTATCTTAAACTTTCGAGTGTTTTGGTCATTTACTTCTATAAATCATTATCTCGTAGTATATACATATACATATATACATTTTCATTTTGAAATAGTGTTCACTGCAGCAAAGTTTTTTTACTGTAGCAAATAGTGATTTTTGAAAACACTGTAGCTTTTTGGGTACTGTAGCAATTCAAAAATACTGTAGCAAATTAGTGTTTTACTGGTTCATCTTAAATGTTTTAGTTAACTTATCTAAATATCAATCGAATCAATAATCGGATGTTACTATCGTTTACTAAATAACTTGAAATCATATATATATATATATATATATATATATATATATATATATATATATATATATATATATATATATATATATATATATATATATATATATATATATATATATATATATATGTATATATATATATATATATATATATATATATATATATGCACATTAAGTTATATATATATATTGTTCGTGAATCTTCGAGAACAGTCAAAAAAATAATTGATTACATGAATATAGTTCCAAAACTTTCGTGACTTAACATTACAGACTTTGCTAATCGTGTCGAAAATATTAAATCATTTAAAGATAAAGTTTAAATTTGGTCAAAAATTTCCGGGTTGTCACAACATTTCGCCCGACCTTGTGTTGTAACCGGTTAATTGATACAACTTACTTGTTTAGGTCAAGGCTAAGCAACTTTCATGCACACGTTTACTTTGTGAAGTACATTTATCCTCGTGCACTCGAGGTGAGATCATAGTCTCACCTTTTCAACAACTTTTATCTCTTTTAAATCGTGGGCTGAGAAACATATACCTTGTTACATCTTGTACTACTTACTTTTATGTTTTGAACACAAGTTCAATGAAACAAACATTCCACAGCGAGTTTAAAACAAAATTCTCAATTCGATTATCATTAGTTACACTTGCCGGGTGTAAGTGAGAACTTATGTTGTATGGATCCATATGGGTTTGACAAACCCTCATTCAGACGGTTCACTACCGTCTACGAATGAAATATATTTTCGAGAAACAGTGTATGTTCTAATACTATTGTGATGGGGTTCTATGGAAGGAATGTTAAGCATTGATAATTGGGTGCTCGCGAACCTATTTTAGAATGCAAACTTTTGGATGATCAATTTTATGGGAATACTAAATCTTGTGGTTTAAAATATAACGTTTACAAATACACCTATGATTTCACCAACATTTTTCGTTGACAGTTTTCTATATGTTTCTCAGGTTCATACTTAGCTACTTGATACATGCTTTCGCACACTTTGATTACTTGGTTGGAGTCAAGCATACATGCATATGCTAGTGAAAGCACTTTTGGATTTAACTTAAGCATACATACTTACGCTATTTATAGCAAACCGTGATTTTCAACTTATATTATGTCGCAAGTTGTTTCATTTATACTTTACTACTTTTGTAAACTTATCTTCTTGTCGAACTGTTTGGTAAACTAAACTTTGTAAATCTTGTACGTTTCAAACGAATGCGACATAATTTTGGTCAAACGCGTCTCATATAGGGACTATGACCACGTAACGGGACCTAAGTTAGCGGCGCCGTCAATGACGATTATGTCGGGTCGCTACAGATGGTATCAGAGCATTGGTTGTAGGGAACTAGGATATGCATTAGTGTGTCTGACAGAGTCGTAGGACGCATTAGTGAATCTAAACTACAACCGGATAGTGAATCATTGCATCCTGACTTGCATTTGCTATAGATAGCACTTACTTGAATACTTGTGCATTTATACTTGAATCATTCTTAGGCAAACTTCTTAATGGTACCAAGTTTTCATCATGCGAATCTGTAATCTACCGCTTCCCGGTAATACACGTAAACTTAAGATTCATACGCGTAAGGACGACGACGACTTCATTAGTCATACTTGTTCGGAAACTCTATCTCCCAGATTGTTATTCGCCACCGTTTCAACTTACTATCGGTGTCACACCGGTGTTCCTTACTATCTTCCACTTCTTGTTACTACCATCACTACTCTAGGTGAGTATCGTCATCGCTAATTATCACTACGGTTGCGTACTATTCGTTATCATGATTCGTTACACTTCTCGTACCCGAATACATTATTGTTTGACTTGAACCACATTGGCGTGAACAATCATTTATACACTTCCCTCGGGGAACGCTTCTTTAGAGTTGCACTAATTCTTTCGATTCAATACGAGTCACGTTAGAGACGTCGTTACACTTTGTTCATTTTAAATTTTCACGATTATACGAACTTGAATCTATGGAGTGATGTGGGAATGGAGGTATGAGTTAGCGTAATATAACGACACTTGATCAACGTGGTTATATTACGATAAGTCATACCAAAGTTCTAATGACTCGTGATGGTGATTGGACTCGATCAACCTAATCACCACCATGTGCCATGTACATGACTTCATTTTTCTTGTTGGATATCCGAAAACTCCGAGAATACTGATAACAACCATACCTGAGACACATCTTCGATTATTGTCGAACCATATTTATGCTTCCAAATGAATGGCAAATTCTTTCAACATCAGACGTATGTTACACGTGTATACTATCTCATTTTCGCACAGTTTTATCGACGAACTACAAAATGTTTGGTATGCTCACATCGAGGCGGAAACTTCTCTCGCATTACACTCGTACTTCCGTTTAAGGAAATATTTTATCTAAATTCTCAAATGAGAGAGAGACTCTTCACATTATACTAGTATTCGCCACGAGGGGGAATATTCCTAACGATCATTTTCGGAAACCAATAAATCTTTCGCGGCGCGAATTTCTTGAGAAACTTGTTCTAACTAACGTTTTCAAGTCCTAACGAACTTGTTCAATATACCTTAAAGAGATGTACCTCGTTTCGGATCGAGATCCTCGTTTCATTTCTAGATTTTGGAGTGCCTTACAAAAAGTCTCGGGACCACGTTTAGACATGAGTACCGCACATCAACCACAACCCGACGGACCGAGCAAACATACGATTCAAACCTGTAACACCCCGTTTTTCTCTGTACATGATATATAGGTGTATTGTGTGGGTACGACTAGAGTTTGAAGGATTTGAGACGTGTTCGGGTGTTAAAGTCTTGTACGCGGGAGAAGGGCTCAGGTCGAGCTTTGGGTCGCGGTGCGACAAACGAGGCCGCGGCGCGGCATTCTACTGAAACAAAGATCAGAATTTAGGTTTAAAATGATCCCTGACTTAGTCAAATGTCGCGACGCGACATTTAAGGCCGCGGCGCGGCATACTGCACGAACTGGCACCAGATTCTTGTAATTTTAAATGAAGTTCAAGGGCAATTTGGTCTTTTCGTGTTTGAGCCAGATTTGAGGATTTAACCTCATCCATTCATTTCATTTCTTATTTCTTTTCCTTTTTCTTTCATTTTCTCCCAAGAAACTCAAATACCCCAAGTGATTCAAGTGGGATTTTGGAAAGGAAGAAGCGGGTTTTGATCTTTGGCGTAGTTGACAAGTTTGTTCTCCTCGTTCTTAGCTACACGGTGATACTAGTGGTAAGCTATAACTCCGAATTTCATTTTCGTGTTCATCATTCAAATTTGGGGCTTTTGATTGTATGATTCATAGATGGAACCCATTTAGTTGTTAATTGGAGATTAACACCAAGATTCGGGTTTATAAGTGTTATAGGCGGGTTTTGGGTTGATTAATGATTTAACCATGTTTAAGACTTGTAAATGGTGTATAATCACTAGCATTAGCGATTATTGGTGTTTTGGAGACTTTTAGGGTTTTAGTGGTTGACTAATTTTGACTAGAGTCAAAATTAGGGTTTGTTGAGGATTATGACCCGAATGTCGATTCGTTGAGGTTTGTAAACTTAAAATGGATTAAGTTGAAGTATAAAACCGAGTTAAACATGTTTTGGTGTCAAAACTTGTAAATGGTGAGATTTTGACCTTATGGGTCAAAATTAGGGTTTATGGGCGATTTTGAGAACGATAAGTGTTTAACACTTGTGTTCGAGTTTAATTGGCATATTAGGACCATTATCACTTATGTTAGTGATTATTGGTTAGTTTGGGCGCGGTTTGTCCTTGGAAGTGCAATTGGGTCGAATTTGCACTAAGTGTCAAATTAGGTTGGTTTGTAAATCCAATTTAAGTGTGTGTTGAATTTGTGATAATGGAATAGGTACTTTCCATTGACGAGTTGCGGATTTCTTGGAAGCTTTCTTCAAGGCGACAAGGTGAGTGTTAATATCCTATGCATATGTATGTGTAGGATGGGTGCGGGTCGGGTGAAGTGGTTCTCGGTCATAGAGCTCACTTCACATATAGGTGGATTTGATGGACTTGTGTATAGGTCCAATTGTCACGGTTGTGCGTTTTGGTTGACCCCTTTGGCGAGGTGTACACTTTGTGTGTACGTTATCACATGGGCGTGTGATGTGGATTATATAACCCCAATGGCGAAGGGTTAATATTGTGAGTGGAGTATTTATACGTTCGTGTATATGGCGTATTTATTTGTGGGTGTTATGGTATGAACCATCGAGCCGGTAGTGCCATAACATGTGTGCGATAAGATGTGAACCACGAGCCGGTAGCATCGAGTGTGAACCACGAGCCGGTAGCACTATAAACTAAGATGTGAACCACGAGCCGGTAGCATCGAGTGTGAACCACGAGCCGGTAGCACTATAAACTAATATGTGAACCACGAGCCGGTACCATCGAGTGTGAACCATGAGCCGGTAGCACTATAAACTAAGATGTGAACCACGAGCCGGTAGCATCGAGTGTGAACCAAGAGCCGGTAGCACTATAAAAGAGTATGACTCAAATGCGTATGGTGTGAACCACGAGCCGGTAGCACCATAGTGTTATGGTTAACCTTGGGTGTTTTACGCGTTGTTATATATATATATATATATATATATATATATATATATATATATATATATATATATATATATATATATATATATATATTGTATACGTATAATGTTGTATTGACGTGATGTAGCTAATCTTCTGGTTGTAGCTTGTTGGCATTGTTCACACGTTGTTTGCGAACTTACTATATTGTTGGTGTTGTTAGCTTGTGCTTAGTGAACGTACGGTATGCTAGGTTTAGCTTGCCTTATACTTTGATGCTTCGGTATGCGCTATTTGATTATTATTGTGGCGTGTCCATTTTATGCATATATATGTATGTAGTATATTTTCACTCACTAAGCGTTAGCTTACCCTCTCTTTGTTGATATTTTTATAGGTTCGCATGCTTGGCGGCTCGGGTAAGCTTGGGGATTAGAGATCTTGGCTAGGTTGCTTAGAAGATCTTGCTTTTGTATTCGATTAGGATTTGGGTAGCGTAGTCCCAAATCACCATGCTCGGTTTTGGTTGGAAACTAAACTAGTCGGGCCGTGGATGTCTGTTTGGACAATTAATCAATGTATTAAATGTTTTAAGGTTTATTAAACCTACTATGGTATTAAAGATGTTTATGGAAACACAATTGGGACCTAAAGTATTATTTAACGCGTATTAAAAGGAAAAAAAATTTATGGGCCGGTTTTAATACGGGTTGGGTTGTTTCAAGTGGTATCAGAGCATGGTCTAAGGGATTTAGGTGACTTGAGATAGGTGCCTAGACTTAGACTTGTGTGTGTGCTTAATTTGTTGCGGGACTTGTAGGATTACGGGTCGAAATGGGTTTAGTTAGTGCCTTGTTTATAGGTTGACTAACGTTTATATTAGTAATGCGGATATTATTAATATATGATTGTGTTGTGATGATAATTCTCGCGTGTGTTTATATCGCGTAGAATTTTGTTTGTGTTTGTTTATAGCATCGAGCTAGACGGTCGTTGTACTAACAAGTCGATACGGCGTGTGTGCATAATAAGGACTTGCAAACCTTATTACGGGTGCAAATCGTGTCTAGCAAGTGATGTACGACGAGTGTTTAGCAAAATGGGGGTGGTATTGTGTGTGTGCTTTATACGTTCGTGGTCTAATCGCTTTGCATTCCTTAGAATGGCAACGGGAAATGGGATCGAGACGAACGACGTGGAGTTTAACGCTAGAGTTGCAGCCACCGTTGCAGAGCAAATGAGTGCGTTTCTAGAAGAAATGGATAGGAAGTATTCCGAATCTCGGAGTAGTGGTGAAATGGAGCATTGTCTTAAGAGCTTCATGAGGACTAAACCCCCGATGTATGACGGGAAACCGGATCCTTTGATAAGCACAACTTGGATCTCGGATGTCGAAGGGTGTTTTCGTACTATTGAATGCCCTCCTGAGAAGAAGACGAGACTCGCTACTAGTTTGTTGCGGGGTAGGGCAAAGGATTGGTTGGACGGTAAGATTGATCTTGTCGGTGGTGAACCTTTAAGTGAAAGAAGGGTTGTTTCGTATGGTGCTCCAAGTAAGAGGACTAAGGGTCCGAGCGTGAGCACGGGTGGTACGCGGACGAGTATATTGGATTCTAGTGCGCCTAGATGTTACAATTGTGGCATGAGGGGACAAGTCTTGGGAATGTTCGGTTCCAAAGAGTGATGACATGGTGTGCTTCAATTGCCAAGAAGAAGGACATCGTAAGTCGGAATGTCCCAAGTTAGCGGGGACGGGTGCGGCAAGGAGACGTTAAGGTACGTTTTGTTTTAATAAATATGTCCTTTGATTATTTATTAAGTGCCGTTGAATTTGAGTTTGTAAAATGCCTTGTGTTGTGCATATTGTTGTTATGGGTGACGTTCCTAATGGAAGTACCCTATGGTGATGTTTTGATTAATGGGCGAAGGGCGTAAGACTTGGTGCAACCATCATGGTTACGGAAGTTTAAATAAGCATAATTCTTTTATTTCATATTTAATTTCCTTTATTTTATATTTAATTGCACTTTTAATTATCGCATTTTTATTGTTATTGTATTTAATTGCACTTTTAATTATCGTACTTTTTAATTATCGCAAGTTTATTTTATCGCACTTTTATTATTCGCAATTTCATTATCGTTATTTACTTTACGCTTTAAATTAAGTCTTGTATTTATTTATTATTTTACATTTGGTTTTAACTGCGACTAAAGTTTTAAAATTGACAAACCGGTCATTAAACGGTAAAAACCCCCCTTTATAATAATAATATTACTTATATATATATTTGTATTTTTATAAAAGTAAACTAATATAGCGTTAAGCTTTGTTTAAAGATTTTCCCTGTGGAACGAACCGGACTTACTAAAAACTACACTACTGTACGATTAGGTACACTGCCTATAAGTGTTGTAGCAAGGTTTAAGTATATCCATTCTCTAAATAAATAAATATCTTGTGTAAAATTGTATCGTATTTAATAGTATTTCCTGCTAAAATATAAAGCTATTTTATATACACCTCGCATAACATCAAGTTATTTTTGGCGCCGCTGCCGGGGAACAATCTAGCTTAAAAGCCGGAAGCGCAACGCTACATAAAAAAAAAAGATTTTTTTTAGTTTACTTTTATTAAAATTCACTTTTGTAAAAATACGTTTTTAATTATTCGAAAATATAAAAAGAAAAACAAAAATTTATATATTTTTAAGATTTTATTAAATATTTAAGTTTTATAAAGTTTCTTTATTTTTATTTTATAAAAATATAAGTTTTTATTATATAAATATTTTAGATTTTAAAACCGAAAACAGAAAAAAAATATAAAAAAAAAAACGCGTCAAATTTTAAACTGTACCTGAGTTGAAAATTGGAACCCCGCGACTCGCGGAATTTGCTGCTTGGAATACCGCAACTCGCGGAGCCACCCTGACACCGACAGAAACCCTAATCAGCATTTATTACGGGTAATTATTAATTATTATTATTAATAAACCCTAATTACTTAATTATTAATATAATTAGTTTAAGTTTTTAAATTAAATTGTATTTTAAATTTTAATTAGTTTTATTATATATATAAATTAATAGTTTTATAAAATAAATAATATAAAAATAATATTTTTATAAAAATTGTACTTTTTACAACTTTTAGTTTATTTTTATATTTTGTCCCTTTTTAATCGTTTTAGCGTAATATTTGTATTTTTAGCTCATATTTAGTTTTAAACTTAGTTTTTGCCATAGTTATTTTTACTTCTAGATTTTTAGGCTTTGCCGTAGAATTCCTTAAGTGCTTTTTCTTTAGACTAAGATTTAGTTACTTTAGAATTTTGCGACGCCTTTTTAAGTTTTAGTTTCTTTTTAAGTTATTTCCATTTGGGATTTAGTTTTTCCTGTAAGCTTTAATATTTTTAGACGACTTTTACCTATGTATCAATTATCATTCCAATTAGTAATCTCAATTTGCGATTATAATTTTAAGTTAGTTGTAGTAATAAGGTTAGGTTAGTCAAGTGTTTTTAAGTGTTATAAGTTTCTTTTATTTTTCCGTCACCTTTTATTTTTCAACCATTTTTCTTTTTCGACATTTTTTGACGAACTCTTTTTCTTTCTTATTTCTCGCTATTCTAGTTTTAGGACATAGATTTTTATTCTACTTCTTATCTAAATTTCTTAAAATTACGAAAATTTATTTTAAGTGGTTAAATTGATAGACATCAAAATTTTCTGGTTCGTAGTAATAGTTGGATTTGTATGTGGACCGGGTTATTAGAGCCAAACAGTCATCAATTATATTGAGACCAAACGAATCCTGCCCCTCTGCTACATCTTTTGGTTATTCGAAACGTGGGCAAAATCAGAAAAGTCTATTGATTGGATAACTTATTATAATTTTTCTTTCCTTTTAAAAACTAATAGGATATTCAGTGAATGCACCGAGCAAAACGTTCACCACCTTTTGTACGTTCACCACCTGTAACTAGATCAAGACATTTAGCAAATATTACTGCCGTTGATTTTTCTTTAGAATCGTCATCCAGTTGACCAAGTACTCCAGTTCAAATTTCCGATAATCTATTTTTTGAACCCGACCTCACAATTGAGAATACGGAGAATATTCAGGGACGATTCATAGATCCTGAACCATTAAATTTTCCTCCGGAACCACCAATCATTCAAACAGAGATTGTTGAGGAACGAACCATTAAATCAGAATCCTCTAGTGATTCCGATTCAACAAATTCAATTATGGAGAATCTGGAACCTTTAAGTATGGAAGACCGAATGAGAGCTAAACGCACTGGCCAAGGTCACGCAATTACTCATCCAGACATTAATGTGCCAGATTATGAAATCAAAGGACAAATTCTACACATGGTGACTAATCAATGCCAATTTAGTGGTGCGCCGAAGGAAGATCCAAATGAACATTTACGTACCTTTAATAGGATCTGCACACTATTTAAAATCCGAGAAGTAGAGGATGAACAGATATATCTCATGTTATTTCCCTGGACTTTAAAGGGAGAAGCCAAAGATTGGTTGGAATCGTTACCTGAAGGGGCGATCGATACATGGGATGTTTTAGTTGAAAATTTTCTTAAACAATTCTTTCCTGCATCTAAAGCCGTAAGACTTCAAGGAGAAATTGTTACATTCACACAGAAGCCAAATGAAACTCTATATGAGGCTTGGACAAGATTTGGAAAGTTATTGAGAGGATGTCCGCAACATGGTTTAGATACCTGTCAAATAGTACAAATATTCTACCAAGGATGCGACATCACTACAAGAAAAGACATAGATATAGCAGCTGGTGGTTCTATTATGAAGAAAACCGAAACTGATGCTTACAAAATTATTGATAACACTGCTTCCCACTCACATGAGTGGCACCAAGAAAAAGATATCGTTAGATCATCTAAAGCAGCTAGAGCCGATTCTAGCCATGACTTAGATTCCATTTCCGCAAAGATAGATGCTGTCGAGAGACGAATGGAAAAGATAACTAAAGATATTCACTCAATACGAATTAGTTGTGAGCAGTGTGGAGGACCACATTTGACAAAAGATTGTCTCAGTATTGAATTAACAATGGAACAAAGAGAGAATATTTCATACATAAACCAAAGGCCTGGAAATAATTATCAGAATAATTATCAACCGCCAAGACCGATTTACAATCAAAACCAGAATTATAACCGAAATATTCCATACAACAACCAACAAGGTCCTAGCAATCAACAAGTATCCAATAATACTTACAACCAGCAAAGAACTAATTTTCAAAACAAACCACCACAACAAACCGATGATAAAAAGCCGAATTTAGAAGATATGATGACGAAGCTAGTTGAAACTCAAACGCAGTTTTTCACATCTCATAAACAAACTAATGAACAAAATGCTCAAGTATTTAGAAATCAACAAGCTTCTATTCAAAATCTGGAATAAGAAGTAAGTAACCTAGCAAGGTTAATAGGTGAAAGAAAATCGGGAAGTCTACCTAGTGATACAAATGCTAACCCCCGAAATGAAACAGCTAAAGCCATTACCACAAGAAGTGGTACAACACTTAAACCACCTGAAATACTTGTAACTTCTGATGAAGCTATTCCTACTCCACAAGAACCACAACCTGAACAAGATAAGGAAAAAGAACTGGTAGTTGAAAAGGTTAATGAAGATAACACAGTTAAGGCTAAACCTTATGTTAAACCATACCAACCACCACTTCCTTACCCGAGTAAAATGAAGAAAGAGAAACTTGAAGCCGAGCAATCCAAATTCTTGGATATGTTTAAACAGATAAATGTAAATCTTCCTTTCATTGATGTGATTTCAGGAATGCCTAGATATGCTAAATTCTTGAAAGATCTGATCACGAATAGAAAGAAAATGGAAGAACTCTCGGCCGTTACTATGAATGCTAATTGTTCAGCAGTACTGTTGAATAAGATACCAGAAAAACTATCTGATCCAGGAAGTTTCACAATTCCATGTTTTCTGGGTAGTCTTAGTTCAATAGAAGCATTGGCAGACTTAGGTGCTAGTATAAATTTAATGCCGTATTCACTATACGCTAAACTAGACCTTGGAGAATTGAAACCAACTAGAATAAGTATACAACTAGCTGATCGATCAATAAAATATCCTATAGGGATAATGGAGAACATGCTAGTTAAAGTTGGTACTTTAGTATTTCCAGTAGATTTTGTTGTTCTGGACATGGAAGAAGATTCTCAAGTTCCTCTCATATTAGGAAGACCATTCTTAAACACGGCTAAAGCAAGGATAGACGTATTCGGTAAGAAACTGACCCTAAGTATAGAGGACGAGAGTGTTACCTTTTCAGTTGATAAAGCAATGCAACAACCGCAATCTGCAGATGATACATGTTATTATATTCAAACTATAGATGCACATGCAGAATTATTAGAAGAATTTCCAGAATTACAAGGAACGGGAGAATGTTCTTTAGGAGAAGGTAATGAACCAATTGATGAAGTTGAAATGTTAGCTACACTTATAGCTAATGGATATGAACCAACAATAGAAGAAATTCAAATGCTAAAAGAAGAAGACAGATATCGATATAAATCATCAATAGAAGAACCTCCGAAATTAGAGTTAAAGCCACTTCCAAACCACTTGGAATACGCTTATTTACACGGTGAATCTGAATTACCTGTAATAATATCGTCTTCTCTTACTGAAAATGAGAAATCACAACTCATTTCTGTGTTGAAAGCTCATAAACCAGCCATTGCATGGAAGATTCATGATATTAAAGGAATAAGTCCTTCGTATTGCACACATAAAATCCTTATGGAAGAAGGTCATAAAACGTATGTGCAACGCCAACGAAGACTAAATCCTAATATGCAAGATGTAGTTAAGAAAGAGATTATTAAACTGCTAGATGCAGGTTTGATATATCCAATCTCTGATAGTCCATGGGTAAGCCCAGTTCAATGCGTGCCTAAGAAGGGTGGCATGACTGTCATTACAAATGAGAAAAATGAGCTTATTCCTACTAGGACTGTAACAGGATGGCGTGTGTGTATTGATTATAGAAAATTAAATGACACCACCAGAAAAGATCACTTTCCCTTACCTTTCATTGATCAAATGTTGGAAAGATTAGTCGGAAATAGTTACTATTGTTTTCTAGATGGATTTTTCGGATATTTTCAAATTCCAATAGCACCCGAAGATCAAGAGAAAACCACATTCACGTGCCCTTATGGTACTTTTGCTTACAAACGCATGCCATTTGGACTTTGCAATGCCCCTGCAACCTTTCAAAGGTGTATGATGGCGATTTTTCATGACATGATAGAAGAATGCTTGGAAGTTTTCATGGATGACTTTTCAGTCTTCGGTGATACATTTGAATCATGTCTAGCTAATCTGGAACGAATGCTTATTAGATGTGAACAATCAAATCTAGTACTTAATTGGGAGAAATGCCATTTCATGGTTAAAGAAGGCATCGTTCTTGGACATAAAATTTTAAAAGAAGGAATTGAAGTGGATAGAGCTAAAGTAGATGTAATTGCTAAACTTCCACATCCCACCAATGTTAGAGGAGTTAGGAGTTTTCTAGGGCATGCCGGTTTTTACCGACGTTTCATAAAAGATTTTTCTAAAATTGCCACTCCTATGAATAAACTCCTAGAAAAGGATGCTCCATTCATCTTTTCAGATGAATGTATCAAATCTTTTAATATTCTTAAAGAGAAACTCACTAATGCGCCGATCATGATAACACCAAATTGGAATCTACCATTTGAAATAATGTGCGATGCAAGTGATTTTGCAATGGGAGCCGTTTTAGGACAAAGAATTGAAAAACTATTTTAACCTATATATTATGCTAGTAAGACGTTACAAGGAGTACAAACGAACTATACAACTACTGAAAAAGAACTCCTTGCTATTGTCTTTGCTTTTGACAAATTTCGATCATATCTCGTTCTAGCAAAAACTGTGGTTTATACCGACCATTCTGCTCTTAGATACCTATTTTTGAAACAAGATGCTAAACCAAGATTAATCCGTTGGATCTTACTCTTACAAGAGTTCGATATTGAAATCCGAGATAAAAGAGGAGCAGAAAATCTCGCCGCTGATCATCTTTCTCGACTTGAAAATCCTGCATTAGAAGTTCTAAATGAATCGGCCATACAAGACAACTTTCCTGATGAATATGTATTGAAGATAGATTATAAAGAAATTCCATGGTTTGCAGACTATGCAAATTACTTAGTTTGTGGATTCCTTGAAAAAGGATTATCGTACCAAAAACGAAAAAAATTCTTCAGTGATATAAAACACTATTTCTGGGAAGATCCACATTTGTTTAAAAGTTGTCCAGATGGAATAATACGCCGATGTGTATTCGGAGATGAAGCCAGTAAAATATTAAACCATTGTCACACAGGACCAACAGGAGGGCATTATGGGCCTCAACTAACAGCAAGAAAAGTTTATGATGCTGGATTCTATTGGCCTACAATTTACAAAGACGCACACCTTCTTTGCAAATCCTGTGATGCTTGTCAAAGGGCCGGAAAAATAAGTCAACGTGATGAAATGCCACAAAATTTCATCCAAGTATGTGAAGTATTTGACATTTAGGGTATTGACTTTATGGGTCCATTTCCAAAATCTCATAATAATCTCTATATTCTCGTAGCCATTGATTATGTATCTAAATGGGCGGAAGCACAAGCTCTCCCAACTAACGATGCACGTGTTGTAGTCAATTTTTTAAAACATCTTTTTGCAAGGTTTGGAACACCGAAAGCTTTAATAAGTGATCGGGGAACTCATTTCTGTAATAATCAACTTGAAAAAGTTTTTAAAAGATATGGAGTAACTCATAAAATCTCCACTGCTTATCATCCACAAACAAGTGGACAAGTTGAAAATACCAACCGAGCTTTAAAACGTATTCTAGAGAAAACCGTAGGATCAAATCCGAAGGAATGGTCCATTAAATTGGAGGATGCACTCTGGGCTTTTAGAACAGCCTACAAAACTCCAATTGGAACCACACCTTTTTGACTTGTTTATGGAAAAGCATGTCATCTTCCAGTAGAAATTGAACACAAAGCATTTTGGGCTTTGAAGACATGTAATCTTGATTTACATGAAGCTGGACGTCTACGATTAAATCAATTAAACGAATTAGAAGAATTAAGACATGAAGCATACGAAAATTCGTTGATCTATAAGGAAAGAACGAAGAAATGGCATGATAAAAGAATCAGAACTTTAAAAGAATTTAAGGAAAGAGACAGAGTTCTTCTTTTCAATTCACGATTCAAGGTATTTCCTGAAAAATTGAAATCAAGATGGTCTGGACCATTCATAGTTAAAAGAGTTTTTCCATACGGAACAGTAGAATTGATAAATTCAAATGGGATTGAATTTAAAGTTAATGGTCACAGAGTTAAACACTACATAGATAGTCCGATGGAAGTCGACAACGAAGTTAATCACAATTTCGACACCACAGCTAACTAAGTGTGGGGAGAATCAAGTCTTTAAAGGATAATATGTATTTCTGTTAGAGTTAGATTGTCTGTTTTCGTGTAGTTCTCGAAAATGGAACCCGAATGGTCTTTCCCTAGCAGACCCTAAAGAACTAGTCTTCTCCCCCCATTCTGAATTTTTATTTTTTTAGGTTTTTACAAAATGAAGACTGCCTGTGAACTAAACCATGGTCTAATGCTACATGCTTTGATCACTAAACGTAATAATGACACACTACCAAGTGAAATAGTATCAGTAATCAGAGAAAGATTGGACGGAGTAAGAAAAGAATCCAGATGCGAAGATAATAAGTTACAATTTGGTAAAGGAAAATCAAAATCCGCAGCGAAAAGAAGAGCACGACACCTAGAAAGATGTCACAAATGCGGAAAATGGTCACATGGAGGTAAATGTTCAAATAATCAAACCTATTCAAATACCGAATTTGTTACTTTATGCAGAGAAGGACCGTTCATATGTTTAGAACAAAAAACACTGAATGCTCGAGGTTACGCCTATGTAGCCATGGAAAACCAATTAAACCGACTATCTTATGAATGAGATAGATCGTATAACTAAGAATACTATCTCACAGGTAAGTCTGTACAGTTTTTATTTTTAATTTTTTTTAACCTTTTGATAATAAACGCTAATTTGTTCGCTAAAAAGTATTAAATTGGTATTGAATAAAATTAGGTTTGGCGACCGAAATTATTGATATCATTCAAAAATTTATTACATCACTGCGAAATTTAACGTTTATTCTTAAGGTATAAATATCTTTAATCAATCAACCCAAAATATTTCAAAAATTCGTCATGAGTTAAATTAGGTCATGGAACCGAAATTACTTTACCGAAAAGAGGGGCGTATATTTTTGATAATATTTGATTGATTAAAGTGGGATAAAAAGCCAAAAAGATTTTTAATTTTATTTTTACCATATTTTTAAAATTAATATATAAATTTTAAATTAATATTGTACACTTTGTAAAATCAATATATTTAAAATTGTAAATATTCGAAAAATTAATATAAGTTTGGTGTGAATTTATAATATAAAAATTTAAATTAAGTTTGGTGTGAATTTTATTTTTATGAATTTTTAAATTTAAATTTGGTATGAATTTTTAATATTAATTTTGAATTTTATGCATTTTAAATTTAAGTTGTGTGAATTTAAAAACAAAAATTTACTTTATTTCGCTAAGTTAAAAATATGATTTTTAAAATTCGTCGTAAGTTGAAGACTAGGTCTCTGAACCGAAATTGCTTTAACCGAGGGAGGGACGAGAACTTTTATTATCATTATTTTTAATCTTATTGAATTAAAGTATGCCAAAAACATTAAAAAAACCCAAAAATCTAAGCTTTAAAAACAATCGCTTAAAAAAGACAAATTTTAAAATTTTGTCGAAGGACGGACTAGGACATCGATCCGAAACGACATCGTCCTAAACAACAAAGGAAAACAAAATTTTAAATTTATTTTATATTTGTTTATTAAGTTAAGATTTTATTTAAAAAATAAAAAATAAAAAAAAAAACCAAACACCGCGACTCGCGGTGTTTGAGGCTACCAAACCCCGCGACTCGCGGGAGGACCAAAATACAGAAAGAAATAAAATCGAGCTGAACTGATCAGTCCACACCACAACTCAAACATACAGCGAAAATAAACCCGAGAAAACACCCCCAAAATCACAATTGTTAACCGTTAATCATCAAATCTTTTACTAAAATCATGTTGAGAAGGATGCTATCAAGGAATTACTCAAGAAAAACGGTAAATTTCTACACCTAAACACCATTTAATCCGAAAATTAGTGTTCTTGAGCAATTTTATACCCAATTTGATTTTGATAATTTTTAGTGTAATTATGCTTAAATTGCTTATGTATTATGCTTGTATAACCTAGATTGATGCTATTTAACATGATTAAAAGCCTTAAACTTCAAATTTTGAGTAATCTAGGGTTTGTGTTCTTGAGCAAATTTGGGAAATTTTGATATAAACAGGTTATGGCCGATTTTTGTCATGAATTGTTGCTAAATTAAGTAGTGTAACATGTTTAGGTAGTTAAATGATCCAAACTTTGAGCCTAAACATGATTTTGAGAATTAAAGTGGACTTTTTCAAGTCTAAAATTCATGAACTTGATTTTTGAGAGATAATGCCATTTGAAACTTGTTTAATTGCTAGTAATGATTATTTTGACATGTTATTTGAGTTGAATGCTTATGAACTTGGCGAACATTTTCGTATATGCTTATTTGAAAAAGTGTAGATTTGATGAAAATATGAAAATGAGCTTAAGTTTGATATAAATTGATCATGTCATTGTAATTATTTTGATTGATGATTTTGCTGACACTAATGCATATTTGGATGCACAAAAATTGTGTTTGATGTGTTTTGCAGAGTGAAAGGGGTGAATCTTCATCCCAAACTCGCAATGCTCCTGCTGAGAATGCGGAACAACATGAGGTGGATAACTACTACAAACAAGATATACCTCATCCAGTCATGACATTTTCTGATATGCACTTGGAAGATTTGCACCCGAACCTGAGATTTGACAGACTTTGGATAGATTATCCAAAATACCAAAGGGGTTTGCATACTCTTCATTCTAAAGTTGTTGAGGTACCTAGGGTCATAGAATGGGGACCATTAGAAGCTGTAGAATTGGCCGGGCCAATTAGGGAATTACTTGCACAGAGGTATGGTAATTCTACTTTTAACGACTGGGTACGTTTATTCACCATGCGTAGACCTGTATATAAAGTATGGTGTGAAGAATTGTTGTGTAGTATAGAATTAAATGATCGGGTAGCTAGTTTAACCGATCGATCTTTTATTAGATTTTTGTTAGGAGGTTCGATGTGCCACATGTCTTTACTAGACATGGCTCAGGCTTTACGTATATATACACCTGAGGAGTTAGCATCTGCCGATTGTAGAGGGTTGATACTAAATGGTAGAAAGATAGATGAAAATTTTGATACACATGGTGTATGGAGTCAAATGACAAGCCATCACCGATTCAAAGGGGGAAATTACTCTTATTTGGATATAGATAGAGCAGAGTTAAGAGTAATTCATAGGTTTTTAGCTAATTCGATTACACAAAGAGGTAAGAATAAGGAAAAGGTAAATGAACAGGATTTGTTTTACCATATGTGTATTCGAGACCCACAAAGCGCTGTAAGTATACCTTATTGTGTGGGTTATTATTTATTAGCTATGGTTAGGGGGATGAGACCACATAGCATAATAGGAGGTGGTATATTTATTACTTTGATTGCTGAATATCTCGGTGTGGATATAAGTCGGGGGGGATTATTAGTCGAAGAACCAGAACCCCGCGATACAATAGGTTTAAATGTATAGCATGGTGCGAAAGTTTTGAAGAGGCGAAATAACGCCACAGTACAATACCATGGTAGACATCCACAGGTTGAGAGAAACCAACAGCAAGGTAATGTAGGAGGGGGAAATGAAGTGGCAGAAATGCAAAGGTTTATAGCTTCACAAGAGTATGAAAATGCTAGACATAGAGCATTTGAAGATTGACAAGTTCATCAAAACCAAATCATAGCTTATTGCCAACATATAGGTAGAAACTATATTCCTACTCCATCGCCCATATTCCCTCCCTGGTCTATAGAGATTCAACCACCGTATCCTACGTATAACCCAGCCGAAGCATTTTATAGCACCTATGGTTATGCATGGAACCCCTACTGGTATCAGTATCATCCCTAGTCTACTTAGTTTTATTTATTTTGTAATTTGTAATGTTGATACGTTTAATACTTATGTTAATATTGTAATAGTTTTTATAATTTTCTAACTTTTATTCTTAGATTTTAATAATTTTTGAATGTGGGGTAATATACCAAACTTCAAAAATATGTATATATGTTTGCAGTTTATCTTATGTACACAACAGGGTAAAACAACGCATTTTCAAAGACTGGCATTAAGTTCAGCAAAAGCAACTAATTTTGACGACAAGATGCAAAATATATGTGAAATAACAACAAGACGGAATGAACAAATGATATGCACCATTTATCATTCAGCAAGCAAACACAAATATGTTTGGAAACTTTGGTAAAATTTAATCATTTTCACACAAATCACCCTCAATAATTTAAATTGTTACTAATTTCTTGCAAATGAGGGCATTGCAAGATCTTAAGTGTGGGAAGGGGTTAAATTCTTTCGGATTTTAAAATTTTTACATTATACACTTGGTTACCATTAGAAATACTAGTAAAGTAGTAGTTGTATTAGAATCTAGTGCTCTCTGATAATAAAGAACAGCCCTAGTCTTATATACTGACTACCCAATTCTAGTAAAATTTTTCAAAATTTTCAACTAAATGAACTCAAAATCATGTTTATACATATTTATGAACGATAAAACTAGGTGTTAACACCGAAATTATTGTTACCTCGAAAAGGACATAAATTGAGAAACAAACCAAAATGTTAAAATTCATTTAAAATGGAATAGAGGACAATAAAAAGGAAAATAAAAGCCAAGTGTGGGAAAATTCTCCAAGTTATTCAAAACATATGTCACATATTTTTGTACAAATAACTGAAAATACTTTTGCTTTGGACTAAACTAAAATTTTTTACCTGATTTACTGTAAGAAAGATGGATCTACACGATGAATCAATTCCATCATTAAAAGGAAGTAAAGTCTTCCGAAAAAGACACGCGCTTCTTGATTTAGGTCAAGAAGTTGTCGTCCAGACCAGCTGTAGGTTGACGAAAAATCTAGAAAAGTCATCACTAAAATCAGCAGGAAATCCACGGACCTCAGCATTAAACAGGGTCGCCAAGTGGTCAGATTTATCCTAACCATGAGAAGGATTTATCTCGTAAAATGGGGGGCACCATGCAAATTAGCTGGATAAGACTAATGAATCAAATCCCCAGAAAGGATAATCTCCTTAAAAGATCAAAAATCAGCTTTTAAGACTGATATTACTCAATCCTTGAGATTGACCTTAAAGATTGAGAATTCAAACTCATGGAATTCAATGATATCTAAACTCGAGCTTGAACGAGAAAATATTTTGATCAAAATTACAAACCGATTTGTTTTCTGAAAAACCATTTTCAATGCGTTCATTACCATTGAACGTAAAATCCTAGGAATTCACCTGGAATTCATTAGGTCACCTGAACCAAATCGGGTGTCAACCGTAAGAACGGTGGTTGCATAGCATGGTCAAAGACAGGACCTTGTGCCAGACCGACAAATTAAAAGGGTGAGCTTTACTATTGCTCCTACAAAGGATAGTAATTGCGTCCGACACGTTATAGACCATAATTAAAAGCATGTCAGCGGACATTGCCTTAATAGTTGCTTGTTCAACGCTTTCCTTTACAACCGGACGGTAGTTTACCTAAAGGTAATATACGGAGCAAGTATACTGGACGTGTTGCTTTCCTAATACAAGGTTAGCAAGTGGGTGACACAAAACCGCAAGTTTTAAACTAAAATTTTCAAATCTGAAACCCACCAAACCCACAAAAATAATTTGCAAACACCGGTGAAGGGTTATTCCGGAAAACTTATCTAGGGTAAAAGCTACATTTAATTTTCAAAAGATCAAATGTTTTCATAAAGATCCAATTTCCTTAATGGATCTAAATTTTATAGTCATGTGGGACTGTAAACCATATCGTTACTACCATTGTTTATACCACCGTAAAGAAATCACTGATGTACAAAGTGTGAAGAATAAAGAAGTGATTCTAGTATTTCAAGACTATATTGCTTGAGGACAAGCAACGCTCAAGTGTGGGAATATTTGATAATGCTAAAAACGAACATATATTTCATAGCATTATTCCTCAATAAAGACAAGCTTTTAGTTGCAATTGTTCTATTTACAAGTGATATTCGTTTAAATAATAAAAGGTGAAGACAAAAGACAGATTCGATGAATTGAAGACGCAAAAGTCCAAAAAGCTCAAAAGTACAAAATACAATCAAAGAGGTTCCAATTATTGATAAGAAACGTCTCGAAATTACAAGAGTACAAGATTCAAAACGCAAAGTACAAAATATAAAATTGTACGCAAGGACGTTCGAAAATCCGGAACTGGGACATGAGTCAACTCTCAACGCTCGACGCAATGGACTAAAAATTACGAGTCAACTATGTACATAAATATAATATAATATATAATTAATTCTTAAAATTAATATATATATTATAATATATAATAAACCGTCGGTAAACAAAGAGCCAAATGTGGGTGAGCTGTGAAAACGATCTCCGCGACTCGCGGAGTTTGAAGAAGGAATGGGCCGCGAGTCACGGAGCCCCAAAAACTGAAACTCCCTATAAAGCCCAACGAATTCTGATCAATTTATTATCCAATATATCCATCCATCTATATACGTTATATTTATATTTTAATTTTAATTTTAATCCTAATAATAAGGGTATGTTAGCGAATGTTGTAAGGGTGTAAGTCGAAATTCTGTCCGTGTAACGCTACGCTATTTTTAATCATTGTAAGTTATGTTCAACCTTTTTAATTTAATGTCTCGTAGCTAAGTTATTATTATGCTTATTTAATCCGAAGTAATCATGATGTTGGGCTAATTACTAAAATTGGGTAATTGGGCTTTGTACCATAATTGGGGTTTGGACAAAAGAACGACACTTGTGGAAATTAGACTATGGGCTATTAATGGGCTTTATATTTGTTTAACTAAATGATAGTTTGTTAATGTTAATATAAAGATTTACAATTGGGCGTCCCTATAAATTACCATATACACTCGATCGGACACGATGGGCGGGGTATTTATATGTACAAATAATCGTTCATTTAACCGGACACGGGAATGGATTAATAGCCACTAGAATTATTAAAACAGGGGTGAAATTATGTACAAGGACACTTGGCATAATTGATAACAAAGTATTAAAACCTTGGGTTACACTCAGTCGACATTCTGGTGTAATTATTAAACAAAGTAATAAAACCTTGTTACAGTTTAAGTCCCTAATTAGTTGGAATATTTAACTTCGGGTATAAGAATAATTTGACGAGGACACTCGCACTTTATATTTATGACTGATGGACTGTTATGGACAAAAACCAGACGGACATATTAAATAATCCAGGACAAAGGACAATTAACCCATGGGCATAAAACTAAAATCAACACGTCAAACATCATGGTTACGAAAGTTTAAATAAGCATAATTCTTTTATTTCATATTTAATTTCCTTTATTTTATATTTAATTGCACTTCTAATTATCGCATTTTTATTGTTATTGTATTTAATTGCACTTTTAATTATCGTACTTTTTAATTATCGCAAGTTTATTTTATCGCACTTTTATTATTCGCAATTTCATTATCGTTATTTACTTTACGCTTTAAATTAAGTCTTGTATTTATTTATTATTTTACATTTGGTTTTAACTGCGACTAAAGTTTTAAAATCGACAAACCGGTCATTAAACGGTAAAAACCCCCCTTTATAATAATAATATTACTTATATATATATTTGTATTTTTATAAAAGTAAACTAATATAGCGTTAAGCTTTGTTTAAAGATTTTCCCTGTGGAACGAACCGGACTTACTAAAAAATACACTACTGTACGATTAGGTACACTGCCTATAAGTGTTGTAGCAAGGTTTAAGTATATCCATTCTCTAAATAAATAAATATCTTGTGTAAAATTGTATCGTATTTAATAGTATTTCCTGCTAAAATATAAAGCTATTTTATATACACCTCGCATAACATCAATTGTACTTATGGTTTGGATTTGAATTATCACCGAGGTGGTAATGTGGTAAATATCGTTGAGAGGTAATGGACGTGTTTGGTGAGCAAGGTGAAATCCTTCGGTTAAGGGAGGTGTGTGTCGGATTCTCTTCTAGAGAATTATTGTTTTGTGCCTATGTTTGATATAGGTGGTTCTTGCTCGAGTGTGTGAATGGTTAGTGGTATCCGTTAGGATTCACTATGGCGTAGCAGAGCGTGATGTTACGCTACTCGTCGTTCGAGGCCAAATGGGCGTTGATTGATGAAGCATGACTTTCGGAGTCCGCTGACTTCATCATGGGAGTATGCGATTGGTGGAGCATGACCTTCGGGGTCCGCTGACTTCATCATGAGCGAGGTGTTATATCGGTGAAGCATGACCGTTGACGGGGTCCGCTGACTTCATCCGGTGTTGAGATTGGTGAAGCATGATCTTCGGGTCCGCTGACTTCATCATGGTAGTGGATCGCGTGTGGTTTCGGTCATTGTATTGAGGAGTGAGGCTCGTGTAGTTCTGATTCACTAAGGCGCGTGTGTTTTCGGCCAGCCTTCGGATTGTGTGATCTGTCGATTGTTTTATACACCGATGGTGGGGTCGTAAGGACCATGTTGTGGGAACTATCGGTCGTTTTATACGCCGATGGTGGGGTCGTGAGGACCATGTTGTATGATTAGTGATGCGATAGCCGTGCTTCGCTCACATGATGTTACTGGTGTGACAACAGTCGATTTTGTACGCCTTGGGATTAACGTTACCATAGTCGTTTTGGGCGTTATCGGTCTTAACCGTTTGTTATGATGTTACGGTAGTTGCGTATTGGTTGTATTGTGCACTACAAGGGATGTTTAGTGATGAGTATTATCCATAAGGATTCGCTTAAATTCGGTCTTCTTCGGTTTGATGGTTGACCTTGTCTTGGTTTGTGGTTGTTACTAGCGATGTACTTGGTATGGTACGCTAGGAGTTGAAACCTCGGTACGAAATTTGTTGAGTTTTTCCCGATGTGAAGGATTGAGTTAGTGCTAGTGCTCGAAATTGTGGAATTTGATAAATCGCGGGTGACGATTTAGTTGTTAAGGGTAACTCTTTGAGAAGAATTGTCTAAGGGATCGTTGTAGATTTCGGTTGTTGGGTGTATTGTACGTCTCAGAATGCAAGCAGGTGTGTAATTTGTCATTTGATTAACCATCGGGTTAGCGAATTTGTGGTAGAAGTTGGTTTGAAATGCATGTTCGACGACCATTGAGTGTAGGTCCGTTTGGGTTCGTGACTAGGATCACGAGGACGTGATCGAATCTAAGTGGGGGAGAGTTGTAACACCCCATTTTTCTCCGTACATGATATATAGGTGTATTGTGTGGGTACGACTAGAGTTTGAAGGATTTGAGACGTGTTCGGGTGTTAAAGTCTTGTACGCGGGAGAAGGGCTCAGGTCGAGCTTTGGGTCGTGGCGCGACAAATGAGGCCGCGGCGCGGCATTCTACTGAAACAAAGATCAGAAGTTAGGTTTAAAATGATCCCAGACTTAGTCAAATGTCGCGGCGCGACATTTAAGGCCGCGGCGCGGCATACTGCACGAACTGGCACCAGATTCTTGTAATTTTAAATGAAGTTCAAGGGCAATTTGGTCTTTTCGCGTTTGAGCCAGATTTGAGGATTTAACCTCATCCATTCATTTCATTTCTTATTTCTTTTCCTTTTTCTTTCATTTTCTCCCAAGAAACTCAAATACCCCAAGTGATTCAAGTGGGATTTTGGAAAGGAAGAAGCGGGTTTTGATCTTTGGTGTAGTTGACAAGTTTATTCTCCTCGTTCTTAGCTACACGGTGATACTAGTGGTAAGCTCTAACTCCGAATTTCATTTTCGTGTTCATCATTCAAATTTGGGGCTTTTGATTGTATGATTCATAGGTGGAACCCATTTAGTTGTTAATTGGAGATTAACACCAAGATTCGAGTTTATAAGTGTTATAGGTGGGTTTTGGGTTGGTTAATTATTTAACCATGTTTAAGACTTGTAAATGGTGTATAATCACTAGCATTAGCGATTATTGGTGTTTTGGAGACTTTTAGGGTTTTAGTGGTTGACTAATTTTGACTAGAGTCAAAATTAGGGTTTGTTGAGGATTATGACCCGAATGTCGATTCGTTGAGGTTTGTAAACTTAAAATGGATTAAGTTGAAGTATAAAACCGAGTTAAACATGTTTTGGTGTCAAAACTTATAAATGGTGAGATTTTGACCTTATGGGTCAAAATTAGGGTTTATGGGCGATTTTGAGAACGATAAGTGTTTAACACTTGTGTTCGGGTTTAATTGGCATATTAGGACCATTATAACTTGTGTTAGTGATTATTGGTTAGTTTGGGCGCGGTTTGTCCTTGGAAGTGCAATTGGGTCGAATTTGCACTAAGTGTCAAATTGGGTTGGTTTGTAAATCCAATCTAAGTATGTGTTGAATTTGTGATAATGGAATAGGTACTTTCCGTTGACGAGTTGCGGATTTCTTGGAAGCATTCTTCAAGGCGATAAGGTGAGTGTTAATATCCTATATGCATATGTATGTGTAGGATGGGTGCGGGTCGGGTGAAGTGGTTCTCGGTCATAGAGCTCACTTCACATATAGGTGGATTTGATGGACTTGTGTATAGGTCCAATTGGCACGGTTGTGCATTTTAGTTGACCCCTTTGGAGAGGTGCACACTTTGTGTGTACGTTATCACATGGGCGTGTGATGTGGATTATATAACCCCAATGGCGAAGGGTTAATATTGTGAGTGGAGTATTTATATGTTAGTGTATATGGCGTATTTATTTGTGGGTGTTATGGTATGAACCATCGAGCCGGTAGTGCCATAACATGTGTGCGATAAGATGTGAACCACGAGCCGGTAGCATCGAGTGTGAACCACGAGCCGGTAGCACTATAAACTAAGATGTGAACCACGAGCCGGTAGCATCGAGTGTGAACCACGAGCCAGTAGCACTATAAACTAAGATGTGAACCACGAGCCGGTAGCATCGAGTGTGAACCACGAGCCGGTAGCACTATAAACTAAGATGTGAACCACGAGCCGGTAGCATCGAGTGTGAACCACGAGCCGGTAGCACTATAAAAGAGTATGACTCAAATGCGTATGGTGTGAACCACGAGCTGGTAGCACCATAGCGTTATGGTTAACCTTGGGTGTTTTACGCGTTGTTATAAATATATATATATATATATATATATATATATATATATATATATATATATATATATATATATATATATATATATATACGTATAATGTTGTATTGACGTGATGTAGCTAATCTTCTGGTTGTAGCTTGTTGGCATTGTTCACACGTTGTTTGCGAACTTACTATATTGTTGGTGTTGTTAGCTTGTGCTTAGTGAATGTGCGGTATGCTAGGTTTAGCTTGCCTTATACTTTGATGCTTCGGTATGCGCTCTTTGATTATTATTGTGGCATGTCCATTTTATGCATATATATGTATGTAGTATATTTTCACTCACTAAGGGTTAGCTTACCCTCTCGTTGTTGATATTTTTATAGGTTCGCATGCTTGGCTGCTCGGGTAAGCTTGGGGATTAGAGATCTTGGCTAGGTTGCTTAGAAGATCTTGCTTTTGTATTCGATTAGGATTTGGGTAGCGTAGTCCCAAATCACCATGCTCGGTTTTGGTTAGAAACTAAACTAGTCGGGCCGTGTATGTCCGTTTGGACAATTAATCAATGTATTAAATGTTTTAAGGTTTATTAAACCTACTATGGTATTAAAGATGTTTATGGAAACACAATTGGGACCTAAAGTATTATTTAACGCGTATTAAAAGGAAACAAAATTTATGGGCCGGTTTTAATACGGGTTGGGTTGTTTCAAAACCTTGGAAACCATAATACGAATTTGCGTTATCAACTTCAAATTTACTTGAGAAAAGTAGTTGCCTTTAGCCGAATTCTCTTACTACAATAATTTTCATTCGAGTATTAACGCCACACTTTTCGAGGACCCGTATAGCCGCAATTGTTGTTTTCTTAAATTGTTGAACCGAAGTAGGTGACAAGCAAACCACCGGACCCGAACTCATTCATGAAACAACCGAAAAATTATTCAAATCCAAGAAAGGTTCAAGACGGCCCGTAATCTCCGCTATGCCGATGTTAGACGTAAATCTCTCAAATTCCAAGTGGGTAACCGCGTAACGTTAAAAGTCGCACCTTGAAAACGTGTAATTCGTTTCGGGAAATGTAGAAAGCTAAATCCGCGATATCTTGATCCTTTTAAAATCTTGGGACGTTTTGGACCTGTTGCTAGCCATTTAGATTTTCCGACTCGTTTGAGTCTCCGTTCATCCTACATTCCATGTATCAAACTTGAAAAAGTGTCTTGCCGAACAAGAACTTGTTATCCTCTTCGATGAACTTACTATCGATGATAACCTTCACTTCCTAGGAGGACCGGTTGAAACTATGAATCGTGAAACCAAATTTTGAAACAACGTAAAAACCCCGATTTTCGAAGTTCGTTGAAATGCCCAAGGAAGTACTTTCACTTATTCGTAGAATTTACAATGCAACGCGAGGTTTCGAAGAAGAAACAACAACTACTACTTCCAACTAAATTTCGGGACGAAATTTCTTTTAAGGTGTAGGTAATGTAACATCCCGCATTTTTCCATTAAATTATTTTAATGCCCGTCTTTTTTTTTTTTTAGATAATATCTTCCGTTATCTAAATTCGTACCTTTCGTTGACTAACGTTCTAATATTCCTGTTATTTAATTATAACATCACTAGTTTACTCGAGCGTTTTTAAAATACTCGTTTGGTTAATTCCTGCACCTGCTTTTAAACTCGAGGGACTATTGGCGTCAAGTGGGCAAACTAGTTGACTAGGTCAACTAGTCAACCCACCACTACCACCACTCATTCAATCCCACATCTCTTTCTCTCTTTTCTCTCTACTTCCATTTTTGGAACTCAAACACCCAATCCACTAATTCATCATCCAAATCCGAATCAAGAAGCAAACATCAAAACAAATTACATATTTGGAATCCTCTCTTCATCCTCTACAATTTGATACAAACTTCATCTCGTTTGGGTAACATTTCTAAAACTCTAGATTTCTCTAAATTCGTGTTTTTGACTTGAAATGGTGTTAATTAGTGTCTATGGCTCGTGTCTAGCATGAATATATGATTTAGTTGCTCGATTTGTTATTTTGGGTAACTAGTATGAACATTTGAAATGGGTGTGCTTAATCTTTGGTTTTAGGTGATTAAATGTTGTTAAATTGTTAAAGTTCATGTTTTAATTGTGTTACTAGTATCACTAGCTTCGTTTTGATGTATAGGTCGATTAAGAAAACTTCAAACACATGAATATTGATTTTGTGAGTTTTGGTTAGGGTTTGATAACTCTTAAAATGGACTTTTGATGATTTGAATGCCATGAAATGTTGTTGGTAAGTGTTTGGTTGGATTGTATGCTTGATTACCTTCGAAACGGCATATCATATGTATAAATTGGATTCTCGAATCATGAAATGCATTTTGTGAACTTGAGACTTTGATTATGAACATTTAACGATCATTTGACGAGGTTTTTGTTGTTGTAAACGATGAACTCGATTGATGATATGTGGTTAGTTGTACTCCTTGTCAAAATACATTTCCAACGATATAAGATACGTGTTCTAAGTGTTTATGGTTTGTGATTTGTGCTAAATTGAAGTTTGTTTGAGACTTGAACTTTTGAAACAGACCAGGCACCAGGCCACGCCTATTGGCGTGGCGCGACACCAGGGGCCGCGGCGCGGCATTTGCCGTGTTTGGGTTCTGATCAAGCTTACACTTTTACGAAAAATGTTTGCTATGCTACGCACCTCCGATTCACATGTAACTTGTTCTAACATGCTTATATATGATTAAAAACCTCAGAAAAATAGTTCGAGACCCGACCCGAACCTATTGACTTTTTCGTTGACTTTGACCAAAGTTTGACTTTTAGTCAAACTTAACAAAACACTTATGCAATCGTTCTAATCTTATTTTATACTTGATTCTTGCATGAAACTTGACAACGTGACTCACATGCTATACTAATCGAGTCGTAACGAGCCATATGACTAATTGAACACATTTCGCCCGACCTTGTGTTGTAACCGGTTAATTGATACAACTTACTTGTTTAGGTCAAGGCTAAGCAACTTTCATGCACACGTTTACTTTGTGAAGTACATTTATATCCGTGTACTCGAGGTGAGATCATAGTCCCACCTTTTTGCAAAAGGTCCTTAAATACTAGTTAACTATAACAAAAAGATAGGAAACAAAATATGGATAAACATGGAACTTATATTTAAATAAACTTAAAAATATCTATCCTTATTTGCCGATGCTAATAACCCATCAAAATTAAGCAATCCAAATCTCTTCCAAATTATAGCTAATGCTATCCTTCTCCTACACGTTTTTTTTTTTTTTTTTGCAAGTCCACCATTCACTTTTCCAAGCCCACCATAATAGTCCATATATTTGGCCCAATAATTATGCACCTTAATTTTTGCAAGCCCATCTTGACCCAATCCTGCATCACATATGGTCACGGAAAGAGGGATAATAGCAAATCATAAGAAATATATAAATGAAGGAAAACTTCAACAAAATGATGAAGAGTTCATAAAACAAATACATATACAAAAAGAAAGAAAGCTCCACATTGAAAAGGAGGAACTTAACAACAAAATGCAACACTACGACTAAATAAGAAAGCATTGTGAATAAGCACCCGGGGATTGCCATATGAAACATATTATTATTGATTTGAACATAACTTGGAGTTGGAAGTCCATTGGAAAGCCTTCATCTTGATACTGTGAATTATACGGAGTATTGGACAAACAGACATATTGTTACTAAAAAATTGCTTTGTTTGTTACAAACCAATAACCCAAATAATTTTGAGGTGTTGTTATTCATTTCAAATAACCATTCCCAAGTAAATTGCTCTAGCGAAGATGGAATGATTCACCGGATGTCTACCGTTTGAAACGAGTCGACCTTAGACAAAAAATACCAACTACAATACTAAGAAAAAGCAGCAAAGAATCATCATTATAGCATTCTTGATTGAGTAAATGTAAGAATGTAATTCATACACCAACTATTGAAATACAAGAGGTTGTACAGTAAACAATTACACTAGACTGCGAGTGTTCCAAAAGATAATCCTCATGATCCATAATTTCGTTTTAACTTGTGTTTAGCGACCAAGCTATTTATAACACCCCAATTTACCCAGGACTGCCTTTGACATTTTAGTCCATGATTGAGAACCAATATGTTTTGCATTTTTATATATCAATATACTTTCATGCTCATTAATTAAATCGCATTTAGATCTATGCATTATGTGTTATACAAATATTAATGTATAATAATCATGTACTCCGTATTTGCTAAAAATGCAGATGGAAATATTGATACCCCAAAGTCTCCGTGATTGGAAAAATTAATACATTGATGTCTTCGGTTTCATGTTTATGTTAGCTTTGTCGTACTTTTTGGTTATAGTTAGACTCAGTTGGAGTTATCGTCATTATATGACGTTTATTTATGTCGAGTCTGACTGTTTTTCTGTCTGTACCGGTTTGGGACTTTCATTATTTGATGAAGGTCCCGTTTATATAGTATTCGTTTTTTTGTCAAAAAAATTATCAAAAATGATGTCAAAACAACATTAATAAATTATATTTCTAAACAATAAATAATAAAAATTCTAATTTTTAATTCTTGGTAAAACTACAAATAAACGCTTTCTCATCGCTATAAATAGAAGATTTGAAATTTTGGATTATTCTCAATTAAATTTAAATTTGTTTGAATTAATTAGAATTAGAATAGAACTAGAAAAAATTCGACCGCGCGTTGCTGCGGTTGTATTCGACGCGCGGTCGAATTTGGATATACGTTGTTTGGTACCTAATATATCTAGTAGGTTGGGTTGTTTGTTGGACGTGTATGTATATGTATGTAAAGCTTTTTTAACGATGTCCGTTTCGCGTAAAGTTAGTCGCGTTGTGTTCGTAAAATTATTTCGAGTTGAACGGTGGTCTCGGAAAAATTTAACGCGCACCGAGCGAGAATATAGGGCCCGTTATTTAGTGTTTTTTTAACGGAAACTAAAATATCGATATGATGTAGTTAGTTTGGGTAGTTTATTAGAGGGGTGTGTATGTATTGAATATAATCCGAGGTATTTAGCGTTTTTTTAGAAGTGTCCGTTTCGCGTCTAGTTAGTCCCGTTGTGTTCGTTAGATTTTTTTGAGTTGAACGGTGGGATTGAAAAAATTTAACGCGAGCCGGGCGGAAAGATATGTCCCGCTGAAAATATGGGTGGAGTTTGTTTAAGATTTTTAATTAAAATATGTATTGTACACTTTACACCCCTGTTTTGAGGGTTTGGGTGTAAGTTGTCACATTTTTTAGGGGTTTTTTACCCTTTTTTCCCTCCTTGTAGTTTTGGCAGAGATTTTTTGGGGGGATGGGGTCAAACGATCAAATTCTGTGTGATGTAGTGGTAATGGTAATTGCAGATGCTTATTTTTACATCATAATTTTTGAAAAATACTGTATATGACTAGAAAAAAAGTTAGTTTGCTATGTACCTCCACTACATGCCACGTCACCAAAAACCACTGCGATAGCGGTCGCCCATCGGAATAACACATTAAAAAAAACCGGTTCATAACAAACAAAAAAGTACGGTTCAGAGGTATAACCAATAATGGCAATTTTGTAATTCCTTAAAAAACCAAGGTCACAGCCAAATAAAAACAACAGAACTTTCAGTTCGTAACAGACAGCTGCTTCGGCACAACAACAACTAACCCTTTTCTCTCTTTCTTTTTTCCTCAAAATTTTTCAAATCAATTTCTTCACCAAACAAATGGACTCTGACGAGGTAAAATTTCCGCCACCACTTTCCGCCGCCGTAAACCACAGTTACATACGGCGGCGATATAATTATTCTCACTAATTTAACCGTTTTTTTGTTGATTGTGATGTAGAGATTAACGGCATTAAAAAAAGCGTATGCGGATATAATATTAAATACAGCGAAAGAAGCAGCGGCAAGGATCATGCTATCGGAGCGAAAAGCAGTCCGGTTTGAATATGAGTTAAAACACGCTAAAAATGATTCGATGCAGATGCTTTTGAGACTTAAGCAGATGATGGATTCTAAGGTATAAATGAATTTTTGTTTCATTTTGATAACTAGGGTTAAGTGTACGGACTTGATTTGGAATTTGGTTGACGGATTTTGTGTATTGTAGGTTTTCAGCCTATTTTTTATTTAAAAAAATATAAAATAAATTTTTTGTTTAGTTGGAATTACGGACTAGGGTAAGTTGAACTTTGTGATATGTAGGGTTAGATTCTGAAATTTTAGGTTTGAAGTTTGAATTTAGTTGAAAGTGGATGTAATTTGGGGTTTTTTTTGTTGATTAACTTGTTGTTGATGATCATTCTAATTGTTTGGTAAATGTTTTATCTATTTTTGTAGTTATATATAGATTATAAGTAGTGGATAAATGATTATATGTTATATGTTTTGTAGCTTATATAATGTATTTTTATTATACGGGTTCGAGTCTAGTTTATTTATTTTCATAGGTCTACATTCTATGTTATGTGATTAATGTTATTTAGAAGTGTTAATCTCCATTAGAGATGCGTTAAGTATACTTAGTCAAATAGTATGTTCAACCGGAGCATGTATGATAATTAGTATCATGAGTTTTTACGCACATTGGCTTTTTTTTAGAACTTAGGGTGTGTTTAGATTAAAGGTTTTAGTATGTGTGAATGATAATGTGAAGGAATGGGAAAGATAATACTCCGTATGTGTGTGGTTGAGGGGTGTAGGTTTGATTAATTGAGAATGAAAGCCTTGAAATGAAGATTTTTTCAAACCTACATAGGTGAAATACATCGGTTTTTGTGTATAAACTTTTTATATCATGAACTAAAGTAGGATAAAGTGTATATATAGAACAAAAACAAGTCATATTAGATGCTATGAGGAACTAGTCTCTTTTGAAAATAAGAATAGAAAAAATATCACTTATCTATAAACAAGAAAGTTTCAACACTATAAATGCATCACTATAGGCTTTGCTTACCTCATACATTTTCATTAAAAGGCTCATTTTGTTTGGGACACAGGCAATACATTATTTGTTTTATGTGAAATGAAATGTTCATTTCGTTGCTTGAATATTTTGTATTTTTACCGTCCATTCTCTAAATTATAACTTAAAAACGATAAAATTTTGCAGGTTAGTGAAGCAGCAATGATATCCTGTTCCCAACAAAAGAAAATCGAAGAACTCGAAGCACAACTTCAGGAGGCTGAAGACATAGTGAAAGATCTAAGGGAGGAGTTACGAGAAGTTGAGGCCGAACTCCGAAAGTTTTCGCGAAGCAAACATGTCGACAATACATTACAAATACTGCCCAATTCCAATATAGATTGTACAAATGGAAGCCATAAATTTTATAATTCTGTATTCCCTTTAAACAAATCGTTATTTGCTAACGGAGATTTACCATCTATAATATCGAGAAGCAAAGAAACCGAGCTGTATAGAAACGGGTGCACTCAGAGGATTCGTGTATGTGAACGGACACCACCGGATGAAAACATATCGTTTTCTGTGCATGAAAATGAAGTAAATGCAGAGTTGATTGCGAAAAAGGACGAAGTTATAGAGAAAGAAATAGTTTTGGAGCAAGTAAAGGAAATGGATTTAGGAGCTGATATTTCATGTTTGACTTCTCCTAATTCAGTCAAACATGCAAACGATATTGTAAGTAAAAGTGTTGTTGAAGACTTGGTACAAGCGTGCAGTAGTCAAAGTACAAGTGGAGAGGAACTTATGCCGGTGAAACAAGAGAAAGATGAGGTTGACCCGCAATTTACGAGTTCAGAGTTAAAGGTTTCGAAGACTAACGAGGTTGAAAGTCAACCGTTGACTGATAGAGTTATCAAGTACACTTTTCATAGAAAGAGGAAACGAGGGGCTTTAATCGACGGAAGTGTGTCTAGTGAAAGGAGCGAGGAGAACGAAATGGATAATGTGGGACCCGCGAAGGTGAATTTGATAGGAGAATCAACTCCAGAAAAGATACGGCTAGAACAGGTTGCCAACCAGGTTCGTGTTTTATCTTTTATCTTCATACTTATATCATGATACTAAGCATGTATTTGAATGCATCATTAGTTCATTACTAATCGAGACTCTGTGCGATGGTATTTATGCACACACATCCACTCAACACTATTTTATAAGTAACTACTCGTTGATAATGTTTTCTTATTAAATTATGACCAGTGACACAAGGTCATGTAATATAATATATTACGGAGTATCTTCTAGTTAATAGTTTGTTAATGTGCGTCTCCTCAATATGGATTCATTATATAAATGTTGGTTGTTACTTGTTAGTTGTTACTTACATTTAACTGAAAGAGTTATAATGTTTTTCCCTGTTCGGGTAACGGGTTACCCAGGAGGGTAAGTATTACGATTTCATACTCTGATGTACGCGGTCCAGCCGGATTACTCCGTGGCCATTTCCAACCCATCTTTGGCCACTACAAGATTCGAACGTGAGACCTCTTGCAAGAATATCAGGGCCCTAACCACTAGGACTAAACACTTTGTTATTTATTTAACTACGGTGTAGGTGTATAAATAAAAGGTTTGTCTTTTTATATATTTGTAATTAAATATAGAAGGATCAGTAGCGTTCTTTTAGACATTTTCAGTATGATAAAACCAATGTGGCCATGTGTTTATGCACTAATTGTCTGTTTCCATGGGTTTTTCGGTACACTTAACGAAGTTAGATTCTATTTGATGGTATGGAGATAGATATTGTATCGGTCTCTAGGCTGTAAGTTAGAATTAGTTTCAAGACACTCCTAGTATAAATAATTGGTTGTATTGTTCAGTCAGTGATACAGAAATATTATTCCGAAGTTGCTGCCACTGTCCATATTCAACTGCTGCTGCAGCGGAACCCTAGATCACGATACTAGACCAACACATATGTGAGTTGTCAACCTAAGTAACAAGGGATTTAAATATCTTGATTCATATTTCCATAATATAAGCATAAGCATATCAATTCAAAGTGAAATATATATTAATTTACAAGCTGTGAACAAAATTTACCATGAATACTCTCGAATATTAATAATTTATCACAAAGATAAACAAATATTAAACTTAATATAAACTAGTCATGTTAAACAAAACATGTCAAATATTCACTCATATCAACATCTGATTTTAAATTTATAAAAAACTGTATATACTGTGAACTGAGCTACTGGCTAAACCTTCAACCTGAACCGAACATCATAAATCGAAGAAACTATAACTTCTAAAACTGAACATATACTAGCAAGGCTAAACAAGCTCAATATGCCATTTTCAGGCAGGATTTAAAACCCATGGAAATTTGATTTTACCATTTTCATGGCGTCTCAATTTTATTCTTAATTTAATTATATTTTTTTAAAAACTTTTTCCTACTTATTGGCCGGAGGTCCACTCGGAAGCAATCTCTCTATCCGCCGAATAGAGAGAGGGATGATTTTCTCTACTGTTAGTGTTTTCACTCTGGGTGGAGTGGAGAAATGACTTGTCTTTATTCTCGGATAGGGGAAGGATTGTCTACATCTCACCTCTCCCATACACCACTTATGTGGTATTGGGTTTTGTTGTTGTTTGTGATAAACAAGCTCAATATATTAAATGTCGAAACTCACAAAATTCAGTGAGAAAGCATGGATCATGTCCATACAACACTGAGGTCCCCACAAGTAACACCCTGACTAATGAATTTTCTGATACCAAAAAAATGCCCTTTAGATAGGTGACGCATTGGAGGCTGATTAATAAAGTCTTCGAAAGTCAGATTGGAAGAAATTCTCCATTGATCACACCAATGCTCACCGGAATATTCCGTGACCATTTCCGACCCTTTCTCTGGCCACCTCAAGATATGTTGCTAGTGAGGTTTGAACCTGAGACCTCTTATGAGGATATCAAGACCCCAACCACATAGTTAGTCTAATCTTGTATATTTAGGGGTGTTCAGCGGTTTGGTTTCTTAGTTTATTCGGTTTGGTTTCCTAGGTTTTGAAACTTCTAAAATCAAAATCGAAATCCGAATTTAAATACCAAAACCAAACCGAAAACCGCATTTGTATTCGGTTCGGTTTCAGTTAAAACCGAATTCAACCAAATCCGACTTTCAAAATTGATTTGTTACTTATTCCCCACGAGATCAACAAACATTACTATATTAACTTTGTAAAGTGTCATACTAAACCAAGATACATATATACAAATTTACAAAATATAAGATACATATATACAAATTTACAAAATATAATAAGCTCATAGAATATCATAAACGATACATATTGTATCAAGTAAATAAACAAAATCATAACTAGTAGAAAAACTAAAACTATCTATGTCTTAGTTGTATACTTTTTCAATAAAACATGTTGTAAAGAAAGTTGTACATAAATTCAATTGATTTAACATACATACACATATATATTGATTTAACATACATACTGTCCATATTCAACCGCTGCTGCAGCGGAACCGTAGATCACGGTACTAAACACAGATATAAGTTGTCAACCAAATTAATTAGGGATCTGAATATCTTGATTTATATGTATCAATTCAAAGGGAAATGTATATTAATTCACAAGCTGTCAACTAATTTTACCTAGAATACTCTCATATAATCTGAATTTCATCACACAAATAAACAAATATTAAACTTGATATAAATTATTTATGTTAAACAAGCAGTGCTAAATATTTAATCATATCAACATCTGATTGCATATAATGTGAACTGAGCTACCTGCCAAACCTCATACCTGTACCGAACATCATAAACCTAAGAAACTATAATCTCTAAATCTGAACATATACAAGCAAGGATAAACAATCTCAATAGACCAAATATCGAAATATTCAGCAAGAAAGCACGGATCGTGTCCGTACAAGACTGAGGTTCCCACTAGTAAACACGGATCGTGTCCGTACAAGACTGAGGTTCCCACTAGTAAACGCTGACCAAGGAATTTTTTTATACCAAAAAAATGCCCTTTTGATGGGTTACAAATTAGAGGCTGATTGATAAAGACTTTGAAAGGCAGATTGGAAAATGATCCATTGATCATACCAGTGCACATCAGGCCTCGATATCAACTTGCAAACATTTTCAACACGTCATTACACAATAGAGTTTATGTGTATCAAGTTGGACATGATGAACATCTTTGCTTCAACTTGAAGAGGATCGTTAGAGAGATAGACATTGTTTAGTTGTGTAGGCTATATTAGAATTAGTATTAATATTAATATTAATATTAATACTAGAATAGCATAGCTAATGTAATACGGTTTTCCTGTTCATGTTACCCGGGGAGGGATAGTTTTTATACTCAGATGTGCACAGTTTAACTTGATTATCCAGTGACCGTTTGCAATCCACCTCAACATATGATGCTAGTGAGGTATATCAAGACCCAACCTCATAGCTAATGAAATCTTGTATATATAACTTTCGTTAGTATCGTTCAATCAGTGATACTGTAATATTTTCCCAAAGTCTCCATTAACATAGAGTTTTTTTCCTTCTTCTAAAAGACAAGTGGCATTTTAGTTTGAGAATTCTTTTCTGACTCAGATTCGGAGTCAATTTTCTCGCTGATAGTATAAATGAAATATGTTTAAATTGATTTGACCATGAGGATAGGAAAGTAGATTGGCTCGTGATGATGATTGTTAATCAGCAGCTGACTTTTCACTGTTTTTGGAGAATTTATCCTTTTATTCTAAGAACGTTAATGAAGGTGCTTTTTTCAACTTCCTTCAGTACTATTGAGATTCCTTAGAGACCTAAATCCTAGCTGCTAGGGTATAATACACTAAAGTCCAGAGTTGATCCGATCAGGTCGACCCAGTTTAGATCTTTCTTACGGTTCAAAGCTTGACGAGGCTTGCTTCAAGGACCTTTTTGAGTAATATACTTTAGATGTTAGCCGAACTTTGTAGTTATTGTTGATAAAATGAGAGCCAAATGGAAGATTGGTTAACAGACTCAACTCAATTTGTTCTTTCGACCCACGTAACGTTTGGGTTAACGGGTCGATTTGGCTTATAATAGACTCTAATGGGTCAAATAAGTTATTGTAAAATTTTGCTAAGATGGGAATCGGTTAGACGGACTGGAAATCTCTCGCCCAAAGTGTAGTCAAAATATGCATTAAACCTCATTTATATTTTTGTTTCCTTAAGTTACATTAGTAAATATCCATAAATTGCAAATAAAGTACATAAAGAGACGTGTTTATGCTTGGCCCAACTTGACCCGGACCGTTCTGACAATTACCCAACTTGTCCGTTTTGTCACCTCTATTGGAACTTCTTTATGTGTTTATGATATTGATTTATTTGTTTGACTTTACTTATATTTTTCTTGACCCTTATTCTGATATACATACATTTGATTTGAATATTGAGAAATGTTGCAAGTCTGACCATGTTCTCATAGTTTTGAGTCTATTATATTCATCTATATACTATAATGACATTTTTGAACTTCATTATATGCAGCTTGTATCTCTGTCCTAAAAAAATGGCGGTGATAATCAGGAAGAAGCAGCAAACGGTAGTTTTCGAAGGTGGCATCAAACACAAAGTTTAGATTTATGGAAAGCTTATAACTTTACTGTTCCATGTACAAACTGTAGTCTATGTAGTGTTTTACTGCTCAGAAGTTTTCTTTCGTTAGTCGGTTCTCTAAATCGTGATTATTTTGCGTAATTTTTTTTCTCTTTTGAATGGAGCCGTTGCATCATGTTGCCTTGTTCAAAGTGGTACGTTAAGGCATTCCAGTTATTGCTAGCAATAGCTGAAATAAATATCGAAAATCTATGGTTATCTTTCCAATATGACACTGGCAAATCGGTTGAACTTGTGATGAAATGATGTCGTTGGTTCTTTCATAGTTTCATGCGTGTGTAATAACGCATATAGAATAAAATGTCTCGAATCTCGAGTTTAATGCGGTTAACTAGTTATCATTTAAGTTTGGCTTATTGGTAAACTTGGAAATTTCTAAATTTTGAATCTAATTTGGCCCAAACAATGTTAAAAGTCATCTCAATCTTTTTGGAGAGTTTTGCCTTAGTTCTATGCAAACAATTGTCTTTTTTCTACATTCTTGTGTAATGGGCCGTAGAGGTATTGCATACTGTAAAATGGCCCATATAATATTCGGGCAACGGACCTCAAATTTCAAAATTAAGACCATATTTGCTTAGCTTTTAATTAGAGTGTGTAAAGTTTAATTTTATGTAATTGAATTATTGCACGGCATTCAGTATCATGTTTAACGTGGGCCGGAACAAGTGAAAATGTGGGGTTTAGTACTTCAAGGGCTTATTTGTTTGTTGATATTGTGGTTTGATCTCAAAGGGTGTGTGATCCCCACTCCGCCGGGGATAAATGAAAATGTCGTGGGGAAAAAGGGTACTACAGAGTACAGAGTACTAACGTATCATAAAGATACAGAAACACAAACAAAGAGGACGGGTTGCTAATAAGAAAAAAAAAAAAAAAAAAAAAAAAATAGAGAAGGGGGTGCGGTCTTGAACTCGGGTGGGTTTATGGGTGTAAGAAAGTATACAACCCTTTCATGTGTATTATAGGCTTGTAATCTCATGAGAATGTTCTCACATATAACTAACGATGAGAATGAATTCTAGCCACACAATTTAATTAGTGTATTTTTAAATTAATCGTAAATAAAAAACAAGTGTAAAGGGCACATATGTAATGTACGTGTAGTTAGTTTCCACCATTAACTATTAAGAGTATACTTTAGGGTTTGGCACAAGTACTCCGATTATGAGTTTGAGTTCCGTATATTTTCTAAGGTTATGCCCTCTATAAATATGACTAATTCATAGGGTTTAGTGTGTAACATAGTATCCGAGCCAAATGATCCTGGTGAAACCACCTCCTTATAACAATCACCACCGTCCTAAAATCTATCATACTGTTTTTTTTTTCTTCTTTTCATTCTACCTAGTTTTCTTTTTTCTAATTTACTCAGCTTTAGCACTGAAATGAAAAAGAAATTCGTGAATCAACTTATTCCTTTTATTTCTTCTTTTCAATCGGTGGGGTTTTCATTCACAAGCCGCCGTTCGTTTCGTTTTTTTGTTCTTCTTTTAGATCTTCGTAATATTGTATTGCGTCTCTATTGTATTCTTTTTTTTTTTCTCGTAGCTACTTAACATTCAATCACCCATCATATGCATCACAACATCATGTGCAATTTAATTTGGTTGTGAAATTTTGTTTCCCTAAACCAATCCAATCAATAAGATCCAAGTTAAAAATTCAAAAACCCACAAATCTATTGCTAGCAGCCGTAACATTTTTATTTTATTTTGCTACTTTTATTTTCATGATATTGTTTAATGTTTCGTAAAACAGAATAATAAATTGTAATCGACGTGGGGCTGAACCGCCTAGCTTGACTAGGTTCCAAACCTCCAAAAAAAGAAAAAAAAGAGGAATACAAAAAAAAACTCTCTTTTGCAGCGTTGAAGATGACTGTTATCGTCGACAAAAGTTCTATGCCCAAGTCCTGCTAATCCTTAGGCAAAGCAAGCCACGGCGTGAAAGGAAAAGAAAACGATACGGAAAAGGAATACGCAGTCAAGCAATATACAACCACATCCGCGAATATCTATCTATTCGGAGCATCAAACAAGAGAATTAAAAAAAAGTTATTTTTATTTATTTATTTTGTATTTAGCATTACCTTACAGTCCGAACTTTCGTGATTTCACCGTTCGAACTGCGGGGGAGTGTTAGAGTATAGTTTAGGATTTGGCCCAAGTCCGATTGCGGGCTTGAGTCCCATATGTTTTCTAGGGTTATGCCCTCTAATATTATCAATAATATTCATGGGGTTTAGTGTGTAACATTATCTCCCTCTTTCTATACGTGATCTTCTTCCTCATTAATAATTATTTTCTTTTTAGAACATAACCATCATAAAAATGTCACAGATTTGAAATTGACGATCATGGAGATTGAATGTCGTCATTTAAATAGGAGTATTATTAAAGAATTATATCAGTTATATTTGCTTGGAGACTTGCCCAAAAGAAAATACCGGTAAGGTTTGAATTAGATAAAAGGGGAATCGACCTTGACAACATCCTTTGTCTTCTTTGCAACATGGACATCGAAACATCCGAACACGCCATGGTACTTTGTCCGAAAGTTTCTCAAATTTGGACACTCACACTGAGTTGGTGGAATCAACCGAATACCACGATCGCTAACATCGAAGACGTCGTTATCAACAATCAATCATTAACTTGCAACAACATCGGATCTTCCTTATGGCAACCAACCAAATGGACCGTCTGTTACACTATATGGAAACATAGAAATCTAAAGGTCTTCTCCAAAAATAATTGGATTCCTGCAACTATAATATACGAAATTCAATCCCAAAGTTATAGTTGGATCTCCAAGCGCTCAAGTAAAAAGAATAGAATCGAATGACATCAATGGTTGAGCAACCCCTCCTTCTATGTTGCGGATCCCCCCATCGAGTCGGAGTCTGCTAATGCTCTTCCGAGTTAACGGATGGCCGAAGGGCCTCATTTGTTTATCATAAGGGTCGATTAATCGGGTGGTTAGTTGGTTAGCTTTGTAGTCGTTTGATAGGCACTGTTTTTCCTTCTTCCCCCGGCTTTATTTTTCAAGTTCGTTATCCTTTTTGGTGTACAAATTTGTTCTCTTCGGTCTATCCTTCAAATTTAATAGCCTCCTTTACTAGTACTTCCGACTTCATATGTATAGTTATTATAGGTCCATGTAATTATATTATTATTAATAAAATTACTTTCTTGCTTTTAAAAAAAAAAAAAAAAAAATTAAATTATATCAGTGGATGTATGATCATTTTACATTTATGTAATATATGTTAGACATATTAGTTAGGCTCAAGCCACATATTACGATACATTACAATATTTAGAGGATGCATGAACATTTTCTCCAAAAAAATATTGTATATTCCAATGCATCATGCATATATAAAGATTGTATTATGATGCATCTCATATGTATGAAATATCCATATCAATTAATTTCAAATAAGAATTATTATCGTCATATGTATGAAAGTCTATATATTTTATCAAACCTTGAAGTCACAAATGATGCATTCATGCATCACATTCACATATGGCATACATATATCCATTATTAAATAATATTGAACGGATTTGGATGCGGTTAACATACATACATGGCTGATCGATACCAACGTAAAACGAGTATGGATGATACTTAAATATTGATCGGATTTATTTTGAAAATGGATGTTTTTGAGATGAAAGTTTTTGAATTATTACTTTATTATAGGGAGCAGTTAGATTGTTTTGAAATGGAGTAACTTGGAACTGCCAATTCATACGCATGATAAAAGGATAATTACTTTATTACCCCCTAACTGCACATTAACAATTACCATTACACCCTTTTGTTTAGTTTTGAAATAAAATTAATTAATAATTATTTAAATTAAACATGTAGTCCAGAATTGTTCTCACCAAAGTCATAAATGAGAACGTTCTCAATTGAACGCATCTCGTGTATTATATTATATAAGGGCTAACATAAGTTAGTGCCCGATGCCAAAAGACAAAAATGCCGAATATGAATAGTTGTCTTGGCCTTTTCAATTGATATGTAAGTTTGAACCTATATTGGTTTGTGTTCAAGTTTGTTCATGTTGTTTCATGTGGTCATCTACTCACATTGGGCTGTATAATATGTTTGGAGACAGATAAGATCAGTTATATAATATGAAAACTACCACATTATGTTTGGAGACAGATAAGATCAGTTATATAATATGGGGAGTAGATGCCTATAGTCGTCTTCGGTGCATGTGCGAAGTGTGCAGGCGCACATGGCCCCACATTTTTAAAGGGTCTAAAATTTTGAAAAATCTATGTAATAATTCATTTATTCGTACATTGTAACGGAATATCTTACTTGCGGTCTATTATCTAACAAGAAAGATTTAATAGATTGACGTTTATATGTATTAAAAACAATATAATGAGAGTATTAACTATAAAGAGTTGACCAATTACTTCGTTACAAAAAATGTTAGGATTACGGTTTTATATAAACAATAGTGAAACTATAACAAGTTGACAACTATTTGAGAACAATACTTTGCAACGGTTGTTTTGCAATTTTTTTAATTCTATTGATTACGCTATCATAGTATTATATATTATACGTATTGAAAAAAAAATAACATTTATAGGGGCCCTTTTTAAGTTTCGAGCAGGGCCTTCGAAATTAGAGAGACGGCCCTGCCTATAGTCATTTTGTTTTGTTTAAGTTACTCGAATTGTTTGGATACACGTAATAATGACAATAAATCGAATATGGATATGGTGAGTCTATATTCATATTCATATTTCATTTAATTTTTAAAATTCATATTCATATCCATAAAAATATATTTTTTCCATCCATTTTCATATTCGTTGGATTAAACGGGTTAATAGATATTCGCTGGATGTTAATTTTTTTTTATAAATATTCATATTATGAAATGAAATTGTCAAATTATTTTTAACAAAAGATATGTAATATATGTAAGAGATACGAATTTAATAATATTCACATAGTTGTATGATAACTATCAATATTTTTAAAAGCATTTTAATAGTTTATAGTTATTTATTCGAACGTTTTCTGGTCAAAATAATAACATTTATCTTAAAGTATTTTTTTAAATGTTTATATTTTCACCTAATCTTAATTTTTAGGAATTTTTTTTTAAATAACGAAACAAAATTACGCCCCATTTTCCTTAAAAAAGTGTTTCATATATTATTATATTATTCCGGTCAAAAAAGTCATAGAGCACGTTCTATCGAACCGTTGATGTCCCTAAATACGCGTTTCAGTTAGTTAGTTCAATCCTCGTTGTATGTCATTCATTTTTTTATTTTTTTTTCTCGTTTATGGATATTATGGAGTATGATACGGTCAACCGCTAACTCCTAGGATAAAGCCGATTCGAGATGGCGAGTCTCCAAAGAAAATAGACTTGTGGAAAAGAGTCTTTGGACTAAACCAAATATTTCATTCATTCATAATTCATAATAAAGAAAACATACATATTTATACTAAGAAATGCTACTCCTACTAAACAGACATGACTAACTGTCAAATAAAACTTCCATCCTAATTACTAGTTGAAAACATTATAAAATAACTAAGCTAGTTGCACTCAATAAGGGAACATGGGGTAGTTCATGGTCACGTATACATTTGTTGCATGAATTGAGGAACATGGTACGTGCTACCAACAAGCATGAACGTACAACCCGTTAATTCAGGTTAATTGATACTTTACTAACTCATTCATTTATTTCATTCGATCAGTATGATTGACATTCCCGAGTCTCGTATCAATACCCACCGGTTGAAAACCAACCTTGTCCTCAAGGTTGAGACTTGCGGGACTTATCTTCCACGGCGGTTTCGGGGGTGGTTGTAAGAAATGGAACAAATGCTCAACCAGCAGCCACTGATTTTCTTCCAACAACAATTGCCACGTTCCTATCGTTGTAGTCAACACTAAAGACTTCTGACCCTTTTCTTTATACCAGCCAAATGCAAAATTGTATATCTTGTTAAGATTTTGATCTTTTTTTAACGTAGAAAACATCAACATTAATGGTATCATTTTGAGGATTTTTTCTAGTGAATCTACCCCATGAGATTGCAAGCCACCAACAAACTCTTGCTTTGAAAATTCACACAAAGGAGCACCTTGCACATATGGTTGGTTTCCCTGAATGATGACATCAAGGATAGATTTTAGTTGTTCATGTGCCTCAAATATAGTAGGTTGAAGACGGGTAGGGGGCACTTTTGGTGGTTTGGTAGTAATGTCGACATGAAGGTCAGAATCAGGGGGCTGTTTGGGTGGTCCGGGGGTATCGGAAGTGGTGGTTGGAAGCGGTTCAATAAAGTCGGATTTGGTGATGGCGGGCTCGAGGTTGGTAGTAGCGGTGTTACGGGTGGCGAGTTGATTAGATATCTTTTCAAATTGGCTGTTCGTGGTGGCGAAATGAGTTGAGAGTTGTTTAGATATAGTTTCGAGTAGACGGTTGGTGTTGGCAGTATGTTGATCCAACATGGTGTCGAATTTGGTGATGAATGTGTTCATGTTATCAACGAAAGTCGCAAGGGACTCACGTTGACTCAATGAAAGCACCATTGATATGGTGTATTCGAGTCAACCGCTAACTCCTAGGATAAAGCCGATTCGAGATGGCGAGTCTCCAAATAAAATAGACTTGTGAAAAAGAGTCTTTGGACTAAACCAAATATTTCATTCATTCATAATTCATAATAAAGAAAACATACATATTTATACTAAGAAATGCTACTCCTACTAAACAGACGTGACTAACTGTCAAATAAAACTTCCATCCTAATTACTAGTTGAAAACATTATAAAATAACTAAGCTAGTTGCACTCAATAAGGGAACATGGGGTAGTTCATGGTCACGTATACATTTGTTGCATGAATTGAGGAACATGGTACGTGCTACCAACAAGCATGAACGTACAACCCGTTAATTCAGGTTAATTGATACTTTACTAACTCATTCATTTATTTCATTCGATCAGTATGATTGACATTCCCGAGTCTCGTATCAATACCCACCGGTTGAAAACCAACCTTGTCCTCAAGGTTGAGACTTGCGGGACTTATCTTCCAAGGCGGTTTCGGGAGTGGTTGTAAGAAATGGAACAAATGCTCAACCAGCGGCCACTGATTTTCTTCCAACAACAATTGACACGTTCCTATCGTTGTAGTCAACGCTAAAGACTTCTGACCCTTTTCTTTATACCAGCCAAATGCAAAATTGTATATCTTGTTAAGATTTTGATCTTTTTTTAACATAGAAAACATCAACATTAACGGTATCATTTTGAGGATTTTTTCTAGTGAATCTAACCCATGAGATTGCAAGCCACCAACAAACTATTGCTTTGAAAATTCACACAAGGGAGCACCTTGCACATATGGTTGGTTTCCCTGAATGTTGACATCAAGGCTAGATTTTAGTTGTTCATGTGCTTCAAATATAGTAGGTGGAAGACGGGTAGGGGGCACTTTTGGTGGTTTGGTAGTAATGTCGACATGAAGGTCAGAATCGGGGGGCTGTTTGGGTGGTCCGGGGGTGTCTGAAGTGGTGGTTGGAAGCGGTTCAATAGAGTCGGATTTGGTGATGGCGGGCTCGAGGTTGGTAGTAGCGGTGTTACGGGTGGCGAGTTGATTAGATATCTTTTCAAATTGGCTGTTCGTGGTGGCGAAATGAGTTGAGAGTTGTTTGGATATAGTTTCGAGTAGACGGTTGGTGTTGGCAGTATGTTGATCCAACATGGTGTCGAATTTGGTGATGAATGTGTTCATGTTATCAACGAAAGTCGCAAGGGACTCACGTTGACTCAATGAAAGCACCATTGATATGGTGTATTCGAGTCAACCGCTAACTCTTAGGATAAAGCCGATTCGAGATGGCGAGTCTCCAAATAAAATAAACTTGTGGAAAAGAGTCTTTGGACTAAACCAAATATTTCATTCATTCATAATTCATAATAAAGAAAACATACATATTTATACTAAGAAATGCTACTCCTACTAAACAGACGTGACTAACTGTCAAATAAAACTTCCATCCTAATTACTAGTTGAAAACATTATAAAATAACTAAGCTAGTTGCACTCAATAAGGGAACATGGGGTAGTTCATGGTCACGTATACATTTGTTGCATGAATTGAGGAACATGGTACGTGCTACCAACAAGCATGAACGTACAACCCGTTAATTCAGGTTAATTGATACTTTACTAACTCATTCATTTATTTCATTCGATCAGTATGATTGACATTCCCGAGTCTCGTATCAATACCCACCGGTTGAAAACCAACCTTGTCCTCAAGGTTGAGACTTGTGGGACTTATCTTCCACGACGGTTTCGGAGGTGGTTGTAAGAAATGGAACAAATGCTCAACCAGCGGCCACTGATTTTCTTCCAGCAACAATTGCCACGTTCCTATCATTGTAGTCAACGCTAAAGACTTCTGACCCTTTTCTTTATACCAGCCAAATGCAAAATTGTATATCTTGTTAAGATTTTGATCTTTTTTTAAAGTAGAAAACATCAACATTAATGGTATCATTTTGAGGATTTTTTCTAGTGAATCTACCCCATGAGATTGCAAGCCACCAACAAACTCTTGCTTTGAAAATTCACACAAGGGAGCACCTTGCACATATGGTTGGTTTTCCTGAATGTTGACATCAAGGCTAGATTTTAGTTGTTCATGTGCCTCAAATATAGTAAGTGGAAGACGGGTAGGGGGCACTTTTGGTGGTTTGGTAGTAATGTCGACATGAAGGTCAGAATCAGGGGGCTGTTTGGGTGGTCCAGGGTGTCGAAAGTGGTGGTTGGAAGCGGTTCAATAGAGTCGGATTTAGTGATGGCGGGCTCGAGGTTGGTAGTAGCGGAGTTACGGGTGGCGAGTTGATTATATATCTTTTCAAATTGGCTGTTCGTGGTGGCAAAATGAGTTGAGAGTTGTTTAGATATAGTTTCGAGTAGACGGTTGGTGTTGGCAGTATGTTGATCCAACATGGTGTCGAATTTGGTGATGAATGTGTTCGTGTTATCAACGAAAGTTGCAAGGGACTCACGTTGACTCAATGAAAGCACCATTGATACAGTTTATTCTATTGAAATAAATAGATGATGTGTTGGAGTGGTCTAATACCACATGTATTTTGTGGTGGATGTTGCCACTACGATGACTTTGGTGATTCTTCCAACTGACCACCATCCAACTTGCATTTCTTATTTACCATCTTGCCATTACCATTCTCTATAAATAGAGAATCCTACAAGCAGATTGAATCATCCCAACACATTCTTTCTTTCTTCTTCTTGTGTTTCTAGTAGTCTAATAGAGAGTTAGTAAGTGATAAGTCTCCTAATTATAAGAGATATAAAGCTTAGTATTTATCCTTATAATTAGAGAGAAGTGTAATTCCTATTATTCATATTAGTGAAACGTTTCTTTCCTTGCCCGTGGTTTTTACCCTATTGGGGTTTTCCACGTTAAATCTTGGTGTTCCTTTATTATCGTTTTTCATATTATTACTAGCGGATTGCTATAATTCGGTGTCGCTTTTCTCAACAAGTGGTATCAAGAGCTAAGGTCTAATATCTAATGTGTATTAATCTACTTATCGTATGCTCTGTGATTGCCACGGGAGTGGATCGTCCACATCAGAAAATAAGTAAGATTATTTTCACTCGATAAAAGTTCCCGGGTACTATTTCTCGGAAAAATAGTATTGTCGAAAAGAAGATTGTGATTATAGCAATGTCTACGAAATTCGAAATTGAAAAGTTCAACGGGAGTAACTTCTCGTTATGGAAACTAAAGATGAAAGCTATCCTGAGAAAGGATAAGTGTTTGGCGGCCATCAGTGGACGGTCCGCCGAAGTCACTGATGAAAAATGGGAAGAGATGGACGGTCAGGCTATCGCAAATCTTCATCTGGCACTAGCAAATGGCGTTTTGTCTAGCATAGAAGAAAATAAGATGGCGAAAGAGATTTGGGATCACCTCGTAAAATTGTACGAGACCAAATCACTCCACAATAAGATATTCCTTAAGAGGAAACTTTATGCGCTACGCATGAATGAATCTACTTCAGTTAATGAGCACATTAATTCTTTGAATACTCTATTTTCTCAACTCGCTTAATTAAGTTGCAATATAGAGCCAAAAGAACATGCTGAACTTTTACTTCAGAGTCTACCTGACTCGTATGATCAACTCATTATTAACTTAACCAATAATGTTCTCTCGGAGTATCTAGTCTATGATGAAGTTGCGGCTGCTATTCTAGAAGAAGAAAATCGGCACAATAACAAGGAGGACAAACAAGCCGGTTCACGATAATGGAGGCCTTGGTGGTGTCAGGAGGGAGATCAACGAAACGTGGCCCAAGTAGGATTCACAATCATGGTAAACCGAAGTCTAAAAAGAAGAAGACCTATACATGCTACAATTGTGGCAAGAAAGGTCACCTGAAGAAGGATTGTCGGAGTTTAAATAACTTAAATCCTCAAGGAAATATTGCAAGCACTTCAGATAATGGGACTGCTTTGGTTAGTGAGGCAGTGGTAGCAAATGAAGGCAGAAAGACATTTGTTGATGTCTGGTTATTTGACTCGGGAGCTACTTTTCACATGACCCCTAGAAGAGAATGGTTCACACAATATGAACGTATCTCAGGAGGATCTGTATACAGTTGCATTGATCACAAACTAAAGATCATTGAAATTGGAGATATCATTATGAAGATGCACGATGGTACAGTTCGTACTATTCAAGGTGTACGACACGTGGAGGGTTTGAAGAAGAACTTATTGTCTGTAGGACAATTGGATGATCTTGGTTGTAAGATGGTGATACATGAGAAGATCATGATAATCAAGAAAGGCGCGATTGTACTTATGAAAGGAGAAAAGGTGGGTGCTAATTTATACATTCTAAAAGGCGAGACGGTACATGAAGCAGAAGCATCTGTAGCTTCGAATAGGTCAAGTGATAAAGTTGCTATGACATGGCATCAAAAGCTTGGACACATGTCTGAATAATGTATGAAGATTCTTGTTGAAAGAAATCTTATTCCTGGTCTTACAAAGGTATCACTACCTTTCTGTGAGCATTGTGTAATCAGCAAGCAGCATTGCCTGAAGTTTAACACATCAAATTCTAGAAGTAAATTGGTTCTGGAATTGGTTCACTCTGATGTGTGGCAAGCACCAGTTCAATCCCTAGGAGAACAAAGTATTTTGTATCATTTATTGATAATTACACTAGGAGATGTTGGGTGTACCCAATCAAGAGGAAAGCAGATGTGTTTGAAGTTTTCAAACTTTACAAAGCGTGGGTTGAACTTGAAACTGGTAAAAAGATCAAGTGTTTAAGGACTGATAATGGAGGAGAATACACTGGTGATGAATTTGATAAGTTCTGCAAACAAGAAGGTATCAAAAGGCAGTTCACGATGGCATACACTCCTCAACAAAATGGAGTGGCAGAACGGATGAACAGAACCTTGTTAGATAGAATGAGGGTGATGTTGGCAACTGCAAGCTTGGAAAAATCATTCTGGGCAGAAGCAGTAAGTACTGCCTGTTACGTGATAAATCGATCACCATCAACTGCAATTGAGTTGAAATCGCCGATGGAAATGTGGACTGGAAAACCAGTTGATTATTCTGACCTTCATGTATTTGAAAGTCCTGTGTACGCAATGTACAGTTCTCAAGAAATGACAAAGTTGGATCCGAAGTCCAGAAAGTGTTTGTTCTTGGGGTATGCTGATGGAGTTAAGGGGTATCGCTTGTGGGACCCCACTGCCCACAAAGTAGTCATCAGCAGAGATGTTGTCTTTACAAAAGACAAAGATCTTGAAGATGTTAGCACTTCAAAAGAAACTATACCGATACAGGTGGGTAATGAATTTCAGAAAGATTCTTCTGAAGCAGTACCAGAGTGAAATATCCCGTTCTTATTGATTAAAAACGTTCCATATTAATTGATTTCATTGCGAGGTTTTGACCTCTATATGAGACGTTTTTCAAAGACTGCATTCATTTTTAAAACAAACCATAACCTTTATTTCATAAATAAAGGTTTAAAAAGCTTTACGTAGATTATCAAATAATGATAATCTAAAATATCCTGTTTACACATGACCATTACATAATGGTTTACAATACAAATATGTTACATCGAAATCAGTTTCTTGAATGCAATTTTTACACAATATCATACAAACATGGACTCCAAATCTTGTCCTTATTTTAGTATGCAACAGCGGAAGCTCTTAGTATTCACCTGAGAATAAACATGCTTTAAACGTCAACAAAAATGTTGGTGAGTTATAGGTTTAACCTATATATATCAAATCGTAACAATAGACCACAAGATTTCATATTTCAATACACATCCCATACATAGAGATAAAAATCATTCATATGGTGAACACCTGGTAACCGACATTAACAAGATGCATATATAAGAATATCCCCATCATTCCGGGACACCCTTCGGATATGATATAAATTTTGAAGTACTAAAGCATCCGGTACTTTGGATGGGGTTTGTTAGGCCCAATAGATCTATCTTTAGGATTCGCATCAATTAGGGTGTCTGTTCCCTAATTCTTAGATTACCAGACTTAATAAAAAGGGGCATATTCGATTTCGATAATTCAACCATAGAATGTAGTTTCACGTACTTGTGTCTATTTTGTAAATCATTTATAAAACCTGCATGTATTCTCATCCCAAAAATATTAGATTTTAAAAGTGGGACTATAACTCACTTTCACAGATTTTTACTTCGTCGTGAAGTAAGACTTGGCCACTGGTTGATTCACGAACCTATAACAATATATACATATATATCAAAGTATGTTCAAAATATATTTACAACACTTTTAATATATTTTGATGTTTTAAGTTTATTAAGTCAGCTGTCCTTGTTAGTAACCTACAACTAGTTGTCCACAGTTAAATGTACAGAAATAAATCGATAAATATTATCTTGAATCAATCCACGACCCAGTGTATACGTATCTCAGTATTGATCACAACTCAAACTATATATATTTTGGAATCAACCTCAACCCTGTATAGCTAACTCCAACATTCACATATAGAGTGTCTATGGTTGTTCCGAAATATATATAGATGTGTCGACATGATAGGTCAAAACATTGTATACGTGTCTATGGTATCTCAAGATTACATAATATACAATACAAGTTGATTAATTTATGGTTGGAATAGATTTGTTACCAATTTTCACGTAGCTAAAATGAGAAAAATTATCCAATCTTGTTTTACCCATAACTTCTTCATTTTAAATCCGTTTTGAGTGAATCAAATTGCTATGGTTTCATATTGAACTCTATTTTATGAATCTAAACATAAAAAGTATAGGTTTATAGTCAGAAAAATAAGTTACAAGTCGTTTTTGTAAAGGTAGTCATTTCAGTCGAAAGAACGACGTCTAGATGACCATTTTAGAAAACATACTTTCACTTTGAGTTTAACCATGATTTTTGGATATAGTTTCATGTTCATAAGAAAAATCATTTTTCCAGAAGTATAGCTTTTAAATCAAAGTTCTTCTTAGCTTTTAATTATCCCAACCAAAACAGCCCTCGGTTTTACTACGACGTCGTATATCCAGTTTTATGGTGTTTATCGTGTTTTCGGGTTTTAAATCATTAAGTTAGCATATCATATAGATATATAACATGTGTTTAGTTGATTTTAAAAGTCTAGTTAGAAGGATTAACTTTATTTGCGAACAAGTTTAGAATTAACTAAACTATGTTCTAGTGATTACAAGTTTATAACGTTGAATAAGACAGCTTTTTATGTATGGATCGAATGATGTTATGAACATCATTACTACCTCAAGTTCCTTGGATAAACCTACTGGAAATGAGAAAAATGGATCTAGCTTCAAAGGATCTTTGGATGGCTTGAAAGTTCTTGAAGCAGAATCATGACACGAAAACAATTTCAAGTAAGATTTCTACTCGAAATAAGATTGTTATAGTTATAGAAATTGAATTAAAGTTTGAATATGATTATTACCTTGTATTAGAAAGATAACCTACTGTAAGTAACAAAGGTTTCTTGATCTTGGTTGATTACTTGGAATGGATTTAGAAAACTTGGAAGTAAACTTGCAATCTTGGAAGTATTCTTGATTTTATGAAACTAGAACTTTTGGAATTTATGAAGAACACTTAGAACTTGAAGATAGAACTTGAGAGAGATCAATTAGATGAAGAAAATTGAAGAATGAAAGTGTTTGTAGGTGTTTTTGGTCGTTGGTGTATGGATTAGATATAAAGGATATGTAATTTTGTTTTCATGTAAATAAGTCATGAATGATTACTCATATTTTTGTAATTTTATGAGATATTTCATGCTAGTTTCCAAATAATGGTTCTCACATGTGTTAGGTGACTCAAATGGGCTGCTAAGAGCTGATCATTGGAGTGTATATACCAATAGTACATACATCTAAAAGTTGTGTATTGTACGAGTACGAATACGGGTACATACGAGTAGAATTGTTGATGAAACTGAACGAGGATGTAATTGTAAGCATTTTTGTTAAGTAGAAGTATTTTGATAAGTGTCTTGAAGTCTTTCAAAAGTGTATGAATACATATTAAAACACTACATGTATATACATTTTAACTGAGTCGTTAAGTCATCGTTAGTCGTTACATGTAAATGTTGTTTTGAAACCTTTAGGTTAACGATCTTGTTGAATGTTGTTAACCCATTGTTTATTATAACAAATGAGATGTTAAATTGTTATATTATCATGATATTATGATATATAATATATCTTAGTATGATATATATACAGTTAAATGTCGTTACAACGATAATCGTTACATATATGTCTCGTTTCGAAATCATTAAGTTAGTAGTCTTATTTTTACATATGTATTTCATTGTTAATACACTTAATAATATATTTACTTATCATTTAACATAATTAACCAAGTGTATCAATATCTTAATATGATTCATATGTACCTATTAAGACGTTGTTATAACGATAATCGTTATATATATCATTTTCGAGTTTCTTAAATTAATAGTCTCATTTTTTTGTATATAACTCATTGTTAAAATACCTAATGAGATACATACTTATAATAAAATCATGTTAACTATATATATAACCATATATATGTCATCGTATAGTTTTTACAAGTTTTAACGTTCGTGAATCACCGGTCAACTTGGGTGGTCAATTGTCTATATGAAACCTATTTCAATTAATCAAGTCTTAACAAGTTTGATTGCTTAACATGTTGGAAACACTTAATCATGTAAATAACAATTTCATTTAATATATATATAAACATGGAAAAGTTCGGGTCACTACAGTACCTACCCGTTAAATAAATTTCGTCCCGAAATTTTAAGCAGTTGGAGGTGTTGACGTATCTTCTGGAAATAAATGCGGGTATTTCTTCTTCATCTGATCTTCACGCTCCCAGGTGAACTCGGGTCCTCTACGAGCATTCCATCGAACCTTAACAATCGGTATCTTGTTTTGTTTAAGTCTTTTAACCTCACGATCCATTATTTCGACGGGTTCTTCGATAAATTGAAGTTTTTCGTTGATTTGGATTTCATCTAACGGAATAGTGAGATCTTCTTTAGCAAAACATTTCTTCAAATTCGAGACGTGGAAAGTGTTATGTACAGCCGCGAGTTGTTGAGGTAACTCAAGTCGGTAAGCTACTGGTCCGACACGATCAATAATCTTGAATGGTCCAATATACCTTGGATTTAATTTCCCTCGTTTACCAAATCGAACAACGCCTTTCCAAGGGGCAACTTTAAGCATGACCATCTCTCCAATTTCAAATTCTATATCTTTTCTTTTAATGTCAGCGTAGCTCTTTTGTCGACTTTGGGCGGTTTTCAACCGTTGTTGAATTTGGATGATCTTCTCGGTAGTTTCTTGTATTATCTCCGGACCCGTAATCTGTCTATCCCCCACTTCACTCCAACAAATCGGAGACCTTCACTTTCTACCATAAAGTGCTTCAAACGGCGCCATCTCAATGCTTGAATGGTAGCTGTTGTTGTAGGAAAATTCTGCTAACGGTAGATGTCGATCCCAACTGTTTCCGAAATCAATAACACATGCTCGTAGCATGTCTTCAAGCGTTTGTATCGTCCTTTCGCTCTGCCCATCAGTTTGTGGATGATAGGCAGTACTCATGTCTAGACGAGTTCCTAATGCTTGCTATAATGTCTGCCAGAATCTTGAAATAAATCTGCCATCCCTATCAGAGACAATAGAGATTGGTATTCCATGTCTGGAGATGACTTCCTTCAAATACAGTCGTGCTAACTTCTCCATCTTGTCATCTTCTCTTATTGGCAGAAAGTGTGCTGATTTGGTGAGACGATCAACTATTACCCAAATAGTATCAAAACCACTTGCAGTCCTTGGCAATTTAGTGATGAAATCCATGGTAATGTTTTCCCATTTCCATTCCGGGATTTCGGGTTGTTGAAGTAGACCTGATGGTTTCTGATGCTCAGCTTTGACCTTAGAACAAGTCAAACATTCTCCTACGTATTTAGCAACATCGGCTTTCATACCCGGCCACCAAAAATGTTTCTTGAGATCCTTGTACATCTTTCCCATTCCAGGATGTATTGAGTATCTGGTTTTATGAGCTTCTCTAAATACCATTTCTCTCATATCTCCAAATTTTGGTACCCAAATCCTTTCAGCCCTATACCGGGTTGCGTTTTCCCGAATATTAAGGTGCTTCTCCAATCCTTTGGGTATTTCATCCTTTAAATTTCCCTCTTTTAAAACTCCTTGTTGCGCCTCCTTTATTTGAGTAGTAAGGTTATTGTGAATCATTATATTCATAGATTTTACTCGAATGGGTTCTCTGTCCTTCCTGCTCAAGGCGTCGGCTACCACATTTGCCTTCCCCGGGTGGTAACGAATCTCAAAGTCGTAATCATTCAACAATTCAATCCACCTACGCTGCCTCATATTCAGTTGTTTCTGATTAAATATGTGTTGAAGACTTTTGTGGTCGGTATATATAATACTTTTGACCCCATATAAGTAGTGCCTCCAAGTCTTTAATGCAAAAACAACCGCGCCTAATTCCAAATCATGCGTCGTATAATTTTGTTTGTGAATCTTCAATTGTCTAGACGCATAAGTAATCACCTTCGTCCGTTGCATTAATACACAACCGAGACCTTGCTTTGATGCGTCACAATAAATCACAAAATCATCATTCCCTTCAGGCAATGACAATATAGGTGCCGTAGTTAGCTTTTTTTCAATAATTGAAACGCCTTCTCTTGTTCATCCTTCCATTCAAATTTCTTCCCTTTATGCGTTAATGCGGTCAAGGGTTTTGCTATTTTGGAGAAATCTTGGATTAATTTTCTGTAGTAACCAGCCAATCCTAAAAATTGACGTATATGCTTCGGAGTTTTTGGGGTTTCCCACTTTTCAACGGTTTTGATCTTTGCCGGGTCCACCTGGATACCTTCTTTGTTCACTATGTGACTGAGGAATTGAACTTCTTCCAACCAAAATGCACACTTTGAAAACTTAGCGTACAGTTTTTCTTTCCTCAATACTTCTAGCACTTTTCTCAAATGTTCTTCGTGCTCTTGATCATTCTTTGAGTAAATAAGTATGTAATCGATGAAAACAATGACAAACTTGTAAAGATATGGCCCACACACTCGGTTCATAAGGTCCATGAACACAGTTGGTGCGTTAGTCAATCCAAACGGCATAACCATAAACTCGTAATGACCATAACGCGTCCTAAAAGTAGTCTTTGGAATATCATCTTCTTTCACCCGCATTTGATGATACCCGGAACGTAAGTCAATCTTTGAATAAACAGACGAGCCATGTAGTTGATCAAATAAGTCGTAGATTCTCGGTAGTGGGTAGCGGTTCTTAATGGTAAGTTTGTTCAACTCTCGGTAGTCGATACACAACCTGAATGTACCATCTTTCTTCTTGACAAACAAAACAGGAGCTCCCCACGGTGATGTGCTTGGTCGAATGAAACCACGCTCTAAAAGTTCTTGTAATTGGCTTTGCAGTTCTTTCATCTCGCTGGGTGCGAGTCTGTAAGGAGCACGAGCTATTGGTGCAGCTCCTGGTACAAGATCTATTTGAAATTCAACGGATCGATGTGGGGGTAATCCCGGTAATTCTTTCGAAAATACATCGGGAAATTATTTTGCGACGGGAACATCATTGATGCTCTTTTCTTCAATTTGTACTTTCTCGACGTGTGCTAGAACAGCATAGCAACCTTTTCTTATTAGTTTTTGTGCCTTCAGGTTACTAATAAGATTTAACTTTGCGTTGCTCTTTTCTCCGTACACCATTAAGGGTTTTCCTTTTTCTCGTATAATGCGAATTGCATTTTTGTAACAAACGATCTCTGCTTTCACTTCTCTCAACCAGTCCATACCAATTATCACATCAAAACTCCCTAACTCTACTGGTATCAAGTCAATCTTAAATGTTTCGCTAACCAGTTTAATTTCTCGATTCCGACATATATTATCTACTGAAATTAATTTACCATTTGCTAATTCGAGTAAAAATTTACTATCCAAAGGCATCAATGGGCAACTTAATTTAGCACAAAAATCTCTACTCATATAGCTTCTATCCGCACCCGAATCAAATAAAACGTAAGCAGATTTATTGTCAAGAAGAAACGTACCCGTAACAAGCTCCAGGTCTTCCTGTGCCTCTGCCGCATTAATATTGAAAACTCTTTCGCGGATTTGTCCATTCGTGTTTTCCTGGTTCGGGAAATTTCTAATAATGTGGCATGGTTTTCCACATTTATAACAAACTACATTGGCATAACTTGCTCCGACACTACTTGCTCCGCCATTACTCGTTCCGACACCATTTGTTCCTTTCGTTCTATTAACCCCTGGTCCGTAGACCTCACACTTCTCCGCGCTATGACCATTTCTTTTACACTTGTTGCAAAATTTGGTGCAGAACCCCGAGTGATACTTTTCACACCTTTGGCATAGCTGCTTCTGATTGTTGTTGTTGTTGCGGTTATTATTGTTGTTGGGATGATTGTTGTAGTTGCTGTTGTTGTTGTTGTTGTTGGGCCGTTTGTTGTAGTTGCGATTGATGTTGCGATTGTTGGGATAGTTGTTGCGATTATTGTTGTAATTGCAGTTGTTGTTGTATTGGTGATTCTTATCACCGTTTTCCTCCCACTTTCTTTTGACTTGCTTCACATTGGCCTCTTCAGCAGTCTATTCTTTAATTCTTTCTTCAATCTGGTTCACTAGTTTGTGAGCCATTCTACATGCCTGTTGTATGGAGGCGGGCTCGTGTGAACTTATATCTTCTTGGATTCTTTCCGGTAATCCTTTCATAAACGCGTCGATCTTCTCTTCCTCATCTTCAAACGCTCCCGGACACAATAAGCACAATTCTGTGAATCGTCTTTCGTACGTGGTAATATCAAATCCTTGGGTTCGTAACCCTCTAAGTTCTGTCTTGAGCTTATTGACCTCGGTTCTGGGACGGTACTTCTCGTTCATCAAGTGCTTGAATGCTGACCACGGTAGTGCGTAAGCATCATCTTGTCCCACTTGCTCTAGATAGGTATTCCACCATGTTAACGCAGAACCTGTGAAGGTATGCGTAGCGTACTTCACTTTATCCTCTTCAGTACACTTACTTATGGCAAACACCGATTCGACCTTCTCGGTCTACCGTTTCAATCCGATCGGTCCTTCGGTTCCATCAAATTCCAAAGGTTTGCAGGCAGTGAATTCTTTGTAGGTGCATCCTACACAATTTCCTGTACTGCTAGATCCAAGGTTATTGTTGGTATGTAGCGCAGCCTGTACTGCAGGTATGTTTGAAGCAAGAAAGGCACGAAATTCCTCTTCATTCATATTCAAGGTGTGTCGAGTAGTCGGTGCCATTTCCTTCAAAATAGTCAAATGAAACGAGTTAATCATATAGAATATCAAGAGTAGTCAATAGTATTTCGTAGCGTAATATGAACTTATTTATAAAAGCTCTTTCTTCATATTAGCGTTTTATACTCTTTAATTCGGGTAGTACCTACCCGTTAAGTTCATACTTAGTAGCTAACATACCATTTCAACTACTACCATTCTATATGAAAAACTAATCACAACAAAAAAAATATCATATTCAAACCTTTATACAATAACTTGCAAACTTACAATACCGCTATTTTACATATAGCATGAAATATAACACATAAAACTTTGATACAAAGTAGTTGCGAAGATAATTCTAGTTAATAAATAAGGCGTTCAGCAAAGGCAACAAAGACACGTAATTCATACGTCCAGAAACAATTCATGCATTCTGGTTTTACTAATACCACTTCCCATCCTTGGTCTTGCGGAACGTAACCGTTGTGACCGATAGTATGACAACGTGTTGTAACGTCGTCAAAAGGGCGAAGGTTACGTAATGACCAACAGTCTCGTAATAACCTAAAAACCTCATTTCTTACCCCAATTACCGACTCCGTCACTTGTGGGAACGTTTTGTTTAATAGTTGTAGCCCGATGTTCTTTTTCTCACTTTGGTGAGAAGCGAACATTACTAACCCATAAGCATCACATGCTTCTTTATGTTGCATGTTAGCCGCTTTTTCTAAATCATGAAGTCCTATATTCGGATACATTGAGTCAAAATAATTTCTTAACCCGTTGCGTAAAATAGCATTTGGGTTCCCCGCAATATATGCGTCAAAGTAAACACATCGTAACTTATGGGTTTCCCAATGTGATATCCCCCATATTTCAAACGAAAGCCTTTTATAAACCAAGGCATTCTTGGAACGTTCTTCGAATGTCTTACAAACTGATTTTGCCACTGGTTGATTCACAAACCTATAACAATATATACATATATATCAAAGTATGTTCAAAATATATTTACAACACTTTTAATATATTTTGATGTTTTAAGTTTATTAAGTCAGCTGTCCTTGTTAGTAACCTACAACTAGTTGTCCACAGTTAAATGTACAGAAATAAATCAATAAATATTATCTTGAATCAATCCACGACCCAGTGTATACGTATCTCAGTATTGATCACAACTCAAACTATATATATTTTGGAATCAACCTCAACCCTGTATAGCTAACTCCAACATTCACATATAGAGTGTCTATGGTTGTTCCGAAATATATATAGATGTGTCGACATGATAGGTCGAAACATTGTATACGTTTCTATGGTATCTCAAGATTACATAATATACAATACAAGTTGATTAAGTTATGGATGGAATAGATTTGTTACCAATTTTCACGTAGCTAAAATGAGAAAAATTATCCAATCTTGTTTTACCCATAACTTCTTCATTTTAAATCCGTTTTGAGTGAATCAAATTGCTATGGTTTCATATTGAACTCTATTTTATGAATCTAAACAGAAAAAGTATAGGTTTATAGTCGGAAAAATAAGTTACAAGTCGTTTTTGTAAAGGTAGTCATTTCAGTCGAAAGAACGACGTCTAGATGACCATTTTAGAAAACATACTTTCACTTTGAGTTTAACCATGATTTTTGGATATAGTTTCATGTTCATAAGAAAAATCATTTTTCCAGAAGTATAGCTTTTAAATCAAAGTTCTTCTTAGCTTTTAATTATCCCAACCAAAACAGCCATCGGTTTTACTACGACGGCGTATATCCAGTTTTATGGTGTTTATCGTGTTTTCGGGTTTTAAATCATTAAGTTAGCATATCATATAGATATAGAACATGTGTTTAGTTTATTTTAAAAGTCTAGTTAAAAGGATTAACTTTATTTGCGAACAAGTTTAGAATTAACTAAACTATGTTCTAGTGATTACAAGTTTATAACGTTGAATAAGACAGCTTTTTATGTATGAATCGAATGATGTTATGAACATCATTACTACCTTAAGTTCCTTGGATAAACCTACTGGAAATGAGAAAAATGGATCTAGCTTCAAAGGATCCTTGGATGGCTTGAAAGTTCTTGAAGCAGAATCATGACACGAAAACAATTTCAAGTAAGATTTCTACTCGAAATAAGATTGTTATAGTTATAGAAATTGAATTAAAGTTTAAATATGATTATTACCTTGTATTAGAAAGATAACCTACTGTAAGTAACAAAGGTTTCTTGATCTTGGTTGATTACTTGGAATGGATTTAGAAAACTTGGAAGTAAACTTGCAATCTTGGAAGTATTCTTGATTTTATGAAACTAGAACTTTTGGAATTTATGAAGAACACTTAGAACTTGAAGATAGAACTTGAGAGAGATCAATTAGATGAATAAAATTGAAGAATGAAAGTGTTTGTAGGCGTTTTTGGTCGTTGGTGTATGGATTAGATATAAAGGATATGTAATTTTGTTTTCATGTAAATAAGTCATGAATGATTATTCATATTTTTGTAATTTTATGAGATATTTCATGCTAGTTTCCAAATGATGGTTCCCACATGTGTTAGGTGACTCACATGGGCTTCTAAGAGCTGATCATTGGAGTGTATATACCAATAGTACATACATCTAAAAGCTGTGTATTGTACGAGTACGAATACGGGTACATACGAGTAGAATTGTTGATGAAACTGAACGAGGATGTAATTGTAAGCATTTTTGTTAAGTAGAAGTATTTTGATAAGTGTCTTGAAGTCTTTCAAAAGTGTATGAATACATATTAAAACACTACATGTATATACATTTTAACTGAGTCGTTAAGTCATCGTTAGTCGTTACATGTAAATGTTGTTTTGAAACCTTTAGGTTAACGATCTTGTTGAATGTTGTTAACCCATTGTTTATTATAACAAATGAGATGTTAAATTGTTATATTATCATGATATTATAATATATAATATATCTTAGTATGATATATATACAGTTAAATATCGTTACAACGATAATCGTTACATATATGTCTCGTTTCGAAATCATTAAGTTAGTAGTCTTATTTTTACATATGTATTTCATTGTTAATACACTTAATAATATATTTACTTATCATTTAACATAATTAACCAAGTGTATCAATATCTTAATATGATTCATATGTACCTAGTAAGACGTTGTTATAACGATAATCGTTATATATATCGTTTTCGAGTTTCTTAAATTAATAGTCTCATTTTTATGTATATAACTCATTGTTAAAATACCTAATGAGATACATACTTATAATAAAATCATGTTAACTATTTATTTAACCATATATCTGTCATCGTATAGTTTTTACAAGTTTTAACGTTCGTGAATCACCGGTCAACTTGGGTGGTCAATTGTCTTATGAAACCTATTTCAATTAATCAAGTCTTAACAAGTTTGATTGCTTAACATGTTGGAAACACTTAATTATGTAAATAACAATTTCATTTAATATATATATAAACATGGAAAAGTTCGGGTCACTACACAGAGCACGATGAAAATCAAGTAGTCGTTGATGAAGCTCCAGCAACTCGTATTTCTAATCAGGAAAGGAAACGTCCAGGGTGGCACTCGGATTATATTATGAAAAACAATGTTGCATATTGTCTTCTAACAGAGGAAGGTGAGCCAACAACTCTTCGCGAGGCACTGAATCATTCAGATGCATCTCAGTGGATGACAGCTATGCAGGAAGAAATTGAAGCACTTTATAAAAATAAAACATGGGAACTTGTGCCATTGCCGAAAGGTAGAAAACCGATTGGAAATAAATGGGTGTATAAGATCAAGCGAAATGGCGATGATCAAGTGGAGCGGTATCGTGAAAGACTGGTGGTTAAAGGATATGCTCAGAAAGAAGGTACGGACTTTAATGAAATATTTTCTCCTATGGTTCGACTTACAACAATTCGAGTAGTTCTAGCGATGTGTGCTACATTTGATTTGCATCTAGAGCAGCTAGATGTGAAAACTGCATTTCTTCATGGAAATCTTGAAGAAGAAATTTATATGCTTCAACCAGATGGTTTTAAACTACAAGGAAAAAAAGAACTTGGTTTGCAGGTTAAAGAAATCTCTGTATGGTCTCAAACAGGCGCCGAGATGTTGGTACAAGAGATTTGATTCTTTCATAATGAGCCTTGAATATAACAGACTTTATGCAGACCCTTGTGCATATTTCAAGAGGTTTGGGGACAATGATTTTGTCATTTTGCTGTTATATGTGGACGACATGTTGGTTGCAGGACCCAACAAAGATCGTATTAATAAGTTGAAGGCTCAATCGGCTAGGGAGTTTGAAATGAAAGACTTAGGTGCCGCAAACAAGATTCTAGGGATGCAAATTCACCGAGACAGAGATAATAGGAAGATTTGGCTTTCTCAAAAGAATTATTTGAGGAAAATCTTGGAGCGTTTCAATATGCAAGATAGTAAGCCAATCTCAACCCCACTTCCTACTAATCTCAAGTTATCCTCCGTTATGTGTCCTAGCAATGAATACGAGAGGAAGGAGATGTCTCGCGTACCGTTTGCATCAGCAGTGAGAAGTTTAATGTTCGCAATGATATGTACAAGACCAGACATTGCACATGCAGTGGGAGTAGTTAGTCGGTACATGACGAATCCTGGTAAAGAGCATTGGAATGCGGTAAAGAGGATCCTTAAATACATCAAGGGAACCTTAGATGTTGCATTATGTTATGGGGAACCGAAATTTATTGTCAAAGGGTATGTTGATTCAGATTATGCAGGTGATATCGATAAAAGTAAATCTACCACTGCATATGTTTTCACACTTTGTGGTGGAATAGTAAGCTGGGTTTCAAAACTGCAGTCAGTTGTGGCGACGTCAACAACAGAGGCAGAATATGTAGCAGCTTGATAAGGCTATAAAGGAACATATATTTTATAGCATTATTCCCCAAGAAAGACAAGATTTTAGTTGGTATTGTTCGATTTACAAGCAATATTCGTTTAAATATTAAAAAGTGAAGACAAAAGGCAGATTCGACAAATTAAAGACGGAAAGGTCCAAAAAGCTAAAAAGTACAAGATTCAATCAAAAAGGTTCAAATTATTGATGAGGAACGTCTCAAAATGACAAGAGTACAAGTTACAAGACGCAAAGTACGCGATTTAAAATAATACGCGAGGACGTTCGAAAATCCGGAACCGGGACCTGAGCCTAGAAGAAACGCCCGACGCAACGGACCAAAAATATCTACTCAACTATGCATATAAATATAATATAATATATAAATAATTATTAAAATTATTTATATATTTATATTATTTATTTATTATGTCGGCAAGCAATCAGACAAAAGATCATGAGCTGGAATCTCTTGCCATGCGACTCGCATGGCTGGAAGGGGAAACTCATGCGAGTCGCATGATCCCCTTTTCCAGGCCACATTCTATTTAAAGCGACTTCTGGCATCCGTTTTCTTTACACCTAATATCTATCTCTCTCTCAATATATACGTAATATATATATATATTTTATATTTTAATTTTAATTTTTATTTTAAATCCTAATAATAAGGGTATGTTAGCGATGTTGTAAGGGTGTAAGTCGAAATTCTGTCCGTGTAACGCTACGCTATTTTTAATCATTGTAAGTTATGTTCAACCTTTTTATATTAATGTCTCGTAGCTAAGTTATTATTATGCTTATTTAAAACGAAGTAATCATGATGTTGGGCTAATTACTAAAATTGGGTAATTGGGCTTTGTACCATAATTGGGGTTTGGACAAAAGAACGACACTTGTGGAAATTAGACTATGGGCTATTAATGGGCTTTATATTTGTTTAACTAAATGAAAGTTTGTTAATGTTAATATAAAGATTTACAATTGGGCGTCCCTATAATTTACCATATACACTCGATCGGACACGATGGGCGGGGTATTCATATGTACGAATAATCGTTCATTTAACCGGACACGGGAATGGATTAATAGCCACTAGAATAATTAAAACAGGGGTGAAATTACATTCAAGGGTAATTGGTGTAATTGTTAACAAAGTAGTAAAACCTTGGTTTACACGCAGTCGATAACCTGGTGTATTCATTAAACAAAGTATTAAAACCTTGTTACAATTCGAATCCCCAATTAGTTGGAATATTTAACTTCGGGTATAATAATAATTTGACAAGGACACTTGCAATTTATATTTATGACTGATGGACTGTTATGGACAAAAACCAGACGGACATATTAAATAATCCAGGACAAAGGACAATTAACCCATGGGCATAAAACTAAAATCAACACGTCAAACACCATGATTACGGAAGTTTAAATAAGCATAATTCTTTTATTTCATATTTAATTTCCTTTATTTTATATTTAATTGCACTTCTAATTATCGCACTTTTATTTATTGTTATTTAATCGCACTTTTTAATTATCGTAAGTTTATTTTATCGCACTTTTATTATTCACAATTTCATTATCGTTATTTACTTTACGCTTTAATTTAAGTCTTGTATTTATTTTATATTTTACATTAGGTTTTAACTGCGACTAAAGTCTTAAAATCGACAAACCGGTCATTAAACGGTAAAAACCCCCCTTTATAATAATAATATTACTTATATATATATTTGTATTTTTATAAAAGTAAACTAATATAGCGTTGAGCTTTGTTTAAAGATTTCCCTGTGGAACGAACCGGACTTACTAAAAACTACACTACTGTACGATTAGGTACACTGCCTATAAGTGTTGTAGCAAGGTTTAAGTATATCCATTCTATAAATAAATAAATATCTTGTGTAAAATTGTATCGTATTTAATAGTTTTTCCTAGTAAAATATAAACTATTTTATATACACCTCGCATAACATCAAGTATTTTTGGCGCCGCTGCCGGGGACGATCTTCTTAAAAGCCGGAAGCGCAACGCTAATAAAAAAAATATATATATAAATATTTTTAGGAGTTTGATAAATATTTAAGTTTTATAAAGTTTCTTTGTTTTTATTTTATAAAAACATAAGTTTTATTTAAGTATTTTGTTTTTATTTAAAAACATAAAAAAAAATTATATATATAATTCTAGTTTTAAGATTTTTATTTATAAAATTATAAAATATTTCTATTTAGATATAAGTTTTTATTATATAAATACTTTTATTAAAACAGAAAATTAAAAACAGAAAAAAAAAATATAAATAAAGAAAAATGCGTCGAATTTAAAGTAAGCTGTCATCTGAATTTCTGAACCCCACGACTCGCGGGGTTTGGTGCCTTGAATACCGCAACTCGCGGAGGGGACCTGACACGAACAGGAAGCCCTAATCCTGCATTTATTACGGATTATTATTAATTATTATTATTATTAACCCTAATTATTATTATTATTATAATTAAGTTTATTTTTAATTTAAGTTTTATTTAATTTATATTTTAGTTAAATTAGTTTAATTAAATTGTAAAATTAGTAGTTTTATTAAATAAATAATATAAAAATAATATTTTTATAAAAATTGTAATTTTTACAACTTTTTGTATATTTTATATTTTGTCCCTTTTTAATTGTTTTAGCGTAATATTTGTATTTTTAGCTCATATTTAGTTTTAAACTTAGTTTTTGCCATAGTTATTTTTACTCCTAGATTTTTAGGCTTTGCCGTAGAATTCCTTAAGTGCTTTTTCTTTAGACTAAGATTTAGGTGCTTTAGAATTTTGCGACGCCTTTTTAAGTTTTAGTTTCTTTTTAAGTTATTTCCATTTGGGATTTAGTTTTTCCTTGTAAGCTTTAATATTTTTAGACCTTTTACTATGTACCAATTATCATTCCAATTAGTAATATCAATTTGCGATTATAATTTTAAGTTAGTTGTAGTAATAAGGTTAGGTTAGTCAAATATTTTTAAGTTTTTATAAGTTTCTTTTATTTTTCCGTCACCTTTTATTTTTTTCAACCATTTTTCTTTTTCTACCTTTTTCGACGAACTCTTTTTCTCTCTTATTTCTCGCTATTCTAGTTTTTAGGACTTAGAATTTTTTTTTTTCTACTTCTTATCTAAATTTCTTAAAATTACGAAAATTTATTTTAAGTGGTTAAATTGATAGACATCAAAATTTTCTGGTTCGTAGTAATAGTTGGATTTGTACGTGGACCGGGTTATTGGAGCCAAACAGTCCTCAATTATATTGAGACCAAACGAATCCTGCCCCTCTGCTGCATCTTTTGGCTATTCGAAACGTGGGCAAAATCAGAAAAGTCTATTGATTGGATAACTTATTATAATTTTTCTTTCCTTTTTAAAACTAATAGGATATTCAGTGAATGCACCGAGCAAGACGTTCACCACTTTTTGTACGTTCACCACCTGTAACTAGATCAAGACATTTAGCAAATATAACCGCCGTTAATTTTTCTTTAGAATCGTCATCCAGTCAACCAAGTACTTCAGTTCAAATTTCCGATAATCCATTTTTTGAACCCGACCTCACAATTGAGAATCCAGAGAATATTCAGGAACGGTTCGTAGATCCTGAACCACTAAACTTTCCTCCGGAACCACCAATCATTCAAACAGAGATTGTTGAGGAACGAACCATTAAATCAGAATCATCTAGTGATACCGATTCAACAAATTCAATTATGGAGAATCTGGAACCTTTAAGTATGGAAGACCGAATGAGAGCTAAACGCACTGGCCAAGGTCACGCAATTACTCATCCAGACATTAATGCGCCAGATTATGAAATCAAAGGACAAATTCTACACATGGTGACTAATCAATGCCAATTTAGTGGTGCGCCGAAGGAAGATCCAAATGAACATCTACGTACCTTTAATAGGATCTGCACACTATTTAAAATCCGAGAAGTGGAGGATGAACAGATATATCTCATGTTATTTCCCTGGACTTTAAAGGGAGAAGCCAAAGATTGGTTGGAATCATTACCTGAAGGGGCGATTGATACATGGGATGTTTTAGTTGACAAATTTCTTAAACAATTCTTTCCTGCATCTAAAGCCGTAAGACTTCAAGCAGAAATTGTTACGTTCACACAGAAACCAAATGAAACTCTATATGAGGCGTGGACAAGATATGGAAAGTTGTTAAGAGGATGTCCGCAACATGGTTTAGACACCTGTCAAATAGTACAAATATTCTACCAAGGATGCGACATCACTACAAGGAAAGACATAGATATAGCAGCGGGTGGTTCTATTATGAAGAAAACCGAAACTGATGCTTACAAAATTATTGATAACACTGCTTCCCACTCACATGAGTGGCACCAAGAAAAAGATATCATTAGATCATCTAAAGCAGCTAGAGCCGATTCTAGCCATGACTTAGATTCCATTTCCGCAAAGATAGATGCTGTGGAGAGACGAATGGAAAAGATGACTAAAGATATTCACTCAATACGAATTAGTTGTGAGCAGTGTGGAGGACCACATTTGACAAAAGATTGTCTCAGTATTGAATTAACAATGGAACAAAGAGAGAATATTTCATACATAAACCAAAGGCCTGGAAATAATTATCAGAATAATTATCAACCGCCAAGACCAATTTACAATCAAAACCAGAATTATAACCGAAATATTCCATACAACAACCAACAAGGTCCTAGCAATCAACAAGTATCCAATAATACTTACAATCAGCAAAGACCTAATTTTCAAAACAAACCACCACAACAAACCGATGATAAAAAGCCGAATTTAGAAGATATGATGACGAAGCTAGTTGAAACTCAAACGCAGTTTTTCACATCTCAGAAACAAACAAATGAACAAAATGCTCAAGCATTTAGAAATCAACAAGCTTCTATTCAAAATCTGGAACAAGAAGTAAGTAACCTAGCAAGGTTAATAGGTGAAAGAAAACCGGGAAGTTTACCTAGTGATACAAACGCTAACCCCCGGAATGAAACAGCTAAAGCCATTACCACAAGAAGTGGTACAACACTTAAACCACCTGAAATACCTGTAACTTCTGATGAAACTACTCCTACTCCACAAGAACCACAACCTGATCAAGATAAGGAAAAAGAACCGGTAGTTGAAAAGGTTAATGAAGATAACACAGTTAATGATAAACCTTATGTTAAACCATACCAACCACCACTTCCTTACCCGAGTAAAATGAAGAAAGAAAAACTTGAAGCCGAGCAATCCAAATTCTTGGATATGTTTAAACAGATAAATGTAAATCTTCCTTTCATTGATGTGATTTCAGGAATGCCAAGGTATGCTAAATTCTTGAAAGATCTAATCACGAATAGAAAGAAAATGGAAGAACTCTCGGCTGTTACTATGAATGCTAATTGTTCAGCAGTGCTGTTGAATAAGATACCAGAAAAACTATCTGATCCAGGAAGTTTCACAATTCCATGTTTTCTGGGTAGTCTTAGTTCAATAGAAGCATTGGCAGACTTAGGTGCTAGTATAAATCTAATGCCGTATTCACTATACGCTAAACTAGACCTTGGAGAACTGAAACCAACAAGAATAAGTATACAACTAGCCGATAGATCAATAAAATATCCTAGAGGGATAATGGAGAACATGCTAGTTAAAGTTGGTACTTTAGTATTTCCAGTAGATTTTGTTGTTTTGGACATGGAAGAAGATTCTCAAGTTCCTCTCATATTAGGAAGACCATTCTTAAACACGGCTAAAGCAATGATAGACGTGTTCGGTAAGAAACTGACCCTAAGTATAGAGGATGAGAGTGTTACCTTTTCAGTTGATAGAGCAATGCAACAACCACAATCTGCAGATGATACATGTTATTATATTCAAACTATAGATGCACATGCAGAATTATTAGAAGAATTTCCAGAATTACAAGGAACAGGAGAATGTTCTTTAGGAGAAGGTAATGAACCAATTGATGAAGCTGAAATGTTAGCTACACTTATAGCTAATGGATATGAACCAACAACAGAAGAAATTCAAATGCTAAAAGAAGAAGACAGATATCGATATAAATCATCGATAGAAGAACCTCCGAAATTAGAGTTAAAGCCACTTCCAAACCATTTGGAATACGCTTATTTACATGGTGAATCTGAATTACCTGTAATAATATCGTCTTCTCTTACTGAAAATGAGAAATCACAACTCATTTCTGTGTTGAAAGCTCATAAACCAGCCATTGCATGGAAGATTCATGATATTAAAGGAATAAGTCCTTCGTATTGCACACATAAAATCCTTATGGAAGAAGGTCATAAAATGTATGTGCAACGCCAACGAAGACTAAATCCTAATATGCAAGATGTAGTTAAGAAAGAGATTATTAAACTGCTAGATGCAGGTTTGATATATCCAATTTCTGATAGTCCATGGGTAAGCCCAGTTCAATGCGTACCTAAGAAGGGTGGCATGACTGTTATCACAAATGAGAAAAATGAGCTTATTCCTACTAGGACTGTAACAGGATGGCGTGTATGTATTGATTATAGAAAATTAAATGACGCCACCAGAAAAGATCACTTTCCCTTACCTTTCATAGATCAAATGTTGGAAAGATTAGCCGGAAATAGTTACTATTGTTTTCTAGATGGATTTTCCGGATATTTTCAAATTCCAATAGCACCCGAAGATCAAGAGAAAACCACATTCACGTGCCCTTATGGTACTTTTGCTTACAAACGCATGCCATTTGGACTTTGTAACGCACCTGCAACCTTTCAAAGGTGTATGATGGCGATTTTTCACGACATGATAGAAGAATGCATGGAAGTATTCATGGATGACTTTTCAGTTTTCGGTGATACATTTAAATCATGTCTAGTTAATCTGGAACGAATGCTAATTAGATGCGAAAAATCAAATCTAGTACTTAATTGGGAGAAATGCCATTTCATGGTTAAAGAAGGCATCGTTCTTGGACATAAAATTTCAAAAGAAGGAATTGAAGTGGATAGAGCTAAAGTAGATGCAATTGCTAAACTTCCACATCCCACAAATGTTAGAGGAGTTAGGAGTTTTCTAGGGCATGCCGGTTTTTACCGACGTTTCATAAAAGATTTTTCTAAAATTGCCACTCCTATGAATAAACTCCTAGAAAAGGATGCGCCATTCATCTTTTCAGATGAGTGTATCAAATCTTTTAATATTCTTAAAGAAAAACTCACTAATGCACCAATCATGATAACACCAAATTGGAATCTACCATTTGAACTAATGTGCGATGCAAGTGATTTTGCAATGGGAGCCGTTTTAGGACAAAGGATTGAAAAACGATTTCAACCTATATATTATGCTAGTAAGACATTACAAGGAGCACAAACGAACTATACAACTACTGAAAAAGAACTCCTTGCTATTGTCTTTGCTTTTGACAAATTTCGATCATATCTCGTTCTAGCAAAAACGGTGGTCTATACCGACCATTCTGCTCTTAGATACCTATTTTCAAAACAAGATGCTAAACCAAGATTAATCCGTTGGATCTTACTCTTACAAGAGTTTGATATTGAAATCCGAGATAAAAAGGGAGCAGAAAATCTCGCCGCTGATCATCTTTCTCGTCTTGAAAATCCCGAATTAGAAGTTCTAAATGAATCAGCCATACAAGACAACTTTCCTGATGAATATCTATTGAAGATAGATTATAAAGAAATCCCATGGTTTGCAGACTATGCAAACTACTTAGTTTGTGGATTCCTTGAAAAAGGATTATCGTACCAAAGACGAAAGAAATTCTTCAGTGATATAAAACACTATTTCTGGGAAGATCCACATCTGTTTAAAAGTTGTCCCGATGGAATAATACGCCGATGTGTATTTGGAGATGAAGCTAGTAAAATTTTAAACCATTGTCACACAGGACCAACAGGAGGGCATTATGGGCCTCAACTAACAGCAAGAAAAGTTTATGAAGCTGGATTCTATTGGCCTACAATTTACAAAGACGCACACCTTCTTTGCAAATCCTGTGATGCATGTCAAAGGGCCGGAAAAATAAGTCAACGTGATGAAATGCCACAAAATGTCATCCAAGTATGTGAAGTATTTGACATTTGGGGTATTGACTTTATGGGTCCATTTCCAAAATCTCATAATAATCTATATATACTCGTAGCCATTGATTATGTATCTAAATGGGCGGAAGCACAAGCTCTCCCAACTAACGATGCACGAGTTGTAGTCAACTTTTTAAAACGTCTTTTTGCAAGGTTTGGAACACCGAAAGCTTTAATAAGTGATCGGGGTACTCATTTCTGTAATAATCAACTTGAGAAAGTTCTTAAAAGATATGGAGTAACTCATAAAATCTCCACCGCATATCATCCACAAACAAGTGGACAAGTTGAAAATACCAACCGAGCTTTAAAACGTATTCTAGAGAAAACCGTAGGATCAAATCCGAAGGAATGGTCCATTAAATTGGAGGATGCACTCTGGGCTTTTAGAACAGCCTACAAAACTCCAATTGGAACCACACCTTTTAGACTTGTTTATGAAAAAGCATGTCATCTTCCAGTAGAAATTGAACACAAAGCATTTTGGGCTTTGAAGACATGTAATCTTGATTTACATGAAGCCGGACGTCTACGATTAAGTCAACTAAACGAATTAGAAGAATTAAGACATGAAGCATACGAAAATTCATTAATCTATAAAGAAAGAACGAAGAAATGGCATGATAAAAGAATCAGAAGTTCAAAAGAATTTAAAGAAGGAGACAGAGTTCTTCTTTTCAATTCACGATTCAAGCTATTTCCTGGAAAATTGAAATCAAGATGGTCTGGACCATTCATAGTCAAAAGAGTTTTCCCATACGGAACGATAGAATTGATAAATTCAAATGGGATTGAATTTAAAGTTAATGGTCACAGAGTTAAACATTACATACATGGTCCGATGGAAGTCGACAACGAAGTTAATCACAATTTCGACACCACAGCTAACTAAGTGTGGGGAGAATCAAGTCTTTAAAGGATAATATGTATTTCTGTTAGAGTTAGATTGTCTGTTTTCGTGTAGTTCTCGAAAATGGAACACGTATGGTATTTCCCTAGCAGACCCTAAAGAACTAGTCTTCTCCCCCCATTCTGAATTTTTATTTTTTTTAGGTTTCTACGAAATGAAGACTGCCTGTGAACTAAACCATGGTCTAATGCTACACGCTTTGATCACTAAACGTAATAATGACATACTACCGAGTGAATTAGTATCAGTAATCAGAGAAAGAATGGACGGAGTTAGAAAAGAATCCAGATGCGAAGATAATAAGTTACAATTTGGTAAAGGAAAATCAAAATCCGCAGCGAAAAGAAGAGCACGACACCTAGAAAGATGTCACAAATGCGGAAAATGGTCACATGGAGGTAAATGTTCAAATAATCAAACCTATTCAAATACCGAATTTGTTACTTTATGCAGAGACGGACCGTTCATATGTTTAGAAGAAAAGACACTGAATGCTCGAGGTTACGCCTATGTAGCCATGGAAAACCAATTAAACCGACTATCTTATGAATGGAATAGATCATATAACTAAGAAATCTATTTCACAGGTATGTCTGTACAGTTTTTATTTTTATTTTTATTTTTAACCTTTTGATAATAAACGCTAATTTGTTCGCTAAAAAGTATTAAATTGGTATTGAATAAAATTAGGTTTGGCGACCGAAATTATTGATATCATTCAAAAATTTATTACATCACTGCGAAATTTAACGTTTATTCTTAAGGTATAAATATCTTTAATCAATCAACCCAAAATATTTCAAAAATTCGTCATGAGTTAAATTAGGTCTTGGAACCGAAATTACTTTACCGAAAAGAGGGGCGCATATTTTTGATAATATTTGATTGATTAAAGTGGGATAAAAAGAAAAAAAAAAAAAATTTTTTTTTTTTTATTTTTTTTATTTTTACCATATTTTTAAAATTAATATTTAAATCTTAAAGTAATATTGTAAACTTTGTAAAAACAATATATTTAAAATTATAAATATTTGAAAAATTAATATAAGTTTGGTGTGAATTTATAATATGAATTTTTAAATTAAGTCTGGTGTGAATTTTTAAAATATGAATTTTTAATTTTATGCATTTCAAATTTTAAGTTTGGTGTGATATTTTTTTTATATATTAATTTTGAATTTTATATTTAAATTGTGTGAATTTAAAAACAAAAATTTACTCTATCTCATTAAGTTAAAAATATGATTTTTAAAATTCGTCGTAAGTTGAAGACTAGGTCTTTGAACCGAAATTGCTTTACCCAAGGGAGGGACGAGAACTTTTAATATCATTATTTTTAATCTTATTGATTTAAAGTATGCCAAAAACATTAAAAAACCCAAAAATCTTAGCTTTTAAAACAATCGCTACAAAAAGACAAATTTTAAAATTTTGTCGAGGGACGGACTAGAGCATCGTCCCGAAACGACCTCGTCTTAAAAAGAAACAAAATTTTTAAAATTTTATTAAATTTTATGTTTTTAAAGTATAAGGTTTTTATAAAAAAAAAAAAAAAAAAAATACCTGGAAAATACTCCCATGCGACTCGCATGGGGGAAAGGCTTAAATCATGCGACTCGCATGGGAGCCAAAAACTGGTCAGGTTCAAAAAACTCAGTCGGCCTGTTTCTTTCTCACAATACACACACATACACGAACTTACTCCAAAACCCTCTCAAAAATTCATCATTTTTCACCAAATTTCTTGCAAAACTTCACAACAATTATGCCTAGATTCAGTAGTCTCAACCCCTTCAGGAGAAAGGTAAAAATTTCACCCCTAATCTCTTTAAATTCGAATTTTTGTGTTCTTGAGCTAGAAATTTTATATTTTGATTTTGTTAATTTTAGGTGTAATTAGAGCTAAATTGTTGTTATATTATGCATGTATATCCTAGATAGAAGCTATTTAACATGAATTGAAGCTAAAAACTTCAAATTTTTAAGAATCTAGGGTTTGTGTTCTTGAGCAATTTGGGGCTTTTTGATATAAACAGGTTATGGCCGATTTTTGTCATGAATTGTTGCTAAATTAAGTAGTGTAACATGTTTAGGTAGTTAATTGATCCAAACTTTGAGCCTAAACATGTTTTTGAGAATTAAAGTGGACTTTTTAAGTCTAAAAATTCATGAACTTGGATAATTTGATATAAAGGCCATTTGAAACTTGTTTCATTGCTAGTAGTGATTATTTTGGCATGTTATTTGAGATAAATTCTTATGAACTTGATGTACATTTTTCGTATATGCTTATTTGACAAAGTGTAGAATTGACAAAAATATGAAAATGAGCACTAGTTTGATTTGAATGCCATGTAACAAGTGTTTAATTGCTATAATGATTATTGTTGACATGTTTAAGAGTTTAAATGTGATAAAACATTGTACACATTTTCGTATGTAAAAGTGTAGAATTGTTATTGTTAAGAAAATGTGTATAAAATGTGTTATGAATTGAACATGTCATCATAATTGTTTCAAGTTATTATTTTGCTAACACTAATGCATATTTGGATGCACAAATTTTGTGTTTAATGTGTTTTGCAGAGAAATACAGATACGGACGGTGCATCATCGTCCAGACAACCAGAGCCCGAACCGGAAATGTTTCATGAACAAGAACAACATATGCAACAAGAAGAAGAAGAACATGAGGAGCAACATATTCCTTATCACGATCAAGATCAATTATTCATGAATCAGTTTCGTCAATTCGCTCCACATCAAATGATTCTGAGCTTAGACATTAATGAAGATCAGTTACATCCAAATCTGAGATTTGATCGATGTTGGATAGAGTATCCAGATTATCAAAAGAACATGCACATTCTCTACTTTAAGGTTGTTGAAATGCCAAGGGCAATTGACTGGGTACCTTTGGAAACAGTTGACCTTGCCGAACCGATTCGGGAATTATTGGTGCAAAGGTATGGTAATTCTCAGTTTAACGATTGGATGCGCCTATTTTCCATTCGTAGAACCATATATAGGGAATGGTGTATAGAATTACTTAGTACTATTAAGTTAAACAGTGATGTTAGGAGGATAGATGATAGAAGCTTTATTAGATTTCTGTTAGGTGGACGCATGTACAGAATGTCCATGATAGATTTAGCCAGGGCCTTACAGATTTACACCCCTGCTGAACTTTTGAGCCCCGACTGTAATAGCCTGATTGCCCAAGGAGAAAGGATAGATAGGGAATTTGATATTAACGCCGTCTGGAGGCGTATGTCCCACTTTAATGAATTTCACGCCAGTGGAAATCATACATACTTAGATATAGATAGAGCTGAACTCCGGGTGATTCATAGATTCTTAGCAAACACAATTACACAAAGGGGTAAGAATAAGGAGAAATTGACCGTAAACGATTTGTTCTACCTCAAGTGTATTAGAGACCCGAGGAGTTTCGTTAACATTCCCTATTGTGTTGGTTATTATCTTGCTAATGTAGTTTCGGGGATGAAATCGGGGAGTATTATAGGTGGTGGTATTTTCATTACTCTCATTGGAGAGTATTTAGGTGTGGATAAGCACCAAGGGGGTCCAATGAACGAAATAGAGGACGAAGGTGAAACTATAAGTTCAAACCTTTATCACGGTGCAAGGGTATTATTGATGAGACGTGGTCGGGTATATCGATACGAGGGACCTCAGCGACAGGTAGAAAGAGGTTCGGATGACGAAATGGAAGAGGCGAACAACATTATAGGAGTTGTTCGGGAGACTGCTCTTGATTTAGGCGTTCGTATGGAGGATGAATACATGACGAACTATGATAGGCATATGCAGTACGAGGCATGGCAACGTCGGAATGACTACGAGCATTCCCGGCAACGAGAGCATGGCCGATGGGATTATCATCAGCGCCAAATTATAAGCCAGTTGCAGCCTGGTGAGATGTATTATCCGACCCGACCCGCATACTATCCCGCACATCAGCCAGAAATGAGACCACCCTATGATTCATATGATTATGACGCAGCATACCAGTTCACCTATCAACAGCCATGGAACCCTGATCCGAACATGAATTGGGATCCTTATCCTAATTATCCTCCTAACCCACCTCCTGATCAGTAGAGATAAGTTGGTAATTTATATTTTTATTATTTTAAACACTTAACATTTTAATTACATTTATGTAATGTTTGATATTTCTATTATTATTGTGTACTAATATTTTTCTTATAATTTGAAAGTGGGATGCCAAAGTTCCATTTCAAATTACATGTATGATTATATTTGTATTGTATGTATTTTATGTTATGCACAAAACAGGATAAAACAACGCGTTTTCAAAGACTGGCATTAAGTTCAGCAAAAGCAAGTAATTTTGATGACAAGATGCAAAATATATGTGAAATAACAACAAGACGGAATGAACAAATGATGTGCACCATTTATCATTCAGCAAACAAACGCCAATATATTTGGAAACTTTGGTAAAAATTTAATCATTTTCACACAAATCACCCTCAATAATTTAAATTGTTACTAATTTCTTGCAAATGAGGGCATTGCAAGATCTTAAGTGTGGGAAGGGGTTAAATTCTTTCGGATTTTAAAATTTTTTACTTTATACACTTGGTTACCATTAAAAATACTAGTAAAGCAGTAGTTGTATTAGAATCTAGTGCTCTCTGATAAAAAAGAACAGCCCTAGTCTTATATACTGACTACCCAATTCTAGTAAAATTTTTCAATTAAATGAATTCAAATCATGTTTATACATATTTATGAACGATAAAACTAGGTTTTAACACCGAAATTATTGTTACCTCGGAAAGGACATAAATTGAGAAACAAACTAAAATGTTAAAATTCATTTAAAATGGAATAGAGGACGATAAAAAGGAAAATAAAAGCCAAGTGTGGGAAAATTTACCAAGTTATTTTAAACATATGTCACATATATCTGTAACCAATAACTGAAAATACTTTTGCTTTGAACTAAACTAAACTGTTTTACCCAATGAAAGAAAAGAAGAGATGGATCTACACGATGAATCAATTCCATCATTAAAAGGAAGTAAAGTCTTCCTAAAAAGAAACGCGCTTCTTGATTTAGGTCATGAAGTTGTCGTCCAGACCAGCTGTAGGTTGACGAAAAATCTAGAAAAGTCATCACTAAAATCAGCAGGAAATCCACGGACCTCAGCATTAAACAGGGTCGCCAAGTGGTCAGATTTATCCTAACCATGAGAAGGATTTATCTCGTACAATGGGGGGGCACCATGCAAATTAGCTGGATAAGACTAATGAATCAGATCCCCAGAAAGGATAATCTCCTTAAAGATTAAAAATCAGCTTTTAAGACTGATATTACTCAATCCTAGAGATTGACCTTAAAGATTGAGAATTCAAACTCGTGGAATTCAATGATATCTAAACTCGAGCTTAAACGAGAAAATATTTTGATCAAAATTACAAACCGATTTGTTTTCTGAAAACCCTATTTTCAATGCGTTCATTACCATTGAACGTAAAATCCTAGGAATTCACCTGGAATTCATTAGGTCACCTGAACTAAATCGGGTGTCAACCGTAAGAACGGTGGTTGCATAGCATGGTCGAAGACAGGACCTTGTGCCAGACCGAAAAATTATAAGGGTGAGCTTTACTATTGCTCCTACCAAGGATAGTAATTGCGTCCGACACGTTATAGACCATAATCAAAAGCGTGTCACGGGACATTGCCTTAAACAGTTGCTTGTTCAAACGCTTTCCTTTACAACCGGACGGTAGTTTGCCGAAAGGTAATATACGGAACAAGTAAACTGGACGTGTTGCTTTCCTAATACAAGGTTAGCAAGTGGGTGACACAAAACCGCAAGTTTGAGCTAAAATTTTCAAATCTGAAACCCACCAAACCCACAAAAATATTTTGCAAACACCGGTAAAGGGTTATCCCGGAAAACTTATCTAGGGTAAAAACTAGATTTAATTTTCAAAAGATCAAATGTTTTCATAAAGATCCAATTTCCTTAATGGATCTAAATTTTTATAGTCATGTGGGACTGTAAACCACATCGTTACTACCATTGTTCATACCGCCGTATTGAAGTCACTGATGTACAAAGTGTGAAGAATAAAGAAGTGATTCAAGTGTTTCAAGACTGTATTGCTTGAGGACAAGCAACGCTCAAGTGTGGGGATATTTATAAGGCTATAAAGGAACATATATTTTATAGCATTATTCCCCAAGAAAGACAAGATTTTAGTTGGTATTGTTCGATTTACAAGTAATATTCGTTTAAATATTAAAAAGTGAAGACAAAAGGCAGATTCGACAAATTAAAGACGGAAAGGTCCAAAAAGCTAAAAAGTACAAGATTCAATCAAAAAGGTTCAAATTATTGATGAGGAACGTCTCAAAATGACAAGAGTACAAGTTACAAGACGCAAAGTACGCGATTTAAAATAATACGCGAGGACGTTCGAAAATCCGGAACCGGGACCTGAGCCTAGAAGAAACGCCCGACGCAACGGACCAAAAATATCTACTCAACTATGCATATAAATATAATATAATATATAAATAATTATTAAAATTATTTATATATTTATATTATTTATTTATTATGTCGGCAAGCAATCAGACAAAAGATCATGAGCTGGAATCTCTTGCCATGCGACTCGCATGGCTGGAAGGGGAAACTCATGCGAGTCGCATGATCCCCTTTTCCAGGCCACATTCTATTTAAAGCGACTTCTGGCATCCGTTTTCTTTACACCTAATATCTATCTCTCTCTCAATATATACGTAATATATATATATATATATTTTATATTTTAATTTTAATTTTTATTTTAAATCCTAATAATAAGGGTATGTTAGCGAATGTTGTAAGGGTGTAAGTCGAAATTCTGTCCGTGTAACGCTACGCTATTTTTAATCATTGTAAGTTATGTTCAACCTTTTTATATTAATGTCTCGTAGCTAAGTTATTATTATGCTTATTTAAAACGAAGTAATCATGATGTTGGGCTAATTACTAAAATTGGGTAATTGGGCTTTGTACCATAATTGGGGTTTGGACAAAAGAACGACACTTGTGGAAATTAGACTATGGGCTATTAATGGGCTTTATATTTGTTTAACTAAATGAAAGTTTGTTAATGTTAATATAAAGATTTACAATTGGGCGTCCCTATAATTTACCATATACACTCGATCGGACACGATGGGCGGGGTATTCATATGTACGAATAATCGTTCATTTAACCGGACACGGGAATGGATTAATAGCCACTAGAATAATTAAAACAGGGGTGAAATTACATTCAAGGGTAATTGGTGTAATTGTTAACAAAGTAGTAAAACCTTGGTTTACACGCAGTCGATAACCTGGTGTATTCATTAAACAAAGTATTAAAACCTTGTTACAATTCGAATCCCCAATTAGTTGGAATATTTAACTTCGGGTATAATAATAATTTGACAAGGACACTTGCAATTTATATTTATGACTGATGGACTGTTATGGACAAAAACCAGACGGACATATTAAATAATCCAGGACAAAGGACAATTAACCCATGGGCATAAAACTAAAATCAACACGTCAAACACCATGATTACGGAAGTTTAAATAAGCATAATTCTTTTATTTCATATTTAATTTCCTTTATTTTATATTTAATTGCACTTCTAATTATCGCACTTTTATTTATTGTTATTTAATCGCACTTTTTAATTATCGTAAGTTTATTTTATCGCACTTTTATTATTCGCAATTTCATTATCGTTATTTACTTTACGCTTTAATTTAAGTCTTGTATTTATTTTATATTTTACATTAGGTTTTAACTGCGACTAAAGTCTTAAAATCGACAAACCGGTCATTAAACGGTAAAAACCCCCCTTTATAATAATAATATTACTTATATATATATTTGTATTTTTATAAAAGTAAACTAATATAGCGTTGAGCTTTGTTTAAAGATTTCCCTGTGGAACGAACCGGACTTACTAAAAACTACACTACTGTACGATTAGGTACACTGCCTATAAGTGTTGTAGCAAGGTTTAAGTATATCCATTCTATAAATAAATAAATATCTTGTGTAAAATTGTATCGTATTTAATAGTTTTTCCTAGTAAAATATAAACTATTTTATATACACCTCGCATAACATCACAGCTACTCAAGCTACTAAAGAGGCAGTATGGTTGAAGATGTTGTTGGAGGAACTCGGACACAAACAAAAGAATATCACTCTATTTTGTGACAACCAGAGTGCCTTGCATCTTGCAAGGAATCCAGCATTTCATTCAAAGACAAAGCATATACGAGTTCAGTATCACTTCGTTCGTGAGAAAGTGAAAGAAGGAACCTTGGATATGCAGAAAATTCATACTGATAAAAATGTGGCTGATTTTCTAACAAAGTCAATCAATCGTGACAAGTTTATTTGGTGCCGTTCCTCATGCGGCCTAGCAGAGACGTAAGCAACATCATTGTCTAGGAAGGATTATCGTGTGAAGATTTATTGGGCTTCAATCAAATCTTCAAGTGGTAGATTGTTGAAATAAATAGATGATGTATTGGAGTGGTCTAATACCACATGTATTTTGTGGTGGGTGTTGCCACTACGATGACTTTGGTGATTCTTCCAACTGACCACCATCCAACTTGCATTTCTTATTTACCATCTTGCCATTACCATTTACCATTCTCTATAAATAGAGAATCCTACAAGCAGATTGAATCATCCCAACACATTCTTTCTTTCTCCTTCTTGTGTTTCTAGTAGTCTAATAGAGAGTTAGTAAGTGATAAGTCTCCTAATTATAAGAGATATAAAGCTTAGTATTTATCCTTATAATTAGAGAGAAGTGTAATTCCTATTATTCATATTAGTGAAATGTTTCTTTCCTTGCCTGTGGTTTTTACCCTATTAGGGTTTTCCACGTTAAATCTCGGTGTTCCTTTATTATCGTTTTTCATATTATTACTAGCGGTTTGCTATAATTCGGTGTCGCTTTTCTCAACATATTCGAGTCAACCGCTAACTCCTAGGATAAAGTCGATTCGAGATGACGAGTCTCCAAAGAAAATAGACTTGTGGAAAAGAGTCTTTGGACTAAACCAAATATTTCATTCATTCATAATTCATAATAAATAAAACATACATATTTATACTAAGAAATGCTACTCCTACTAAACAGACGTGACTAACTGTCAAATAAAACTTCCATCCTAATTACTAGTTGAAAACATTATAAAATAACTAAGCTAGTTGCACTCAATAAGGGAACATGGGGTAGTTCATGGTCACGTATACATTTGTTGCATGAATTGAGGAACATGGTACGTGCTACCAACAAGCATGAACGTACAACCCGTTAATTCAGGTTAATTGATACTTTACTAACTCATTCATTTATTTCATTCGATCAGTATGATTGACATTCCCGAGTCTCGTATCAGAGTATTAATATTATTTATTTAAACCACGCAGGCTTACCTGAGTGGCTACCGAGTTGCCCAATGAAGCACACCACCCGGGTTCAATCCTTGGCTATGCCAAATTGTTCAAAAAGTGAGTGTGACTAGAGGGTGCGCATAATGCGCAATTCACCCGGTACCAAGTTTCGCGCTCGGGGAGCTTGATTACCCGAGGTTTTACCTTCTATGGGAGAGCCAATATGCTCGTTTATAGGAGCGTTTCTTGCTTACCTAAAAAAATATATTATTTATTTAGAAAAATAAACCTTAACTCTAAAACCAGATAATAATTAATAAATAAAATTGGTTGAAACAATAATGCAAACATGAGCTCTGAAGGTTTTTGCGGGGGCAAAACTTTTGACTACAAAAGAAGAAAGTTGCTACACAAGTTTTCACGGAGGCGAAGTCATTATTTTTTTATTTTTATTTTTTTCTTCTAGAAAAGCGGTAGTTGTTTTGGATATCACAACTTACGAGTGCAATACAGAAGCAAGTAAAAGCCTAAAGGCTTAACAAGACAGAGCAAATAAGGGTGCAAAGGTTGCAACCTATCTCGATACAAGTAATCTACATAAAAAAAGTTATTGGGTTGTGAATGAACAATAACTTACCTAAACATTTTTATTGTTACTACTACTCATTTACTACTGTGAATTGTTTTTCTTTGACAAGCGGAGACCACTATTATATATATATATATATATATATATATATATATATATATATATATATATATATATATATATATATATATATATATATATATATATATATATACTAGTTAAAGACCCGCGATTTTACGGATTTTATGAAATAATGATATTTAAAGATCCGCGATTTCGTGGGTTTTATGAAATAATGATATTATAAGAGAATCTTTAATTACGATAACACAAATAAACAATATAATATTTAAAAAGTTCAAATGTAAAAAAAATGATGTTCAAATCAAAGTAACGGACTTAATAACAACTCAATAATCAAATACACGATGTCATATAGTTGTTATATACTTATATATCACATAAAATATATAGTTACAAAGTATCTACTTTAGAAAGTTAATTTTTTAGTTGTATTTCCTTGTTAAGTTGTGTCACTTTGTATTCCAATTTAGATAATCATGTCTACAAATTGACATACATATCAGTATGTTTAATACCGGCGAATTCTCAGAATTAAGAAATTAAAATCCTAATAATGATGTATTTAAATCGGGTGGTGTAATAAAAGCATCTCACAAGTAGGATTGAAATCATTTGTTTAAGAATATTTCAAGTAGCACTTCATTATCACAAATAGTCAATGGTGACATTTCATGTGTATTTTATAATTCCAGTGCAAATCAAGTTATATTTCAAACCCATTTGGGGTACAAACAGTTTTATAAACGTAAATAAGAAGCAACGTCTTTGTTCTGATTTACCCACAAAAACACGAACATATCCTTCAAGTCTTTGTTGCTATAGTGATTAACTATCACACCCACTACTGGTAAATATCCAAATCGTCATTCATTATCTCAGGAATACAAAGCAAAATATGAAGTATTTTTTAGAATATAATGAAATACTACAACTTATAATCATAGTAGCAGTAGTATTAGTATTGGTAAAGCTATTAAATCGTTTGTTTTTAAAAACTAAATCTATACCTAAACTCTAAACCTTAAGTCCTAAAATCTAAACCCTAAAATTCAAACCCTAATCTAAACCATAAACCCTAAAACCCTAAATCTAAACTCAAAACCCTAAACCTAAACCCTAAAATTTAAACCCTAAACCCTAAACCGAAACTCTAAACCCTAAATCTAAACTCTAACCCTAAGCCCTAAAATCTAAATCCTAAAATCTAAACCATAAACCCTAAATCTAAACCCAAAACCCTAAACCCTAAAATCTAAACCCTGAACCCTAAATCTAAATCCTAAACCCAAAATCTAAATCCTAAACCCTAGACCCTAAAATCTAAACCCTAAACTTTAATCCCTAACCTAACCCCTAAAAAATCTAAACCCTAATCCTAATCCCTAAAATCTAAACCATAAACCCTAGAATCTAAACCCTAAACCTAAACCCTAAATTCAAATCTAAACCCAAAACCCTACACCCTAGAATCTAAACCCTAACCTAAATCCTAAACCTAAACTCTAAATCCTAAAATCTAAACCCAAAAATCTAAATCTAAACCCTAACCTAAACCCTAAACGCTAAATCTAAACCCTAAACCTAACCTCTAAACCCTACACCCTAAATCTAAACCCTAAAGCCCGAACCCTAACCTAAATCCTGAAAACTCTAGACCCTAACCCTAAATCTAAACCCTACACCCTAACCTACCCATAAAAAATCTAAACCTAAACCCTAAGCCCTAAAATATAAACCATAAACTCTAGAATCTAAACCCTAAGCCTAAACGGCTAAACCCCAAACCCTAAATCTAAACCCAAAACCCTACACCCTAGAAACTAAACCCTAAACCATAACCTAAACTCTAAATCTAATCCCAAAAACCTAATCCTAAACTCTAAACCCTAAAAGCTAAATCCAAAACCCTAAATCTAAACCCTAAACCCTAACCTAAACCCTAAATGCTAAATCTAAACCCTAAACCCTAAATGTTAAATGAAATGTCCCGTTCATATCGATTTATAAACGTTCCATATTAATTAATTTCGTTACGAGGTTTTGACCTCTATATGAGACGTTTTTCAAAGACTGCATTCGATTTTAAAACAAACCATAACCTTTATTTTATCGATAAAGGTTTAAAAATATTACGACGATTATCAAATAATGATAATCTAAAATATAGCTTTTTCACACGATTATTACATAATGGTTTACAATAATATTACATATCAATTTAAGTCTTCGAATGCAGTTTTTAAACAATATTATACAAGCATGCTGACTCCAACTCTTGTCTATAAATTAGCATGCAACAGCGGAAGCTCTTAATAATCACCTGAGAATAAACATGCTTTAAATATCAACAAAAATGTTGGTGAGTTATAGGTTTAACCTACATATTTATCAAATCGTAATAATAGACCACAAGATTTCATATTTCCATTTCTCATAAACATCATGCAATCTGCATAAAAATTATTCATATGATGAACACCTGGTAACCGACCATAACAGGATGCATATAGAATATCCCCATCATTTCGGGACTCTCATCGGACATGATAAATCGAAGTACTAAAGCATCCGTAACTCGGATGAGGCTTGTTGGGCCAAATAGATCTATCTTTAGGATTCGCGTCAATTTGTGGCAATTATAATAAACACCAATTCTTAGGCTACCAAGCTAAAAATGGGCATATTCTGTAACGACCCGGCTTTTTCGACTTGCTTTTGTGCCTTGTGTTTTTGCGAAACTGCGTATTTGTGCGTACTGTGTTATTTTATACTCTGGAAACTTGATTTACGTGGTTTACTTCCATTTATATGTTAAAACGTGCCTTAGAGTACGTAGGATACATAACTTGATCATTGGAAGCCTTTATAACTGTTAGTGTTATTTGACGTTTCGAATAAACCGCGAACTTGCGCGCACGTTTAACTTTTGTCATAATCGGAATATTATGATTGCGAAATATTAATTATTATTTTATAATAATAATTACCTGGGTTTTTGGATGCTTAATTACGCGTAGTAATTTAATTATGCACAATAGTTAGTCTTGTTGGACTTTCTACCTTGTTGGGCTCAAGCCCACCCTACTATAGCTAGTGACCCAATTAATTAGCCCTTGTCCATGTCATCAATCCTTGTCAAATTCCTTGCTTATAAATACTAGCCCTTGTCCATGTCATCAATCCTTGTCAAATTCCTTGCTTATAAATACTAGCCCTAGTCCATGTCATCAATCCTTGTCAAATTCCTTGCTTATAAATACTAGCCCTTGTCCATGTCATCAATCCTTGTCAAATTCCTTGCTTATAAATACTAGCCATTTACCTCTCATTCAAATCACTTGCTCATTTGGTTTTCACACACACTTGTTCTTTCTTTCTTCCCTTTCTAGTATTGCTTGTAAGTCTTCTTTTTCTTCTTCTTTTCCTTTCATTTTCGTGGCCATCATCATCATATTATGGAGATCAAAGTTCCTTTTAGCTTTGATCTTGCTTATATCTTGTTGATTCAAGCATGAATCTTTCAAGAACATGGAAGATTCAAGCTTTCTAGCTTTGAATCTTCACCAACTTTGTAGATTCATCTTTCTTTTACTTTAATCTTGTTATTTTGTGATAAAGATTCAAACTTTTGTTTGTTATCTTCATATATCTTAAAGATCCAAGCTTTATGCTTCAAGATCTTCAAGAACACTAACGGTTCAAGCTTTCTAGCTTTGTGACCTTATAAATTGTGTGAAAGGGATCCAAGCTCTCTAGCTTAGGGTTCCATCACCTCTTTTGACTTGGATCATGTTCATACTTGTTTGATTGATGTAAAGTTTGTAACTTTGTTTGTAAATAAGACTTGTAATTGTGTTAAGACTAAGGATATGATGCAACCTTGGTTCATCATCCATCTAAGACTCTTAAACGAGTTGTGTTACCACTTGGTCTTAACATATTGTGTATTGATGGTAGAATCTTGGTCAAAAGTGATGCTAAACCATCAACGAGTTGTACACTTGAAGCTACAAGCATCAAGGATGAGAACCGTGATGAGCATCAAGCACCAAGAACCTCACCGGAGCACTTGTCCACTGATTTTCGTATCTGATCAGACAACCTGGGCTACTGGAAAGTTTATTTTCAGTTAGTTCGGTTCGAGTAGATGATTTTCCGTTTAGGCCTCGTCTTAATCCGAGTTACGGTTTACGATTTATGGCCCTCCGAGAGTCACTACACCCTATTAACGTTGTTCTGAAATTTCTGACCTACTCGCACTTAAACCGTCGCCACGGTCAAACGAAGACGAGTTAGGTTCTGAAAATTGATCAGCCGTTAGGGGACTCACATACGAGGCCACAGCCACTGACTATGCATCTTTTCGATTTACGTAGAGGTCGCAGCAGCTGACCGAATTTAGCCTATTGTTTCGATCTCTATTCTTGTCAAACTTACTTAGCTTTTATGATGATGAATGATGATGATGATGACACTTAAACTTATTATATGCACTATTAGAATTTATAAAAACAACCTACTGACCTAGTAACCCTTGATTTAGGTTTACGACCTTTTGGACCGACTTACTACTTGCGTACTTTCATTACCGACTTTACCGCTTTTATCACTGTGAGTTATAGCATTCCCTTTTTACTTTAACTTATTTTGGGAACTGAGAATACATGTGGATTTTATGTTTTACATACTAGGCACGAGTACTTAAACTTATATATGTGTGGGTTATACAACGGCATAAACATTCCCTTTAGCTCGGTAACGTTTAATCATTGGTTTTTGAACCATGAACGCGAATCTTAGATATGGATCCATAGGGTTTGACATCCCCACTCGGGCTAGTAGCGCTAGCATTTAACGAGTGTTTAATACTTCGTAAACATACGCACTTGCCAAGTGTACTTTCATGGGGTATAAACGTTAAGTTAGTTACCGAGTGCCCACGGTTGAGCATATACTTAATCATACTGATTTGAATTACTGATTTGAAACGCTTGTTTGAAGCACTGAAATCTCGTGGCCTACATTACATTACTGAATACAAACAAACTATAGCTCACTAACATTCGTGTTGACTTTTTAAGCATGTATTTCTCAGGTGTTTAGACGTTGTTGCTTCTGCTGTTAGCCTTGCTGTTCTAGTCTCGGTGTATAGACTTGCTGTTACAGACTTGCTGTGTTAGACTTCCGCTGCATTACTTAGAGATGTCTCAAAAATGAAACTTTTACTTTGCATTCCCAACTTATGTTATTTTCAAAACAATAGCTTTGTAATGACCTTAGTATCATGTACTCATGTTAATGTTTCCTATTCATCTTTTGTAAAACATTATCTGTTCATGAATGCAAAACTAGTTTTCAAACAGCATATAGTGTTTGACCTTGTAATGATCCTGTTGTTGATGTACCGTACACGATGATTTTGTACGGGGCGTCACAGTTGGTATCAGAGCATTGGTTGTAGGGAATTAGGTTGCATTAGTGAGTCTAGGACCGTCCCAAGTAGGATTCACTAATAGGACTAATCTACAACTTGCTAGTTTACTTGTTTTTGCGGAACCTGCTGCATGCTACTGTGTTATATTACTACATGTTACTGCTTACTACTACTGCATGCCACTGCTTACTTTTACTACCGTATGAACTTACTGCATGCTACCGTTTCCTTTTACTGCTATGTAAACTCACTGCATGCTTTTGCTTATTCTAGCTACTGCATGCTACTATCTGCTTTCGATTGCATGTTACTTCTGTTTAGTACTGTTAATATTGCCATGCTATATACTGCTGTAAATGAGCTAGGTTGCTATAGTGCCTGATTACGTGCTTGCTTCATGCATGCTATTCGCTGCACCGACTTGGAAAAACTTACCTTTCCTAGTTCAGATGTTCTTCTGAACCCATTTCCCACACGTCTAACCCTAAGGATTAGTATTGTAATCCACTTGTTACTATTGTTCCACCGTTCTAGAGATCGAAATGATTCTTCACGCAATCTAGGAGGAGTACCCCTCAGATTACACGCCCACTAAAGTCGATCCTCGGAGGAGGAGATATTGGAGGATTTGTCGGAGTAACCGCACCCCGAGCTCACTCTAAATAGCCACGTACGATGTGTGAACATTCGAAGGTTGTTCAGTTCCTGCAAGATGGCTCGTATCTCGTACGCTTTCATGACCGTCACTTATCTCTTTCGTTCTTCACCACTGCTCGACGATCTGATGACATATCTGGATTTAGTACCCTAACACTCTTAGGCATTGGGGAAGTCAGGAGGACATCTCCTTTCACAAGGTCAGAGTGCCTTCTACTGATGCTCAACCATATCCAAAGACTTGGGAGTCGCCTCAAGACATATCGTACTACTACTTGCTACACATACAACTCGAAGCGAGACCCAGATTGAATTTCTAGAAAGGAACCTAACGATGTTACCTGAACCTGAACATTTTGAAGAAATTTCAGGACATTTAGGCATTGGTGCATGACCTACGGAACTTACGCACCCACACCGAGAAACCGTGAGATTAATTATGTAGATTTTGTTTTGAGATAGCATAGATAAAGCACCGTTGGATGAAATTGAGTAGAACTGAAAGTGATCACGTTACATTGACCATATGGAGTGATATTGGAATGAACGTACGATTTAGTACAATATAATGACGCCAGGCCAGCGTAATTATATTGAAGTGAATCATGCAGAAGTCCCAATGTTACTACATAAGGAATATGAAGCGATTCAAAGGAAATTTTGGTAGGAACCACTTGAGTATACGCATTATGGTCTGATAAAGGCAGGAATAACCACTTAGTCTAGATACTGTACGAGAAGGGCCTGAACTGCAGAATTGATAACCCGAAAATTTGTTATAGATATAAACACCCTGGATACTTAAGGAAAAAGTTCTCAAATAGGAAAAAAAAACTTTGGACTCACATACGATAGAGCAATCGTTATCTCAGCTATGGAGACTCGCATGGATCCTGATTTTAGTTAGGGTACGTTTCTTCACAACGATTTATCGTCTCGGAATTGTTTAATACTAGAGTGATAGAAACCTTATATCTAAGAATCCTAGTGTGATGACTAATAAGCCATTAACAATCATGAGAGTTAAGTATTCTATAGGACAAGCTAATGGTAAGTTGGCAGAGATAGAGGAGTAATTTAAGATAGTACCTTAAAAATTAACAGGTGGGTCATTTGGAGATGACCTCATGGCAAAAAAACTTGGAAGTTTTATAGTGGTTATTGGAAAGGATTAGTTACCTGCGCACAAGAAGATGTTATTTGAGAAGGTTGATAAAAATTTTCACGGCAGTATAATAAGATTTGGTTAGAATGGACCTTAAAATTAACCTAATACTCATCGAGTTAGAAAGCTTTGAGGAAATAGTTGGAAATGACTGACTTTCAAGGACGAAAGCGAAAGTTATTTATAGTAAGAAGATTATTCGTATACCTCGCGAGAATGATGAGCCAAAAGCCATCTGGATTACTTCAACAACCCGAGATCCCACAATGGAAATGGGAAGGGATGACGATGGATTTCATTCTGAAACTACCGAAAACAGTCGGAAGTTATGACACTATCGGGGTTATCGTTGATCGCCTCACCAAATCTGCTCACTTTCTAGCCATGAAAGAAACCGATACAATGGACAACGATACATAAAGGAAATTGTATCCCGTCACTTCAGCAATTCAAATACTATACTATCCAAGAATCGTATTTGATACTCATTCTTATGCGACACTGAATCCTAACTTATTCCGAGAGAATTCTTAATCAATGATAATCACACCATCACCCTTCTACTTCGATATTAGTCATACCAGCTCGGAATTTCCAAAATCAATTGGTAGTTAATCCCCGTCCTCATACTCTCCCTTTCGTTTCTCACTTATAAGCAACAACTTTATACTTAAGCATTTTTGGTCGAAGGACTTATGCCCTACTAATAGTCATCAACCACATTAAAATTCAACAGTTTTCATTACCTCGTAACATTTTTGCTCAAATATCACCCGAGATTTTCAAAAGTCTTTTACTCGATTCTCATCAATCTTTTTTCAACTTGTAACCTCCGAAATATGAAAATTTTGTTTGCCAAAATTTTACTTACACTATTTTACTGTGCGATCCTCTCAAAACTTAATAAATTTATTTTATTTGCCATTCGTGCAAATTTTTGAAATCGTATACGTTATATAAAATAAAGTAAATAATTAATTCTTTTTGACAAATACATATGAAATTTTACTTTCACTTTTACAAATCAAATCTTTTATTCAAAGGATATTTTACCTTGAATGGTACGTGTTGTACATAACCCTAGTTTGCTAAGAACTTAATTTCTTTTCTTACATCGTCACCTTAAATGAATTCTATAAAATTTTCGTTGCTTGTCAATATAAAATTTTTCGTTGCTTATTCGTATCCAAGTCATCATGAAGACAGACAACTGTCGAAACTAAGAGATTCATGTGTGTGTATGTGATGAAGGCACTTACTACCACATCATGCAGAGCCTTCGGGCATCCACAAACACTTAAACCATTCAAAATTACTGCGTTACCCCAGGGATCTTATTCTTCACATCTGTCGGAGCGATGCTCTATCTTACATAACTCAAAGTCCTGACCTATTCCAAGGAAATTCTCATCTAGCGATATTAACATCATTAGTATTCCGACTTTAATATTAGCCATAACCTGTGTGGCATTCTGCAAAGTCAAGAAGCGATTAACTTCTCATCCTCATGCTCTATCCTTCATACCTCACTTTTTAGCAACGGCTTCGGACGTAAACATTTTTGGGCCAAAGACTTAAGTTCGGATAATCATCAAAACTACATTTAATTCATTAGTTTTCATTACCTAGTAACATGTCAACCGATGATTCAAAGATTTTTCACTCGACCTTTTTCAACTCGTAACCTCTGAAATACGAAAAACTATGTTTATCAAAATTTTTACACGTTGATTTACACGTTGCTTATTTGTGCAGTGCTCACGAGATTTATGGACAAATGAAAGTACTAAAAACGTTTCTATCACTTACGCGATTTATAAAATCATATATGTATAAATTTACCCTTACTTATTTTGGGTTAGTACATACTAAGTTATACCTTCAAGATGATTAAAAATCGCTCCTTTATTGAGTTGTTTTAAGTCAAATAATTTTGTGCAAATGGTACTCGTTATACATACTTCTAAATTTACCAAGAACTTCGTTCCATTTATGTTGTCGCATCAAACGTTTAAAGGTTTTTCAAAACTTCCTCGGTTGATTTTATTAAAGGTTTTCGTATTAGACTACACCATGTAGGGATCACACTTCTTCTCTCCCTCCGTTAGGGATGAAGCTTACTATTAAAATCCTTGTTAAAAACGCTTGAGCCACTTTGGGTGGCAGATTTATAAAAAAAAAATAAAAAATTTGTTAGGAAGTCTTTGTACTCGAAAAATGTTCCTTTTAAGGTTAAACATGGCAAAATCACGGGCCGATAAATCAGTTTTCTGAGGTACACTCAATGGTCACCCCATTGTAGGAAGGGCACTAGGTGGGTTTCTATTCTCAATATTTCACGGCTAATCGCAACATCCTCGTAAAAATCATCTCTATGAAATAGTAGGTTGAAGTACAAGGAATCGTTTTGAGATTCTTTTCACTTAGAGTAAACCGTTCTTTACGACCAAGGGTCCACGTATCTTCTTGTCCGCGCAACTCCTTAAGTATAAGGATAAATTCAGAACAAACCGCTCGAAGAGTTCACCCTGGTTCAAAGATCACACCTTTCATGCGATTCTTTTTCAGAAATGTAAAGTAACATACTTTAGGAATCTATGAATCTTGTTATCCTCTTGGAAGGGACTGCTTAAAACATCTGTAATACGGATATGGTTACTCTACACATTCCTTTCTTCGTTGGTTTCAACTATATGTTGTTCTAGTTAATGTTAACCCTAACTTCAACATGTAACTGAAAGGATAAAGTTACATTATGGAACTGTTCTTTCATTCCATCTAAGGATAAGTTCACCTGCAGTATAGTAAACTGGGTGATATCCTTCATTGTTCGTTCAGACCGTCCTGAAGGCACTACAGATAATTATGGCTTGCATTGCATATAAGTCCGATTATTCACTTTCAGCAAAAGTTTCAATTCATATAGTCAAATGAAACGTTCTTAAATATCGAGTTCTTTATGCCTATGGTATCTTTCCGAAATCAAGGGGTTAGTAAAATCCGTGGCTAACTCTATCCAGACATCAAATCGCATGGTTATGATCACCATGTTTTCCATCCTACCTGTCAGCTTTGTATTGCGACATAAGCGCTCAATGTTTTAGATGAGTTTAGTAACATTCATGATGTATTTCATGCATCCAGCTTACTAAAGATGCCTGTAAGGCTAAAAACATCATCTTTTCTTTTGTGGATATATTCAGACAACATACTCTTGTTAACCAGAAATGAAATCAATTTGTTGATCTCCTAAGAGACTTAATTAATAGCATATACCTATTCTTACTTTTATACGCCAGAGTACCTTTCAAGGTAAATAGCTCACTTTTTAGCCCACGAATCTTTCAGAACTTTGATACGCTACTTCTGATTTAAATATGGTACCATTTTTTTTTTCACTCCTCAAATTTCGGGATGAAATTTCCATTAACAGGTGGGTAATGTAACGACCCGGCTTTTTCGACTTGCTTTTGTGCCTTGTGTTTTTGCGAAACTGCGTATTTGTGCGTACTGTGTTATTTTATACTCTGGAAACTTGATTTACGTGGTTTACTTCCATTTATATGTTAAAACGTGCCTTAGAGTACGTAGGATACATAACTTGATCATTGGAAGCCTTTATAACTGTTAGTGTTATTTGACGTTTCGAATAAACCGCGAACTTGCGCGCACGTTTAACTTTTGTCATAATCGGAATATTATGATTGCGAAATATTAATTATTATTTTATAATAATAATTACCTGGGTTTTTGGATGCTTAATTACGCGTAGTAATTTAATTATGCACAATAGTTAGTCTTGTTGGACTTTCTACCTTGTTGGGCTCAAGCCCACCCTACTATAGCTAGTGACCCAATTAATTAGCCCTTGTCCATGTCATCAATCCTTGTCAAATTCCTTGCTTATAAATACTAGCCCTTGTCCATGTCATCAATCCTTGTCAAATTCCTTGCTTATAAATACTAGCCCTAGTCCATGTCATCAATCCTTGTCAAATTCCTTGCTTATAAATACTAGCCCTTGTCCATGTCATCAATCCTTGTCAAATTCCTTGCTTATAAATACTAGCCATTTACCTCTCATTCAAATCACTTGCTCATTTGGTTTTCACACACACTTGTTCTTTCTTTCTTCCCTTTCTAGTATTGCTTGTAAGTCTTCTTTTTCTTCTTCTTTTCCTTTCATTTTCGTGGCCATCATCATCATATTATGGAGATCAAAGTTCCTTTTAGCTTTGATCTTGCTTATATCTTGTTGATTCAAGCATGAATCTTTCAAGAACATGGAAGATTCAAGCTTTCTAGCTTTGAATCTTCACCAACTTTGTAGATTCATCTTTCTTTTACTTTAATCTTGTTATTTTGTGATAAAGATTCAAACTTTTGTTTGTTATCTTCATATATCTTAAAGATCCAAGCTTTATGCTTCAAGATCTTCAAGAACACTAAAGGTTCAAGCTTTCTAGCTTTGTGACCTTATAAATTGTGTGAAAGGGATCCAAGCTCTCTAGCTTAGGGTTCCATCACCTCTTTTGACTTGGATCATGTTCATACTTGTTTGATTGATGTAAAGTTTGTAACTTTGTTTGTAAATAAGACTTGTAATTGTGTTAAGACTAAGGATATGATGCAACCTTGGTTCATCATCCATCTAAGACTCTTAAACGAGTTGTGTTACCACTTGGTCTTAACATATTGTGTATTGATGGTAGAATCTTGGTCAAAAGTGATGCTAAACCATCAACGAGTTGTACACTTGAAGCTACAAGCATCAAGGATGAGAACCGTGATGAGCATCAAGCACCAAGAACCTCACCGGAGCACTTGTCCACTGATTTTCGTATCTGATCAGACAACCTGGGCTACTGGAAAGTTTATTTTCAGTTAGTTCGGTTCGAGTAGATGATTTTCCGTTTAGGCCTCGTCTTAATCCGAGTTACGGTTTACGATTTATGGCCCTCCGAGAGTCACTACACCCTATTAACGTTGTTCTGAAATTTCTGACCTACTCGCACTTAAACCGTCGCCACGGTCAAACGAAGACGAGTTAGGTTCTGAAAATTGATCAGCCGTTAGGGGACTCACATACGAGGCCACAGCCACTGACTATGCATCTTTTCGATTTACGTAGAGGTCGCAGCAGCTGACCGAATTTAGCCTATTGTTTCGATCTCTATTCTTGTCAAACTTACTTAGCTTTTATGATGATGAATGATGATGATGATGACACTTAAACTTATTATATGCACTATTAGAATTTATAAAAACAACCTACTGACCTAGTAACCCTTGATTTAGGTTTACGACCTTTTGGACCGACTTACTACTTGCGTACTTTCATTACCGACTTTACCGCTTTTATCACTGTGAGTTATAGCATTCCCTTTTTACTTTAACTTATTTTGGGAACTGAGAATACATGTGGATTTTATGTTTTACATACTAGGCACGAGTACTTAAACTTATATATGTGTGGGTTATACAACGGCATAAACATTCCCTTTAGCTCGGTAACGTTTAATCATTGGTTTTTGAACCATGAACGCGAATCTTAGATATGGATCCATAGGGTTTGACATCCCCACTCGGGCTAGTAGCGCTAGCATTTAACGAGTGTTTAATACTTCGTAAACATACGCACTTGCCAAGTGTACTTTCATGGGGTATAAACGTTAAGTTAGTTACCGAGTGCCCACGGTTGAGCATATACTTAATCATACTGATTTGAATTACTGATTTGAAACGCTTGTTTGAAGCACTGAAATCTCGTGGCCTACATTACATTACTGAATACAAACAAACTATAGCTCACTAACATTCGTGTTGACTTTTTAAGCATGTATTTCTCAGGTGTTTAGACGTTGTTGCTTCTGCTGTTAGCCTTGCTGTTCTAGTCTCGGTGTATAGACTTGCTGTTACAGACTTGCTGTGTTAGACTTCCGCTGCATTACTTAGAGATGTCTCAAAAATGAAACTTTTACTTTGCATTCCCAACTTATGTTATTTTCAAAACAATAGCTTTGTAATGACCTTAGTATCATGTACTCATGTTAATGTTTCCTATTCATCTTTTGTAAAACATTATCTGTTCATGAATGCAAAACTAGTTTTCAAACAGCATATAGTGTTTGACCTTGTAATGATCCTGTTGTTGATGTACCGTACACGATGATTTTGTACGGGGCGTCACATATTCGGTTCAATAATTCAACATAGAATGTAATTTTGATCACTTGTGTCTATTTTGTAAAACATTTATAAAACTGCATGTATTCTCATCTCAAAAATAATAAATTTTAAAAGTGGGACTATAACTCACTTTCACAGTTTTTTTACCTCGTCGGGAAGTAAGACTTGGCCACTGACCGATTCACGAACCTATAACAAATATGTACATATATATCAAAGTATGTTCAAAATATATTTACAACATTTTTAATACGTTTTACTGTTTTAAGTTTATTAAGTCAGCTGTCCTCGTTAGTAACCTACAACTAGTTGTCCACAGTTAGATGTACAGAAATAAATCGATATATATATATATTATCTTGAATCAATCCACGACCCAGTGTATACACGTCTCAGGCTAGATCACAACTCAAAGTATATATATTTTTGGAATCAACCTCAACCCTGTATAGCTAACTCCAACATTACTGCATATAGAGTGTCTATGGTTGTTCCAAATAATATATATACATAGGTCGATATGATATGTCAAAACATTTGCATACGTGTCTATGGTATCCCAAGATTACATAATATATTAGAATACATGTATAAAACAATATGAGTTAGCTAGGATATGATTAATATAGATTTGTTACTAATTTTCACGTAGTTACAACAAGCAAAAATATCCAATCTTGTTTTACCCATAACTTCTTCGTTTTAAATCCGTTTTGAGTGATTCAAGTTGCTATGGTTTCATATTGAACTTAAGTTTATGAATCTAAACAGAAAAAGTAAAAGTTTATAGTCGAAAATACAGGTTACAAGTTGTTTTTTGTAAAGGTAGTCATTTCAGTCGAAAGAACGACGTCTAGATGACCATTTTGGAAAACATACTTCCACTTTGAGTTTACCCATGCTTTTTGGATATAGTTTCATGTTCATAAGAAAAGTTATTTTCTCATAAGAACAACTTTTAAATCAAAGTTTATCATAGTTTTTAATTAACTAACCCAAAACAGCCCGTGGTGTTACTACGACGGCGTATATCCGGTTTTACGGTGTTTTTCGTGTTTTCAGGTTTTAAATCATTAAGTTAGCATATCATATAGATATAGAACATGTGTTTAGTTGATTTTAAAAGTCAAGTTAGAAAGATTAACTTTTGTTTGCGAACAAGTTTAGAATTAACTAAACTATGTTCTGGTGATTACAAGTTTAAACTTTCGAATAAGGTAGTTATATATATATGAATCGAATGATGTTATGAACATCATTAATACCTCAAGTTTAGTAGGTAAACCTACTAAAAATGATGAAAAAATAACTTGAACTTCAAAGGATCTTTGATGGCTTGGAAGTTCTTGAAATAGAATCATGACACAAAAACAAGTTCAAGTAAGATTATTACTCGAATTAAGATAGTTATAGTTATAGAAATTGAATCAAAGCTTGAATATGAATATTACCTTGATTTAGAAAGATAACCTACTGTAAATAACAAAGGTTTCTTGATCTTATATGATTGCTTGGAATGGATTAGGAAACTTGGAAGTAAACTTGTAAACTTGTAAACTTGAAAGTGTTCTTGATGTGTTCTTGAGTAATTGTTTTTATGATGATTATAGGTAATAACCAAAGCTTGTATTTGATGATTTTTGCTGGAAAAATAGTAACTTAGACGTTCATGGAAGAGTGTGTGTGTTTTGAGAGAGAATTGAGAAGAAAATTGGAAGTGAAATGGAGTAGGTGGTGAGTGGTGAAGGTGAGTGGGGTTAAAAGGAGTTCTTGTTTTTGTTTCCTTGCTCATAAGTCATGCTAAATGTTAAATGATGGTTCCCACATGGTTAGGTGACTCACATGGGCTGCTAAGAGCTGATCATTGGAGTGTATATACTAATAGTAAATACATTTAGAAACTGTGTATTGTACAAGTACAAATACGAGTGCATACGAGTAGAATTGTTGATGAAAATGAATGAGGATGTAATCGTAAGCATTTTTGTTAAGTAGAAGTACTTGGATAAGTGTCTTGAAGTCTTTCAAAAGTGTATGAATACATATTAAAACACTACATGTATATACATTTTAACTGTGTCGTTAAGTCATCGTTAGTCGTTACATGTAAATGTTGTTTTGAAACCTTTAAGTTAACGATCTTGTTAAATGTTGTTAACACATTGTTTATTATATCTAATGAGATGTTAAATTATTACATTATCAAGATATAATGATGTATTAATATATCTTAATATGATATATATACAGTTAAATGTCGTTACAACGATAATCGTTACATATATGTCTCGTTTCGAAATCCTTAAGTTAGTAGTCTTGTTTTTACATATGTATTTCATTGTTATTATACTTAATGATATGTTTACTTATCATTTAACATGTTTATATATATTGTATCAATATCTTAAAATGATTCATATGTAATTAGTAAGACGTTGTTATAACGATAATCGTTATATATACCGTTTTCAAGTTTCTTAATTCAATAGTATCATTTTTATGTATATAACTCATTGTTAAAATACTTAATGAGGTACCTACTTATCATAATATCATGATAACTATATATATATCCATATGTATGTCATCATATAGTTTTTACAAGTTTTAACGTTCGTGAATCGCCGGTCAACTTGGGTGGTCAATTGTCTATATAAAACCTATTTCAATTAATCAAGTCTTAACAAGTTTGATTGCTTAACATGTTGGAAACACTTAATTATGTAAATATCAATTTAATTTAATATATATAAACATGGAAAAGTTCCGGTCACTACATTAAATCTAAACCCTAAACCTAAACCCTGAACCCTAACCTAAACCCTAAAAACTCTAAACCCTAACCTTTAAACTATAAGCCCTAAAATATAAACCATAAGCCCTAAAATCTAAACCCTAAACCTAAACCCTAAAATATAATCGTCATACCTGATGTTATAGTCGATCCTATGAACCCTAAATTCATATGAAAAAAAGATAAATCAAATTCATCGATCTGGACAAGGGACACATTAACGTACATGTATTATTGGCTAAGATTTTTTAGTTGAAGTTAAATATGGAGTAATATTGAGCTGAAAGAACAGAAGTCCTACTCGTCTCCCATTTTGTCCATCCCCTTTCAAGATCTTTCTAGTCATGTACACTTAACTGAAAAAGGTTTAAAAACATAATTGTAATTTAAGATAGACATTTATGAGAATAAGTAAAATTCTATACAAATTTAACCATCATTATACGCAAAACGGATGATACTTTGTGTCAAAGAAACACATCTGAAAATAATTTTATCTACATAAAAAAAAAGTAGCAAAAAGTAAGCAAATATGACCGACATAAATGTAGCAAAAAGTAGCAAACTCTAAACACCAGGAGCACATTTAAATCATAATTACAGCACCTTAATGATTCACAAATATGTCTTAGATGTGTGCGTACATAATACATGAGCTAAACCAAAAATAAAAAAAACTTTCTTTTTGATCACATATAATCAGTATCCACTGAAATTTATACGCTAGATCAATCTATAATGCACCTGAACATATAATCAGTATCGAGTGTCAGATGGAGTTGGGCTCCCCTATCAATTGTTAACACTTCGGCAATTGCCTTCGTGAAATGGTATTTCATATATAAGAATAGGAGAACAGAGGTAATAATTACAAAAATACAAGTTACTAAAGTACTTTCTAACAACGTAAGCCAACTTTTTATTAATACAAAACTTATCTAATCAAACCTCTATTTCAAACATAGCATATAAAAATGAAAATAATGTAAAGGGAAACTTACTTTGAATTCAGGATCACCCAAGATATAAATGAACCACGCCAATTTGTATTAGCTATTGAAGCTTCTAGTAGGATGCGAGCTGTAACTGCAATGCGTGCTTCTGACAGAATTTAATGAAAAAAAATAGACTCATACTTTAAAGATGTTTATCAAGAAAACCTAGGCTGACCCGATCCACTTAGACATGTAACAAAAAAGCACTCACATTCTATGCAACTCCTTCTCACCCATTGACCGCCCCATTTTGAAACCTATAGTGCACTTTACAATTGCAAATGATCTACTTATTTAATTTGTAGAGTAATAAATTGTAATTACTCCGAGTGTCTTTAGAAATACACACGAGTGCCTAAGCTCGGGTTTCCTGAATGCAACAACAACTTTCGCCAAAGTCATCGACTCCACAACGGTGTATGATGATGTATTAGTAATCGGATGTAAGTCAAGACACATATCCATCTCTACAGCCATGATATCTAAATCTTTCAACTTTTGCCCCTTTCATAAATCCACTTCAGCGAAATCCTCCGCAGAATACATCTAATATCATTTCAGTTCCAGTCAAACATCTAAACTTGCAAAACTCTCAAAATAAGGGGATTTCCAAGATAAAACGGTACATATAGATATAGAATTAAACACGAAGTTGATATTAGATTTTTTATCCTTCGTGACAATCATTCGTATACACATGAAGACAAAGAAATTTAAAGCAAGATGTTTGCATCACATCATTATTCAACAATACGTATAGATATGGAATCAAAGTATAGCAGATAAAAGAAATCACTTTTGCATATGTTCCATGTTGAATTCATCCATTTTGCTTAATGAGATAAAATTCTTCAAATGCCAAACCATATCAGATCAACTTCAGTCACTCATTAAACTGTTTCACAATCAAAACGAAAGAATTAAGAAAGACATATTAGATTCAATCGAATAAAAGATTAAGCAAACTGGATCAAAGATGCTAAGCTGTGATATTTAAAAGATTCATCGAATAAAAAGAAGAGTATTACCTCAAAGACGAGAAGCATCTAACCATGCTCAGACTTCCTTAGAAATTACCCAGTTTCATCACCCACAACTAAAATTTAAATATTAATTTGTAATTTTCAAACAATTACAAATACATAAACAAAACAATAATAAAAATAACTATGAATGTAACACACCATAACCTCCTATCTGAACTTATTCATTAGTAGCCCAAAGCTTCATACTATAAATTTTAGCATACTCAACTGATTCCGTTGATAATGATCTTCCGAACAAATGAAGCTGATTAAACTGCAGAAACACGCAACATTTATACATTAAATTAATAACAACTAACAAAACAAAATCATACCAATATAAATAGATACGAATTCACAAGTTACTGGAACGATAATAAGGATATATATATATATATATATATATATATATATATATATATATATATATATATATATATATATATATATATATATATATATATATAATCAAAGTAAGTTAAAGTGATTCAAAATCTGTAAAACATGTAAAAATCAAACCTTGTTATGAAGTTAAGATGGTCAAAGAGGTGTTTGTAACAACAATCTTATACAAAACCTATGTAATCAATCTACAACAGGTTATAATTCATCATTCTGACCTCATCGTTACTATCAATTCAATCTGTCGAAGATGGGATTATGACCTGTAAATATGAAATTAACTGTTTGCAAATAGATTAGGCATAACAGATTCTTGAAGATGGCGACGTACCACAGATTAATTTAAGAAATCATTAACCCTAATCAGATAAGGACATGGTTTTTAAAAGCAAGATAAACAGACTTGTTCAAGATTAGTACCTGAATCTAACAAATAGAGTATTTTGAGACATATCTTCCAAACTCATTTAGTTACAAAACAATAATTTTATCAACAAAAGATATACTAAAACTTTTATAATTCTCAGTAAACAAAGTGAACTCATTTCAAACCATTCCAAAGACAGATTTTGACTCATTGCCCAACCCACATGAACAACCCTAATGCCACACACAGACACACACAATTTTTTGCACTTCTAATTAAACGGTGTCAAAGAAAATGTGACCTCCTTTTTCGTCTTCACATCATTATTTTAAGGATTACTGATATGCCCGAATTGGACAGTTTATTTATACGGTGTCGTTAGGTCGCAAAACGTCAATTCAGGATATCAACAGAAGAAGTTGATCATTTAATTTATATATGCTGGGCCTAAATCTATTATTCCTTCCTATGGGTTAGCAAGGCCAAATATGACCTATGGTCATTCCTTGAGCGGTCGAATTTGAAGCGGAGCTTATTCAGATAATTTAGTAATTAAGATTGGGTTTGTACACAATTTAGCCAAGACTAGTGGCCAGGTACACCTTGTGTGGAGAGGCAGGATCCTTTTGGTCCCAATAAATTGGCAACTGTTCAGAAAATCCAACAACCAAGTCCAACCGGTTTATTCTAGACACCACTTTATCCGGAATATCAAATTTTGTAAGGACTATAGTTGGGTTGATTTATATTAGAGTTGTATTTAAAATATTAAAGCAATATAATTAAAATAAGCTAGCTAGCATGCAACAGCTAAGGACAGAGAAGGCGTGGTTCACCATGATTTAAGATAACGTAGTTTCGGGATGATTGTGTGACACTCATTGGTTAGATATACCTTGGTGTAAACACTAGATTCCCTACTAATTGATTTCTTGATTAACATATTACGAGGAACTAGGCTATCGTGATTTTGAACGGATGGACTATGCTCAACTCCCGACGCTTTATCCGATTTAGGGATATAAGCGACCTATCTTGGATGCAATGCATACCTTGTGCGCACGAATAAAGTAGCATAGCCATAAATATAGAATATCCAACCTTTCTTAACACCTTAGTGTATCACCCAAGTGAGTGGTTATGATTGTGTTTCGAATTTCTTTCTATCAATGGTTTGATAAAATCTAAGGATTTGTAGACAAATTAGAACCTCTGATAGTTCTCAGTCATCCTTAAAGATTTATAAGCTTAGTTTGTATTGTAGTGCGTTAAATTCTCATTTATGATTTAAACCAGCCCTTGCTTAAATCTACCCAATAAATCCCTTAGTTATCCACCATGTACTAGACTTATAGTGGTTCCATAGCTTCTAACCTTGACCATGCCCAAGTGGTCCTATAGTATATCAACACTGTACTCTACTACTGCAACAGTATTTCCTCGAGTCTTATACTTTTGACCAATATCTTGATCTGGTCTTACGGTAATTCCGCATGTACTTTATAGTATTTTTGATGGGTTCGTACCTTGACCAATGTATAAACACATATAATTAATTACCTTATAATTGTCGACTTTATAAAAGGTTTTAATCACGTTTATTGGTGAAAGGACGATAATAACGAGGTTTAATATCATAGACAGAAAGCGAGTATGAAATGATAATCATCCCTAACTAACATTATTAAATCATGGTAAACAATCAAGCAATTACTCACACATCATGGCAACAAGCATTTCTAATATTAATAAATCATAAACATCGAGCAAGAATATTATACTAAAAGAAAGGATAGATGTTACCGAATAATGTCGGCAGAATAACACTTGTATTTCTTCATAATATCTGTAGCGTTACAATGCTCATTAGCTTCTACTACTAACTACATACTAATCTCCTATTGATCACTAGAGAGCGACAATAGAGAGATAATTATTTTTCCTAATCTCTGTACTTTTCTCTTTCTAGAATCTAAAGAGAGAAAGTAGAGAGAGAACTAATCTCCTATAGATCACTAGTGAGCGACTATAGAGAGATATTTGAGAGAGAAGTGAAGAATTGGTGTGTGTTGAAATGGTGGGATGAGCCACCTATTTATAGGAAAGCTTGATGGCAAAGTTGTAAATAAATGGCTGAAAAACCCCTGGCAAGTGGTATGGCAGGTGGTTTGCATAGGGGATATGTCTAAACCCCTGTCAAGTAGGACGGCAGGTGGGACAGCAAGTAGGATTTTCGTTGAAAAATGGCTGGCAAACGGCTGGCAGGCCGTTTGGCAAGCCGTTTGAAGGGCCCGTTTGACCAGTCAGCCCGTTTACCATGCCCGTTTGCCTTGGGCATGTGGCAGGCCGTTTACTATACTGGAAGGCCATTTGGCAGCCCATTTGGCTTGCTGATTCGCTGGATCGTACCTTGATTTCTTGTCTTTCACCGTTTTCGCTCTAGAATCTTCGTCTTAGCTCCGTTTCTGACGATTTTTGCGCCTACGCGTTCGTAATTAAATATCTTACAACATGAGATCAAGTAAATAAACTTTTTCAAAAAGTATAAAATAAGTTATTTAAACGCGAGTTAATCGTCTTAGTCGGTTTTGCTCGTTTTTCCTCGTTTTCATCCGTTTTTAGTGATTCTTGAAACATAGCCTTCGTAATGACACAATCTACCAAATGAAGCAAATAAATGCTTATTTAGATGATAAAGTCAATTACTTTATCATAAATGGGGCTAATATCGGGGGTAAAAACGTGACTTTTTAGCCGATATCAATTACTATCTTATAAACCTGAAATTACTACCTTCTGTAATCAAATTTGCGCGTAGCTCACAACCTGTTGTTCGTGTATAAATGATTGTATAATCACTAAAAAACAAGTTATTGTAAACCAATATTACACCATCAAAATAGAAACTAATGATTTTCTTATATGACCAATATTATCTTAAACTATAAACGATTGGTGATTTAAGATCAAAAATCAGATTGGTGATTTAAGATCAAAATGTCATTTATCTAAAAGATAAATGTTAGCTGGTTCAATATTATCAGATTATAAAAAAATTACGTATCAAACAATGTAATATCTCAATATCATTCAATAAATTAGATTAATTCAGACAATCACAAATAATAATCATCAATCTATACATATATAAGTGAAATCGCATGTATCCATCAAATCAACCAAATAAATCATTGACTTAAACAAATACGTATATTAGTACTTAACTGAATCGAAGTATTAAAAGATATGCGATTAATATCTGACAAAATTACCATATATACTTTTGATCGGATTTTTTCAACGATTTGGTCTTCAGCGATGTATTACAAGGTCTATAAAATTTATATTTCTTCGAAGATTAACTGTTACAGGTTCCAAAGATTGGAATTTGGTGTCATCGAATTTGAAGAAGATATATCGCCGAAGAAAAGAATCGGTGAGTTTGGGAGAGAAAAAAAAGGCTTGAATGAATATTTAGGGTTTTACGAATCTAATTGACTCTGTAGATATCCCATGTTTTTTTTAATTATTAGAAAAGGGTATTTTAGGAATGTGGGTTTTAACAATTGATTTATTAGCTAATATTTTTAGTGGATGATTAAGTACCGTTAGATCAAGGGGTATTATAATGTAATTTTCTAATCTAATGGTAATTAAGGGGGTTTTGAAAACATTTATTAGCTAATCGAGACTCTCTTTTGATGTATATAGTGATATATATATATATATATATATATATATATATATATATATAGTGGTAGGATCAAGGGGTAAGTAACAAATCGGGGGGAAGCGGGGGAAGCTTTTTTTTTTTTCATTTATTGAAAAAACTTTGTTCACGAACATTATAGATTAGATGAAAATATAAACATTTAATAAAAACACTTTGTGATAAATTTTTTTATTTTGGCGGAAAACGCTCAAAGAATTAATATATGTAACGACCCAACCCGTTATCCAACCGAAAACGTAACAATTTTTTTTTTTACCCAGTTCATCTGGACGACGTCCAGTTATCTGGACGGCGCCCAGTTGTGAAGGCCAGGACGGCGTCCAAGCAATCTGGACGGCGTCCAAATGGTCTTCCAGCTGCTGTCTAAAATGCCCATTTCACGCGAACGGAAAACACGTTTCCCGACACTTTTAAACGAAACGAAATATCACAACACTTCATATTGAGTAAAACTAAGAAGTTTTCACTATTAAACAAGTTTTACGACATCGGGACCCACATCGGCTGTTTTACGAAATACATACAAAAATACGAGTTTCGACTCAAATGAGTTTAAGTTCCAAACAACTACGAGCATGATGTTTGGGGATAAACTACCCAATCCTAGGTCGAATCCAAAAGTAATCCAAGCAAGCATCAAAAGGGGAGATCAACTAAATCCCGAGCATACCCTTGCCAAATCCGCTTCCGAACCTAAAAATGTAAACAACGAGAGGGTAGCTAATGCTTAGTGAGTAAAACATTTATACACATACAACTATCAACAACGTTAGTATATAACTCAACACAATAATATACTAAACCAATACAATGCACAGACATACCAACCATTCCCGCTATAGTACTACCGCCTTATATTCGACCAATAACGTCGAGTCACACTCGTGTGATGTCACCGGCTTATGAATCATCATAAGGTGCCACCAACTTGTGAATCACCAAAGGGTGTCACCGACTTGTGAACTACCCACCAATACCTATGGGTCACCGACTTGTGAACGCCATGTGGTGTCACCGACTTGTGAAGCACCACTAAGTGTCACCGACTTGTGAAACACTATGAAGTGTCACCGACTTGTAAATCACTTCCCGACATATATTGTCACCGACTTGTGAATCACCATTAGGTGTCACCGACTTGTGAATACCTATCGAGACACTACCGACTTGTAGTTCTCATCCCATCATACCAACAAATAAGTCACCATCTTGTGACACATACCAACATAATACTCACGATGTGGCACCGAAGACCCACATCGCACACGAGTAGATAAGCTACATACATACATGTATAAATATTCCACTCACCTCGATTACAAGAAAGGCAACTCCCACTTGAGCTCCTAATCGTTCAAATGTAAATCACCTAGATAATTCACAAACAAATAAGCTAAACACTCTAGCTTATGCCCAAAACACCATAAGTGCAAATTCAACTCAAATGCACTTCCGAGCACAACCCGAGCCCAAACTAACCAATAATCACTAACACTAGTGAAAATGGCCCTAAATCGCCAATTAACCCAAATCATAAGTGTTAACACTTATCTTACCCAATTTGACACCAAACCCTAATTTTGACCCATTTCAAAATTAGTCAACCAAAATACATCCAAATGGGTTTCAACACATCCATAATCACTAAACCTAGTGATTAACCCATTTTACAAGTCTTGAACTTGACCAAAACAACAACCAACCCAAAATCCACCAACGACACTGCAAAACCCGATTACTAGCATCACTAAACTCACTACATGAGTCTAAATGGGTTTCTCAACAATATCAAGTTCAAACCCTAACTTGAATATCAAATCAATTAAAGAAATTCGGAGTTAGAACTTACCACTACTACCAAAACGTAGCTAGGAGCGAGATGAACAACTTTAAAACCCGAGCTTTGGTGAGAATCCAACTCATTCTTCTACAAATCAAGCTCTCTCTCTCTCTAAACCATTCTCTCTCTAGAATTAGATGAGAGTGTTTGTGTGGATGAAATGTGATCCACAAATGAGATCTAGATCAATTTTGAGGGCTCCAAACTGACACCCAAGTGATTTGACCAAAATACCCCTTTTTAAAACCAAATAAAACAGCTGGCCCGTCAGTACATCTGGACGGCGTCCCAAGTATTGGACGACTCCCAATGCTTCACTGCTGGATGGCGTCCCGAATCTTGGAGGGCGTCCCACTTAGCTGAAAATGAAAACAGGGTCTTACAACTCTCCCCCACTTAAATCAGATCGCGTCCTCACGATCAAAACCTCATCGCGAACAAATAAGGTACACCTTCCTCAACCTTTCGAGTTCTCATACAACCTTGGCCCCTTTTGATACCACCATGCATCCCATAAGTCCCACTTCTTTGGAATGTAATGTTCTATCCACACAACGATCCTCCATGATTTCTTGGCACACTCTAATTTACAACTTAGAGTATCCTCGCCAACCGTCAACTAGTTTGGGTCATCCGCACCACGCACACGGTGATGGAATTTCCCACAACATTTTGGTAACTCCAACCGACACGTAACCCTACAATTCCTAAAATTCGTCCACCATCACACGGTGAACATCCTTTCGATCGCCCATTAAAGATGATCTTCACATCTTTCGCACGTACAAGTCCTCAATACTCTAAGGAACTCACTCTCAAACGTGCTCTATACTAACATATCTCTACACGAGATAGTCGAAATCAACACTCTACGTCCCTAGTTTACCTCACAAAATGGGACGACTTTCGACAAATTACACAAACACGCCTACCAAACCGAGGGCCTACTGTACCCTCAGGGTACTTACTCCCCCATTTAGGGTTTTAACCCCATACTATCATCGTTAAGATGATAATATCTCGCGGAATATCGACATTCCACAACACACATGACCGGTACCAACGTTGGTCATACTCAAAAATGTTTCGCGGACTTACTACAAGGTACTCGAACCTCGACCTTTTCGAATCGGTCAAATGTTACGCCCGCAAATCATCATAATAAACCATTATCATACCTTCGGGTTTTCGCATCGGTACCCAAGTACAAGATAACCACACCTCCTGAGTGAAGCATTCCACTAGCAGGTATACGAAGGCACCTGAAGCATTGTTATAAAACTCCCATTACTACCACCGAGTCTCAATAAATTGACCCTTACGGGGTCCATCCTCGGTGTCATAAGTCACTTGACTATTCGAAGTTCCACAAATCCCACGAACCTTACGGCTCAACGCCCACAACTCCCTAGCAATCAACTGCTAGTCACGATCTACTTAGGCCGCAAAGTGAGCCTAGCAAACCTTCACTTACAATAGCAATGCTTGGGGTCACCAAGACTTACACCCTAACTCGCACCGTCTCAACCGTTAACATGGTTACTTACACACAATCAAAGATAGTCAACAACCATGACTCTACTCGCACACAAACATGGTCAACGTAAATGCCTCTCGAACAGCATACCATTACTATGCTAACCCTTATGGAGAGTAATACAAGTAACCCTCCAATCAAATCACGGTTACACCCAACTTGGTTAAGCCTTCAACACCAAAACGATTAACCCGACCTGGTTAGTCAAATACGCATGGTCAACCTACCTCGGCCGACCCTAACATCTAATTGATTAACCCGGCCCGGTTAGTCAAATACACTCGGTCAACCCAACTTGGTCAAACCCCTAATGACAATTGATTAACCTAACTTGGTTAGTCAAGTGCCCTTGGTCAACCCAACTAGGTAAACCCCCAACAACAATGGATTAACCCCGCTTGGTTAGTCAAACTCTCTTGGTCAACCCGCCCTGGTCAACACCTAACGTCTAATTGATCAACCCGTCCTGGTTAGTCAAAAGACCCTAACAATAAATGATTAACCCAACTTGGTTAAGTCACTCACTTGGTTAACCCGACTCAGTCAGCACCTATCATTTAATTGATTAACTCGATCCGATTAGTCAAATTCACTCTGTCAACGCCTAACATCTAATTGATTAACCTGACCCGGTTAGTCAAATTCGCCCGGTTAACCCGCCTCGGTCAACACCTATCACCTAATTGATTAATCCGACTCGGTTAATTCAATTTCACTAGGTCAACCCGACTTGGTCAAACCCCTAACAGCAATTGATTAACCCGACTAGGTTAAGTCAAACACACTAGGTCAACCCGACTCGGTCAACACCTCACATCTAATGACTAACCCGACTCGGTTAAGTCAATCACACACGATCAACCTGACTTGGCTAATCAAACCTCAATGAGCTAACTCGACCTAGCTAGTCATTACATCACATGGTAAACCCACTTATTACCCAACATCACACATATAACAAAATAAAATAGGTATCTAATCGAATAGTACCTTAATCAAGCGTCGTTAGACCTTCGTGCTCCGTCACTACTCCACTCGGGACACTCCGAGTTCTGGCACTTAAAACATGTGACCTTACCTGACGAACAATCACGAGACTTGTGCCCCGTTTGCCCATAATTATAACATGCAAATTTAGAACTACCCGTGCCACTCATCTTCACGCTTCCGACACCTTCGGTAGCACTCTTACTTTTCTTGTTCGAAAACATCGTCGCTTTGAACTTCTGCTTACTAACATCGAAAACACTTGTCTTCGGGGCCTCCGGTTCGAAACCCCGAGCCAACTCAAATAATTCTTCAAAAGACTTAGCCATTCCCTGACTAATCTTACCCTTCAACTCATCGCTTAAAGTACGATAGAAATCTTGCATCAACATTCGGTCATCACCGACATAATCCGGACAAAAACGGGTTTTTGACAAGAAAGTAGACTTGAGAGTAACCAAGTCCATCGAACCTTGTTGCAAATCGCGCAACTCGTCCTGGATTTTATTAAGGTCGGATTGAGTTCGGTATTCATCAAAGAACTCCTTTTTAAACTCTTCCCATGACAAGCTCATACATTGTTCTTACCATATAATTGAATCTTGTCATCCAACCATATCTTGGCTTCTTCATGTAACATACTAGAACCGTATCTCGTTTTCTTCTCGGGAGGATATTCACTAGTACAGAAGGCCCCCTCGATGTCGGAAACCCAACATGTACTCTTCAACGGATCTCTCACTCCATTAAACATAGGAGGTTGAGCATCCTTGAAGTTTTTGTAATGGAAGTCCCGCCTTCCATGTCCCTCATTACCATCACCCCCTTCACCACGAGGATGGATGTTTCTAGCCTCGAGTGCCTCTTCGATCGCGACATTCATTCGTTCGTTGATTAATTCGGTTACTTGCCCATCAATCGATTCCTGGAAAACCTTTCTAACATCCTCAAGAAATTCCACTTTTGACGTTTAAAGATGGCCTCAACCTTGGCCGTGAACTCGGAGTCATCGCTTTGATCTTCTTTATCATGTCCATTCCTCGTCTTCATTCTAAGAAATGAACTCGGTTATGAATGCAATGTAACATCCCGCATTTTTCCGTTAAATTATTTTAATGCCCGTCTTTTTATTTTAATAACATCTTTCGTATCTAGATTCGTATCCTCTGTTAGCTAACGTTCTTAATATTTTCATTATTGAATTATAACATCTCCTATTTACTCTCGCGTATTTAAAATATTCGTTCAGCTAATTCGCGCACCCGACTACAAACTTGTGGGACTAATTGTGACTAGTGGCCAAAGTGGTGACTAGGTCAACTAGTCAACCACTTCACCACCACCACTCATTCATTCCATCTCCTCCTTCTCTTCTTCTTACTTCTCTTTTTACTCTCAACTCACCAAATCACTCATTCATCATCTGATTCGGATCTAGGAAGCTCACAACAAATCCGACTACATATTCGTGATCCTCTCTTCATCCTCTACGTTTTGATACAAATTTCATCTCATTTGGGTAACTTTCTAAAAACACTAGATTTCTTGTTCTTGATGTTTTTGACTTATAAAAGTGTTAATTAGTGTCTATGGCTCAAGTCTAACATGAATATGTGTTTGTTTTGTTCGATTTTTTTATTTTGAGTAAACTAGCATGAACTAGTAATGGGTGTGCTTAATCTTGTGTTTTGGATGATTAATTGTTGTTAGATTTTAAAAGTGCATGTATTAAATGTGTTCCTAGCATCACTAACTTCAATTTGGCATGTAGGTCGACACGGATTAGCTTCATAAAAAATATTGTTAAGTTTGAGAATTTTGGTTAGGGTTTGCTAGACTTAAAATGAACTTTTGATGCCTTGAATGCTATGAAATATTGTTAGTAAGTGTTTAGTTGCAATGTATGTTTCATTACCTTCAAAACGGCATATCATATGTGTAAATTGGATTCCCGAATCATGAAATACATTTCGTGAACTTGAAACGTTGATTATGAACATTTAACAATCATTCGATGAGGTTTTTGTTGTTGTAAATGATGAACTTGATTGATGATATGTGGTTAGTTGTATTCCTTGTCAAAATACCTTTCTGATGATATAAGATACATGTTTTAATTATTTGCGGATCATAAATTGTGATTGTTTGAAGTTTAGTTCGTGCACTTGTGTAATTCCAGTAAACAGGACCTGGGTACTAGTTGGGCCGTCCAAAACATCTGGACGCTGTCAAGCTCTTCACAGATGAACTACCAAGGGCTGTTTCATTTGGTCATTTTTTGTTTAATTCTAACTATGCTACGCACCTCCGATTTACATGTAACTTGTTCTAACATGCTTATATATGATTAAAAACCTCAGAAAAATAGTTCGGGACCCGACCCGAACGTGTTGACTTTTTCATTGACTTTGACTTGACTAAAGTTGAATTTTTTTTAAACTTAACCAAATACTTATGCAATCATCCTAACATGCTTTTATATTTAAATCATGCATGAAACTTGGCAACGTGATTCACATGCTATATGTAATCGAGTCGTAACGAGCCATAGGACTAATTGAACAACTTTGACCCATCGTGTTTACCGTTATTGATACAACCTACTCGTTGAGGTTAAGACTAGCAATTGTTCTTGCACACGTTTACTTAGCGAAGTACCTTTTCTTTCGTGCACTCGAGGTGAGATCATAGTCCCACCTTTTCAACAACTTTTATACTTTTAAATCATGGGCTGAGAAACATATGCATTACATACTTATATACATCTCATATGTATATATACTTTTCATACTTTTATTCTTTGAACACAAATACGAATACAAAGATACAAACGAGTTTGAACGAAAACCCTTAATTCAGTTATCATTAGTTACACCTGATGGTGTAAGCGAGACTATGTTGTGTGGATCCATACGGGTTTGACTAACACTCATTCGGACGGTTCGCTACCGTTAAGCGAATGAAATATATTCTGTTACGGTGTATGTTCTAACACTTTTATGCTGAGGTAAATGATACAGTTAAGCTTTGATAATTGGGTGCTCGGTAAACAACAAAATTTATGGAATTCAAATGATTGGAATAATCGACTTATACTAAACTTGTGGTTCAACTTACTTACTTACTTAAACCTATGATTTCACCAAAGTTTTCGTTGACAGATTTCTATGTTTTTCTCAGGTCCTTGAACGTTTTGTGATACATGCTTCCGCTCATTATTTTGATACTTGCATTGGATGTCGAGTATACATGCATACATGGAGCGTATTTTGATTTTATTTAAAACTGTGTCGCATAGGTTTCATTTGTACTTATAACATTGTAATGTAACTAGTGGTTGAACTATTCTTGTAAACTTTGAAACAATCTTTACATTTAAAATGAATGCGACATATTTTTGGTTAAACGTTGTTTTAAAGACTTATGACCACGTAATGGGACCTAAGTAGACGGCGCCGTCAATGACGATTTTGTCGGGTCTCTACAGATGGTATTAGAGTGTTGGTTGTAGAGATTTAGAGTTCATTGGTGTCAACCCCGAGTCATAGGGTACATTAATGAATCTAGACTACAACCGGCATATAGACTTGAAGTAGGAATTACTTGACTACTTGTGCATGTATACTCGAACGTTTCTACTCATATCTACTCTTATTTCATCTCAATCTCACGTTGTTTAATTTGATTGACACGCCACCTTGACTATATGAAATAATATCGAATGCACATATGAATCAGGGTAATATAATTTTCGGGATTATATTACGGTGACTCATATGAACGTTCCGACATTATGACATAAAGAATTTAAGGCGAGTCAAGGAAAATTTTCTCTCTATCCTTATTCCATATCACGGTTAGTATTATTAAGAATACTAATCAACGATATTCTTGTGATTTGAAGGAACAATGCCTCCTCGCCGCGGTACACGTAACGAGACTTCCGAACAAGCTCTACAACGAATGATAGCCACCGCTGTGGATGCGGCCATGGCCGGTCACTCATCTAACAACAAACACAACAACAACAACAACAATGGAGCCAGTAATTCAAACGAGGGATGCTCCTATAAAGCTTTCATGGGGTGCAAACCTCACACTTTCGATGGAACCGGGGGACCGGTTGTGCTCACCAGATCGTTTGAGCAAACGGAAGCCGTCTTTAGCATAAGCGGTTATCGGGACCAAGACAAGGTCAAATACTCCACTCACACTTTTGCCGGTATCGCTCTCACATGGTGGAATACGTATGTGCAATCGGTTAGTACCGATGAAGCCCACGCTCTCTCTTGGGCTGACTTAAAAGAAAAGATGATCACCGAATACTTTCCGCGCGAAGAGACCCGAAGGCTCGAGAACGAGCTAAGAAGTTTAAAGGCGATCGGAAATGACCTCAAGGCCTATAATCAACGATTTTCCGAACTAGCCTTGATGTGCCCAAACCTCATGACTCCCGAGTCCCTAAGAGTTGAACTTTACATGGATGGTCTCCCTAAGAGCATCAAACACGAGGTAATGTCATCCAAACCCGCTAATCATCAAGAGACTTTGAAGATGGCTCGCCAATTGATCGAAACGGTGGACGAAATTGAAGTGCCGACACCTAAATCCGATGATAAGTCGGGTGGCAACAAAAGAAAATAGGAAGCCCCCCAATCAAGCAACAATAACAACAACCCCGCCAAGAAGCCTTTCACCTCCGACGACAAGAAAGGCTATGCCGAAAGTCTACCATCTTGCAACAAGTGCCACAAACATCATTATGGTGAATGTAGCAAACCATTTTGCAACAAATGCTGCAACCGTCATTATGGAGAATGTGGCAAGTTAATTTGCCACCAGTGCCAAGGAAGTGGCCACATGGCCAACGATTGTAAAAGTGTTGCCCCCGTCGCCCAAAAGGCATCCAATGCACACCGAACGGGTGTTTGTTTCGAATGTGGCCAATCGGGTCATTTTAAGAATTCATGCCCAGAGAAGAAAACCAACCCCAATACACGCGGCCGAGCTTATAACATGAACACCGAGGAAGCCCGAGATGACAACTAGTCACGGGTACGTTTCTTCTCAACAACCCTTATATTTCATGTTTATTCGATTCGGGTACCGTTAGACGTTTTATAACTAAGGCTTTGACTCGTACTCTTTGCACTCCACCACTTCCCCTAAACACTACTTATGCCATTCAAGTGACCCACGAAAAACTTTTGCGTACCGCCAAATTTTTTCAGAGGGTGTACGTTAGACTTTTTGGGTAAAAAGTTTAAAATTGACTTGTTACCTATAGAACTAGGGAGCTCAAAACCTATTCGTTAAGAAGAAATGTTTCCCTACAATTATGTATAGATTATCGTGAACTAAATAATTTCCGGTTAAGAGCCGATATCCTCTTCCCCGTGTCAACGACCTCTTGATCCATTACAAGGATCTTGTGTGTATTCCAAATCGACCTCCATTCCGGTTATCATCAATCGAGGGTTAAGAGAGAAGATGTCTCCAAAACCGTTTTCCGAACTAGTTACGATAGTTATGAATTTCTTTTAGTGACCATTCCGTTTATCTAAGGCTCCGTCCGTATTCATGGACTTCCTGAACCGCGTATGCAAACTCATCTAGATAAAACCGTTATCGTATTCATAGGTGATGTCTAAACCTATTCAATTCAAGCGAAGAAGAAAACGAACGATGTCTCCATCCCACGCTCGAACTCTTGAGAAAAGAGCAACTCTATGCTGAATTCTCCAAGTGAGAATTCTGGTTAAACGAAGTCCAATTTCTAAACCATGTTGTTAGTGGTTAAGGTATTAAAGTAGATCTCACGAAAATCGAAGTCACATGTAATCGGGAGACACTCACGACTCCGACTTATATTCGTAAAATCTTGGATCTCGCCGATTGTTACCGAAGATCCGTTCCCAACTTTCCCCGTATTACTCGACCTTTAACTTCGTTGACTCACTAAGGGAAAAATTTAAGCCTCTCCGTGTCCGAACCTTGAACGTGAGTTTTTACACCAACCTTACTAGCCAAATTCGTGTAGCGCAAGATAGAACTCAAATATGGAAATATTTCTACGTGAACGCCTGAAAGGCATACTCTCTCGACTCGAAATCAAGGAAACTGAAACTCGTTATTTTGCGCGAAGAATTTGAATACTTAATTATGGATCCGATCAATCTTCTCATCACCACGTACCACGTTACATAACTCTGTTATTTCACTGTTACCGTATGATACTACTGGAACCTAAGATAACACACAATCCAAGAATACCTCTTTCTTCTTCGACTTATCGTCCTTATGCTTATGATATACGGTCAACTACTACTCAAATCCGAACTATATAACTACGTGTACTATCTCATTTCCCACCAAGTCCCAACATTTGGCCACAAGATGCGCGATATGGCTACATCGAGGTGAGAACTCATCCTATTCTAAATCCTCATTTCACTCCTATTTTTTTTTTTGCTCGTACTTTCGAATAAGGAAACATTTTATCTAAATTCTCAATGGAGAGGGAGACTCTTCACGCATTACTAGTATTCGCCACGAGGGTGAATAGCCCTGACGAACGTTCTCAGTAACCGATAAGAAACTTATTTCAACAAACGTTTTCGAGCCCTAACTAACTTGTTCAGACACATCTTAAAGAAGTCTATTCCAACACGGTGTACCATTGTCAATTATCTCAGATCACAATACTCGTTCCACTTCTGGTATTACAAGAAGCCTTAGGAACACGTTTAAACATGATTACCGCGTATCATCCACAAACTGATGGACCAAGCAAACGTACAATTCAAATCTTGGAAAGACATGTTACAAACATGTATTGTTGCCTTTAGTTGTTTCCCTCTTACCACAGTAGTTACCACTCGTGTATTAACGCCGCACTTTTCGAAGCTTTATATGACCGCAAATGTCATTCTCCTTTTCGTTAGGTCGAAGTAGGTGACAAGCAAATCACCGAATCCGAACACATTCAAGAAATAACCGTTAAGATCGTTCAAGTCCGAGAAGGGCTCAAGAAGGCATGTAGTCACCAAAAGGGGCTATGCCGATGATTAGACGTAAACCTCTCAAATTCCAAGTGAGTAACCGCGTAATATTGAAAAACCGCACCTTGGAAAGGTGTAATCCGTTTCGGGAAATCGAGGAAAGTTATATCCATAATATTGATCCTTTTGAAATCTTGGGGCGTATTGGAACCGCTTCCTACCGTTTAGGTCTTCCAACTCAATTAAGTTTCCGTTTATCCTACATTCCAGGTATCGAACTTTGAGAAGTGTCCTGCGGAACAGGAACTCGTTATTCTTTCTAGATGAGCTTACTATTGACGACAAACACCACTTCATAGGAGAACCGGTTGAAATTATGGAATCGTGAAAACCAAACCTTAAGACAACGTAAATTCCGACTGTCAAAGTTCATGAGAATGCCCAAGGACGTATCTTCACTTGTTCATAGAATTGACAATGCAAAGTCTCGAAGAAGAGACATCGACTACTACATCCAACAAAATTTCGGGACGAAATTTCTTTTAAGGTGTGGGTAATGTAACATCCCGCATTTTTTCGTTAAATTATTTTAACGCCCGTCTTTTTATTTTAATAATATCTTTCGTATCTAGATTCGTATCCTCCGTTAGCTAACGTTCTTAATATTTTCGTTATTGAATTATAACATCTCCCATTTACTCTCGCGTATTTAAAATATTCGTTCGGCTAATTCGCGCACCCGACTACAAACTTGAGGGACTAATTGTGACTAGTGGCAAAAGTGGTGACTAGGTCAACTAGTCAATCACTTCACCACCACCACTCATTCATTCCATCTCCTCCTTCTCTTTTTCTTACTTCTCTTTTTACTCTCAACTCAACAAATCACTCATTCATCATCTAATTCGGATCTAGGAAGCTCACAACAAATCCGACTACATATTCATGATCCTCTCTTCATCCTCTACGTTTTGATACAAATTTCATCTCATTTGGGTAACTTTCTAAAAACACTAGATTTCTTGTTCTTGATGTTTTTGACTTATAAAAGTGTTAATTAGTGTCTATGGCTCAAGTCTAACATGAATATGTGTTTGTTTTGTTCGATTTTGTTGTTTTGAGTAAACTAGCATGAACTAGTAATGGGTGTGCTTAATCTTGTGTTTTAGATGATTAAATGTTATTAGATGTTAAAAGCATGTATTAAATGTGTTCCTAGCATCACTAGCTTCAATTTGGCATGTAGGTTGACATGGATTAGCTTCATAAACAAAATTGTTATGTTTGAGAATTTTAGTTAGGGTTTGATAGACTTAAAATGAACTTTTGATGCCTTGAATGCTATGAAATGTTTTTAGTAAGTGTTTAGTTGCAATGTATGTTGCATTACCTTCAAAACGGCATATCATATGTGTAAATTGGATTCCCGAATCATGAAATGCATTTTGTGAACTTGAAACGTTGATTATAAACATTTAACGATCATTCGACGAGGTTTTTGTTGTTGTAAATGATGAACTTGATTGATGATATGTGGTTAGTTGTATTCCTTGTAAAAATACCTTTCCGACGATATAAGATACATGTTTTAATTGTTTGCGGATCACAAATTGCGATTGTTTGAAGTTTGGTTCGTGCACTTGTGTAATTCTAGCAAACAGGACCTGGGTACTGGTTGGGACACCGTCCAAAACATCTGGATGCCGTCCAGCTCTTCACATCTGGATAGCCAATCTAGAGGCCGTCTAGATGAACTACCAAGGGCTGTTTCGTTTGGTCAATTTTCACATAATTCTAACTATGCTACGCACCTCCGATTTACATGTAACTTTTTCTAACATGCTTATATATGATTAAAAACCTCAGAAAAATAGTTTAGGACCCGACCCGAACGTGTTGACTTTTTCGTTGACTTTGACTTGACCAAAGTTGACTTTTGTTTAAACTTAACCAAATACTTATGCAATCATCCTAACATGCTTTTATATTTGAATCATGCATGAAACTTGGCAACGTGATTCACATGCTATATGTAATCGAGTCGTAACGAGCCATAAGACTAATTGAACAACTTTGACCCATCGTGTTTACCGTTATTGATACAACCTACTCATTTAGTTCAAGACTAGCAATTGTTCTTGCATACGTTTACTTAGCAAAGTACCTTTTCTTTCGTGCACTCGAGGTGAGATCATAGTCCCACCTTTTCAACAACTTTTATACTTTTAAATCGTGGGCTGAGAAACATATGCATTACATACTTATACACTTCTCATATGTATATATACTTTTCATACTTTTATTCTTTGAACACAAATACGAATACAAAGATACAGACGAGTTTGAACGAAAATCCTCAATTCAGTTATCATTAGTTACACCTGATGGTGTAAGTGAGACTATGTTGTGTGGATCCATACGGGTTTGACTAACCCTCATTCGGACGGTTCGCTACCGTTAAGCGAATGAAATATATTCTGTTACGGTGTATGTTCTAACACTTTTATGCTTAGGTAAATGATACAATTAAGCTTTTATAATTGGGTGCTCGGTAAACAACAAAATTTATGGAATTCAAACGATTGGAATAATTGACTTATACTAAACTTGTGGTTCAACTTACTTACTTACTTACTTAAACCTATGATTTCACCAACGTTTTCGTTGACGGATTTCTATGTTTTTCTCAGGTCCTTGAACGTTTTGTGATACATGCTTCCGCTCATTATTTTGATGCTTGCATTGGATGTCGAGTATACATGCATACATGGAGCTTCTTTTGACTTTATTTAAAACTGTGTCGCATAGGTTTCATTTGTACTTATAACATTGTAATGTAACTAGTGGTTGAATTATTCTTGTAAACTTTGAAACAATCTTTACATTTGAAATGAATGCGACATATTTTTGGTCAAACGTTGTTTTAAAGACTTATGACCACGTAATGGGACCTAAGTAGACGGCGCCGTCAATGACGATTTTGTCGGGTCGCTACACGCAACACAAGTAAATTATATACACTACCACGATCTATATTCTCAATCATATAAATATATCACCGTTCGTACACCCCATCTAGTTCAATACTTGTTGTACATTACTCACTTGACTTGGCTTGCAACCGTAATAATGGTCGGGAAGCATTATTACGCTCACATGCCATGCCGAACTCATAAATACAACAACCATCTCGCTAGATGTTCAACGCAAACAACATGATTAGTAACAACATAATCAACACGTAGCTAAAGCACCTATTCTCTAAGGCACTAACTAGAACCCGAACTGACCCGTAATCCTACAAGTCCCACATATTAGCACACGCAAAAGTCTAAGTCTAGGCATCTATCTTAAGTCACCTAAATCCCTTAGACCATGCTCTGATACCACTTGTAACGACCCAACCCGTATCCAACCGAAAACGTATCAATTTTTTTTACCCAGTTCATCTGGACGGCGTCCAGTTATCTGGACGGCGTCCAGTTATTTGGACGGCGTCCAGTTATGAAGGCCATGACGGCGTCCAAATGGTCTTCCAGCTGCTGTCCAAAATGCCCATTTCACGCGAACGGAAAACACGTTTCCCGACACTTTTAAACGCAATATCACAACACTTCATATTAAGTAAAACTAAGAAGTTTTCACTATTAAACAAGTTTTACGACATCAGGGCCCACTTCAGCCGTTTTACGAAATACATACAAAAATAAGAGTTTAGACCCAAATGAGTTTAAGTTCCAAATAACTACGAGCATGATGTTTGGGGATACACTACCCAATCCTAGGTCGAATCCAAAAGTAATCCAAGCGAGCATCAAAAGGGGAGATAAACTAAATCCCTAGCATAACCTTGCCAAATCCGCTTCCAAACCTAAAAATGTAAACAACGAGAGGGTAAGCTAATGCTTAGTGAGTAAAACATTTATACACATACAACTATCAACAACGTTAGTATATAACTCAACACAATAATATACTAAAACAATACAATGCACAGACATACTAACCATTCCCGCAATAGTACTACCGCCTTGTAGTCGACCAATAACGTCGAGTCACACTCGTGTGATGTCACCGGCTTGTGAATCATCATAAGGTGTCACCGAGTTGTTAATCACCAAAGGGTGTCACCGACTTGTGAACTACCCACCAATACCTATGGGTCACCGACTTGTGAATGCCATGTGGTGTCACCGACTTGTGAAGCACCACTAAGTGTCACCGACTTGTGAAACACTATGAAGTGTCATCGACTTGTAAATCACTTCCTGACATATGGTGTCACCGACTTGTGAATCACCATTAGGTGTCACCGACTTGTGAATCACCTATCGAGACACTACCGACTTGTAGTTCTCATCCCATCATACCAACAAATAAGTCACCGTCTTGTGACACATACCAACATAATACTCACAATGTGGCACCGAAGACCCACATCGCACACGAGTAGATAAGCTACATACATACATGTATAACTATTACACTCACCTCGATTACAAGAAAGGAAACTCCCGCTTGAGCTCCTAATCATCCAAATGTGAATCACCTAGATAATTCACAAACAAATAAGCTAAACACTCTAGCTTATGCCCAAAACACCATAAGTGCAAATTCGACTCAAATGCACTTCCGATCACAAGCCGCGCCCAAACTAACCAATAATCACTAACACAAGTGAAAATGGCCCTAAATCGCCAATTAACCCAAATCATAAGTGTTAACGCTTATCTTACCCAATTTGATACCAACCCCTACTTTTAACCCATTTCAAAATTAGTCAACCAAAATACACCCAAATGGATTTCAACACATCCATAATCACTAAACCTAGTGATTAACCCATTTTGCAAGTCTTGAACTTGACCAAAAGAACAACCAACCCAAAATCCACCAACGACATTACAAAAACCGATTACTAGCATCACTAAACTCACTTCATGAGTCTAAATGGGTTTCTCAACAATATTAAGTTCAAACCCTAACTTGAATATCAAATCAATTAATGAAATTCGGAGTTAGAACTTACCACTACTACCAAAACGTAGCTAGGAGCGAGATGAACAACTTTAAAACCTTAGCTTTGGTGAGAATCCAACTCCTTCTTCTCCAAATCGAGGTCTCTCTCTAAACCCTTCTCTCTCTCTAAAATTTTATGAGAGTGTTTGTGTGGATGAAATGTGATCCACAAATGGGATCTAGATCATTTTTGAGGGTTCCAAACCGACACCCAAGTGATTTGACCAAAATACCCCTTTTTAAAACCAAATAAAACAGCTGGCCCGTCAGTACATCTGGACGGCGTCCCAAGTATTGGACGGCGTCCAATGCTTCACTGCTGGACGGCGTCCTGAATCTTGGATGGCGTCCCACTTAGCTGAAAATGAAAATAGGGTCTTACAATATATAACAATTATCCTGTTTTTAGAGTGCATTTTGAGGTTTTAGATATTAGGGTTTAGAAATTTAGGGTTTAGGGTTTAGATTAAGTTTTTAACACGGACGATTTAGAGTTTAGGGTTTAGAGTTTTGGGTTTAGGGGCTAAACCCAAAACACTAAACCCTAAATCCCTAAACCCAAAACCCTAAACCCTAAATCGGGCTAAATTTTGACAAAAAGTACATCACAAAATATAAAAAAAACGTTAACATTTTTCACGATTAATATTATCTTGAATGTTATTTTTTTCGATCGTTTTTCCGCCTAAATAATAACATTCATCACTGTAACAACCCGAATTTTTCCGTTAACTTCCCGTTAAATACTTAGCGACCGTTAGTTAAATTCTAATGAAAGTATACGCTAGAACTTTTTCTTTTAAGTGTACTATTTTAATATGTGCTACATATTAAATGATTTCATACTTTGGTTTAGAAGTATGCAAGAAACTTAGAAAACGCAAGAAAAACGTACGGTTAGTGAAAACCGGAAAAAAACGTTCTTAAGACAAAGAAACGATTGATAATTCACTTTTAATAATTATTTTATATAATTATTATTCTTTAAAGATACTTTTAATTTATTAGAAGTTTTATAAATTTAAAACGCGTAGAATTCGCTAAAACCTCGGTTAACGTTCCAGTTTCGATTTCGGTTAACGACCCCTAATGGGCTATGCAATAAATGTTCTAACTAGTCAAAATTAGCCCATATATCACCCATGTGGTCCATTTGGCCAAAATCCACCAAAGGGGGCCTCCCTTGTTTATAATTTGGGCCTTATTTGTAATTTATTCCTTATTTAGGCAACCCTAATCCACCTAAATCATAATCTGCACATATTTTTCTTCCTCCTTCCACTAGCCACGACATGCAGCCCCAAAAATCATATCCATCATCATCTAGGTCGCTCACCTTCATCCCATCAAGAACACATCAAAAATTTAGTTGTTTGCTTGCTCGTTTACGTATTCGCGATCACCTCGTTCTCCTCTACGCATCTATACCAATAATTGAATGATTAGGGTAAGATCCAAAAAACTCTATTTTTCCATATTTTATTGTTATTTACATGGTTTAGATGTTCTATTGCTCAATTGGTCGCGATTGTGTATGTAACTAGTCGTTATTTTGTCCGGTTTGCGAGTTAGGGTTTTAAAACGAATTGAATAGCTATGCTACTGGTTTTGTGAATTTCTTTTCTGTATTTTCAATGTGTTTAGATGGATAGCTATCGAAAAACTGTTGAATTTTCTCGCTTGAATCGCATGATTTCGTTTAGTATAGCCTAAGTTATGATCGTTTGAAGTTTTGGTATGTAATTATGCAACAAAACGAAAACTTCAATTTGTATGTTATGAATTGGCCTATGAACGGATGTTAGTTGAATAGATAATTGAAAAACACATAAAATGAACTACGATATCATAGTAAATGGATTTGTAAAAGTCATTTTATGATTACTCGAATGTTCGTGTTACAACGTGTTGACTAGAAATTTGTTCATGGACCAAACGACCATTTAACATGCTTTTTGATTACCAAACTTTTTTATTCTGTAAAGTGCATGATTATTAATTGATGTTTCATGTAGAATTCATATGCTAAATGTTTCTAGATATTCGTATATTCGACCCCGAAAACGACTACCTGATTAGGATCGAATCTGTCTATTTTGCACAAATAAATGTCTAGTATGAAGTAGAAGTTGAATTGGACTTTGTGCTTCTGGTATGTGGTAGTTTATATATTACCTAGAATATCTTATTTGTATGTAAAGTTCTGAATGCTTTGTTTGCTATGTGTTACATGCGTTCCGAAACCGAATGTCTGAATTCTGTCTAAATCAAAAATTCCGACAAGTCGGTCAAAACTGTACAAATTGGCTACATGAAATTTTTTGATCATTTTAACACAGATAATTTGAGGTATTTAGATTCATCTCCAATTGGCCGTTCATTAATTGCTATTTTCTAAATTAAATGAGAAGTTTTACAAAACGGATGCGCAAATAGAAACTGGACTTGATTGTGTTGCATGCTACGTGAGTTCTAGGAACCGTATGATACTGTGCTTAGTCTTTTTAGAAAGATTATAACATGGACTAATGATCTAGAGTTGTTCATAATTGTTTGATGTGTTATTTGTGAACTATGTCTGTCCAATTGCATGACTGCCGTGAAAACATACAAAAGCTAAACTAGAAATTGTTCATAATTGTTTGATGTGTTATTTGTGAACTATGTTTTTAGTGTGAAACTTTGAAATTGGTTTGAATTTATGATAACATTGGCATGAATTACTTATGTATCTGACCTAGGTTGACAACTTTGACCAAGTTTGACTTTTGTTGACTTGCTTGACTAGTTGACTTCTGTGTTGACTTTTACTGTTCGATTACGTCGGTCTGAGCAATAGGGCAACTGAACTGCGAGTCTGTCTTTTGAAACAAAACTTATGTAACTATAAATGGTACATTTAGGTTGCATACTTGGTCGTTGTAATTCGACTACTGTTGCCTGTGAATTTGTCAAGTGCACACAAGGTGATTCTACAGTCCCATACACTTTTACTTTTTGGGATGAGATAACATGCTGATTTTTAAACTGTTTTACGCATTAGACACGAGTACAAAAACTGAACATACACTATGAGTTTGATCAAAAAGTCTCTAGCTTGAATATATTAATTACTTTGTAAGGCTCAAATTTATAAGGACGGTACCGTAGGTTTGACAAACCTCACTCAACGAACTAGGGTGCTTATAACTTTGTTACCGAATACTTGATCACCATTTGCATTATGGGGTAAAGCAAGACGTGTAGCGCATTTAAGCTATCCGCGGGTTAAAGCTTTATACTCAAGTACTCATAACTGTTGTATAACTTTTACTGCTTTGAAATAAATCTCGTGGTCTAACTATGATAAACTGACTTACTTAAACCTGTAGATTTCACTCAACATTTTTGTTGATCGTTTTCATATTTTATCTCGGGCTCTTAAAGGTATTAGCTTCCGCATACTTTGATGACTATGTGCTTACACTGGATTGAAGTCCAGCATGGGTTTTTATGTCAAGAACATTTATGGTCGCATTTAAACAGTTTCTTTTTAAATAATGTTATGGATTATTTACTTATGTCATTAACGTCAACGTTTGGTTTTATTTTACTTTAATGACAACGTCTTTGAAATAAATACGATTACTTTTTAGAAAACGTCTCATATATAGGGCGTGACCGTTAACTGTGGGACTTGGAGTTAATATTCCGTTAGTGTGTTCTGATGGGGTCTTACAATCATGAAGTGTTTTTTTTTAAATGTTCATATTTTCGTGTGATCTTGATGCCTGAAAAAATTCCCAAAAAACGAAGAAAAAAAATTGCTTCCCCCCGATTGGCTACTTCCCCATTGATCCTGCCCATATATATATATATATATATATATATATATATATATATATATATATATATATATATATATATATATATATATATATATATATATACACACACACACTATAGCCTTTAAAATTAATCAATGTTATAATTTGTAAAACAATCCCTATAATGCTTGAAGGTGTCACAACACCATAGGTTTATACTTATATGGATACCAATTATACGAGACATTAATTTATCTTTTTCTATTTTGTCGTTTATTTTTATAAACTGTGAGTTTTTTCCAACTTCAATTTGTTTTCTACCCTTCTAATTTCACTCTACTTTTTATCTACCGAATTTAATAAACGTTGCTGCCACAATGCGCATATATCCTACCTCGTCTTTTCAAAAAAATTAAATTATGAATAGTATCTTGACAGTGGCGGAACTAGAATTGGTGGTCACTAGTGTCACCAGTTGAAACCTCAAAAATTTTTCTACTAGATGACTTATTTCAGTGGTTTCACACCAAAAGCTTTACATTATCCATTGTTATCACTACTTAAAACTCAAAAAAAATTCCACTGCATCGCGTATTTTAGTGGTGTCCCGTGCAACCACTGGTTACACAAGATCCGCCCCTGTATCTTGATGTGACATTTTTTCCTGAAATGACTACAGCCTGTTTACGTTAAAAACGACACATTTTTTTAAAAAAATAAAACAACATCTGATGCGGCGAATCATCCATAGATGCGGTCATGCGGTGCATCTTGAATTGGCTGTAAAGTTTTGGCTGTTTAACAGCATCAGATGCAACGCATCTATAGCAGATGCGGTGCATCTACACCTGTCTGCCCAATTATCCGTGTTTTTGCCACCTTGACCCAACTCTAACTCTCTAAGGACCCATTTGATACCCCGCTGCTCAAAAGTAACACAACTCATTACAACATGTTTTAACTCAATTTATTTCATCAACGCGCGGTGTTAAAAGTAGATAATCCAATCGGTCACTAACGACCCATTACACCACTACATGAGTAATTTTGACCCATTTACAAAACTTAACAGTTTAGGACTCAACAACCAAAACCAATACCAAGAGCATGATATCGGGGATTCATCCATCCCCAACCGAGGCCAAATATTCAAAAGCTACCCCGCCATAGGCTCAAGCATCTCATAACCATCTAGTCTAACAACTAGAAACCTTCGCCATATCAAATCTGTACCTATAAAAAGGTAAACAACGAGAGGGGTAAGATAATGCTTAGTGAATGCAATCATTGTATATATATATATACATACATGAATCACTTACTTGCATACACTTACACAAATCAAGCATACAAAACTAGCATCGCAAATAGCATATAGTCACAATATAATATGCTAAACAAAACAAACATATAATATGGTTAACCATAGCACAATAATGTTATTCATCATACGATATAACACCATACTCCAAAGGTGGTATCGTACACGCGAACTAAAGTGATCGATAAATCGATTACACCCACCTTTCATATGTGGTCGACGAAGAGTGAGACTCTTACGGATAACACTCACTACATACCTAAACGCAAATGTGGTCGACGAAGAATGAAATCCTCACGCCCAGAATATTACTCACCACATCTCAACATGTGGCCAACGAAGAGTGAGTTCCTCACGTACGGATATCACTTACCACTTCATAACATGTGGCCGACGAAAAGTGAATCCTCACGTACGAAATACACTTGCTACGTCACCCACAAGTAAACAAATTATATACACATACATATAATTATCCCACTCACCCTTGAACACACACACAAGTCATTTATGCATAACTACTGTCACCGCATCCGAGCAAGTAATCACCTATACAATACATTGGCATACAACATTTAAAGCTCATTCTCTATAATAGAATCCGATACCACATTTCCATAACCAAGGGATTACACCTAGCTTAATAAAATCTGCTGTAACACCCTAGGCACATCCCACATCGCTCACGGACATGGGTGATCATGAGATTATAAGGTAATACTCACGATTAAATGACACAACGCATTTTTGGACCACAGGCTGAGCAGAATTGTGAGTACGTTGTGGTTAAGCGTGCTCAGGCGAGAGCACTACCAGGATGGGTGACCTCTAGGGAAAGTGATCCCCGTGTGTGGTCTCTAAGAAAAAGTCGTGCTCCTGCGGGCGAAGCGGACAATATTGTGGTCATGTTAAGTTGGGGTGTTACAGTATGGTATCAGAGCTGGTTTAACCTTGCTGTCAGGTCAATTGTAGAGGGGGATCTCACAGTGGTAACATGTGACGAAGCATTGACTCTTACCCCTTGCGGTCCCTTGTGAGGGTTGGCCGGCTGGAGGAGACGCGGGCTATAAAATCAGTATCTGAGGTACGCTAATTGGTCACCCTGTGCGCAGGAATGGCACTGAGTGGAATGCATCCCCAAATTATGTTATAAGTTGGTATCAGGGCTGGTTTAACTGCGCTTAATCGTAGAGGGGGTTCTCATAGTGGCGACATGTGACGAAGCATTGGCTCTTACCCCTTGAGGTCCCTTGCGAGGGTTGGCCGTTGGCGGAGATGCGGATTATAAAATCAGTGTCTGAAGTACACTCAGTGGTCACCCTGTGTACACGAACGACACTGAGTGGGATGCGTCCCCAACTTTATTACATTATGGTATCAGAGCCACTCATATGCCGTTGGGGGTGGTAGGCCAAACCTCATCGAGGACGATGAGTCCCTGAGGGGGGTGAGTTGTAACACCCTAAGCAAATCCTACATCGCTCATGGACATGAGTGATCATGGGATTATAAGGTAATACCTACGCTTAAATGACATGACACGTTTTGGGACCACATGCTGAGCAGAAGTATGAGTACGTTGTGGTTAAGCATGCTCGGGTGAGAGCACTACCAGGATGGGGGACCTCCCAGGAAAGTATTCCTCGTGTGTGGTCGCCAATAAAAATTCGTGCGTTTGCGGGCAAAGCGGACAATATGTGGTCATGTTAAGCTGGGGTGTTACGTGTTACACCCGCCCACTTAGATACCTAAATGAGCACAATCCGATTACCACTCGGGTGGTAATTCTAACACACGCTAATAAGTACAATTTAATCCAAATTTTACTTTACTCCAATTTGACCAAACTAGGTCCGACACTAGATCACTAACTAAATAGTGATCATACTCAAACACTACCATGTACCAAGTCCTAACAAGTGCAATTTGAACCCAATTGCACTTGTCCTCCCATGACTAGGTCAAACATAACCCAAATAGCCACTACGTGCAAAATTGACCCAATTTGAACTTATTAACTTAATCCACATCTAGACAACCCCATAATTACTAATGACTAGTGATTAGGCCTCTAATATGCCAATTTACCCAATATTCCAAATACTATGTACTTGTTTTCCAAACTCATCACAAAATTCTAACTTGACCCATTTTCAAGTCATCAACCAATTTAAGTCAACACATGTTCTTATGAACATTTTAACACCAAAACACAAGTTAACAAGTGATTAACACCCAATCACAAGACCCAAATTCATCATCAAACCCAAATGTTTGGGTTTACCAGCCCGAAACATGACTAAAACCCCCAAATTTCATAAGAAATGGGGTTTATAACCCATCACTAACTCAAACCCTAACTCAAAATGGAAGTCAAACAACAAAATTCGGATTAGGCTTTACCTCTTGAGCCAAAGAGAAGCCTAAAAGCTGGATATACCAAGATGAACTCCAATTTTGGTAGAAATCACCATCTTCATCTTCAATTGGAGCTTCCTCTCTCCAGAGTTTGTTCCTCTCACTAGAACTTGAGATTTTCTGATGAAAAATGAAGATAATTGAGTTCTATATCTGATTTTGGGGTTATAACCCAGCACATGCAATATTTCACTTAAACCCCTCAAGTTTCACACTTTCTAAAAACTGGCAGAATCTGCCCAGGCCCAAATGCGGCGCATCTGCGCCTAGATGTGGCGCATTTGACCACTTTTCATCATATAAATTTCATAAAAATGTTCGGACTCGAGTTACGGTCGTATGGGCTTTTGAAACGCCTCAATTTGAGTCCGTACTAGAAACTTATGGCCCAAATAGTGAAGGTGCGCATAATCTCACAATATACTCACAAATAAACACGTTTTTAACTTCAAGCACTCCAAAATACCATATTTTTAGAAGAAAAAAAAATTTTGCGCCATTAATCAACCTCCCGAAACATCTCAACTACTCCCAATAATATTAAATTAATATAAAACAATATAATAAAATAATACTCTAAATTTCTGGAATGTTCCATATTCTTTATTATAATTAGAGTAAATTACACCGATAGTCCCTGTGGTTTAATGTAAATTACGGCGGTCGTCCTTATTTCTCAAAAATTATATCATTAGTCACTCTGGTTTTAAAGTTCAATGGCGCTAGTCCTTCTGTCAAGTTTCTGGCTAAGAGCTCCGTTCCTTTTACACACGTGAGTCTCACATGATGTCTAAAATGGTAATTTAACCCTACTGATATGTATTTGGTCGATTCATATTACTTAAACCTGTACGAGCACCTATTAGGGTTTCCCCATAATTTTATATCACAAAAAAACGATTCAGTTTTCCCAACTGTTCTATTCGACGATGAACCTAGCACAAGAAAATGAGGATGAGGTCCAACAATTGGAAGATGAGCGTGAAAATGATCATACACGTAAGTTTAGTTTATACATTTATTAGATATAAGACATATACTCCTATCTGAATATTTTGTTAATGAAAACTGATTAGGCATATCTTTTTAACTGATGTGTTAAGCTATAGAACAACTGATTTCGACTCATTAAATAGATAATTTGATATGTTCTGCATAAGGATCAATTATTTCTGGTAATATGAGTCATATGAATATTCTGATATCTTGGTAACTGATTTCTGGTATTATGATTATTATTATTATTCGTATAGATATTCTGTTATAAGGTATATGTTTTAAGGTTTATGTTATATATTGATAAGGGTTATGTGATATATTTATAAGGTTTTTAATTGATTAGGTTTATGTTATAAAGTCATAATGTGATGAAGTGATAAGGTTTATGTTTTAACTAGAAAAATTCCGGCCTGCGCGATGCGGCAAGGCCTTTCGGGTTAGATATTCATATTTTACAAAGCGTTTTGTATTTACAGAATTAATAACGCGTTGCTACGGGTATGGTTGGAAACACGTGGTTAGTACCTAATATACGTAATAGACTCCATGTTTTTAGCGCTAGAAAAACCGCATAAATAAGGGAACAGAATCATCGATGTGATGTGGTTAGTTTTAGTTGTTTATTATATCTATATGTAAATATATAAATTTAATTATATCCCGAAATATATAGCGAGCGAGAAGATATGCCTCGATAAAAATTTTGATAGAGTTTGTTTTTATTTTTTAATTAAAATAACGATTTACATTTTACACCCCTATGTGGAGGGTCAAATTTGTATGAGGGTTAAAGTTTGAGGGTTGAATTAATTTTTTTTTTATGTGTCATTCTGAAAGAATTTGATCATGCAACGATCAAGTTGTTGGTGGCTATTAGTATATAAATTTAAATAAATACATAAGAGTACAATCTTTTTAAAAAAAATAGAGTATATAGTATAAAAAATAAAGTATACTCCGTATAAAACATCTTAAATATAAATATGTAGTGTTTTCTATTTGAAATAAATGCATATGAAAGACTAAACTTACAAATTTATGAAAGTTAAAAGCATACGTTGAATATGTCACTTTATTTTATCATTTATATGAAAACAAAATTGGGGCTATGTAGGCCTGCTTCTCTTTCCCTGTTTCTCAACTTACATCACATTTCATCTTCCTCAATAACAAACCTTCATTCATGTTTTCCACCATTAAAATAAAGAAACCTAAATTGCTGTTTAAATTTTTAAGCCTAGTTTAACCTTTTAAATTAAACTTACAGAGGCAAAACTATTATATATAGTCACAAACTAAATTGTCTAAAAAGCAATTGTTTATGAATCTTAAATCTTTTCTTTTTTTTGCACAAACCTAACTGTAGAATCTCATATAAAATGATGTAGGCGTTGGTAGAACACTTGTCGGAAGCTTGCCTGAAAAAACTTATGTTGTTGCCGGAGAAAAGCAAAATTCCGGTGGTGGCTATAGATGGCGCGTGGATGGTCGGAATCCGGAAAGATCAGATGGGTTTCGTTCGTCACTTGATTTCGTGTTAAATGGTAGTGGTGGTGTCTTCAATTATTCAGGGTTGTATGATTTATTTTCAGTCCAAGTTTTTGGTGGGTTTTCTTATGTGGTAGTTTATGGGAAAGAGAATGAATTTGGGAGACAAATAAAGAAGGGAGAGAAAATGACCTTTTTTAAGTATGGGAGACGATGCCGTATTGTGATAAATGACAATTGTTAAAACGGAAAATGACGAAAAAGCTGGTCCGTTTTAGTATGTAAAGGATAATAATGGATTATATGTGTATTTGTATAGATAATGACGATGAAGGTGACGAGACAGATGAGGCAGAAGATAGTGATTATTTAGTTGATGGGGAGAACCAAGTAGATGATACTCATGTTGATATGACTGATTTCAACTTACATATTGATACGGAGGTTGAGTTTATGGGTACTTCTCGAAATCAACTCGTCCTCACATGTGATAATGAACCACTATTTGAAGATGAAGATTTGGAAATTATTGATAATTTGAATGATAGTGCTACAGATGAAGATGAGGTTGATGAAAATGTTATAATTAGAGCAAGGAAAATAAGGGAATTGAAAAAGTATCAACTTCAGATTTTGGGTGTTGATCATGATCAAAAGACATATTTTTCTTGGACAAACCTTTGGAACTTTAAGAGAAGTTAAAGATTAAGTAACAAGATTGCAGTTGAAACTAGAAGGGAATTGAAGATTGTAAAAAATGACTTGAAGAGAGTTAGAGTTGCTTGTGTTGGCAAAAAAAAACTATTTTAGGGGCTTTTGATGAGAATGAATTCAAATGTCCTTGGGTGTTACACGTTAGCAAGTTACAAATTGGTGAAACATGGAAGGTTAAAACATATTGTGATAAACATCAATGTGACCAATCTAGAGTTATCAAGCAATGTTCATCTGTGTATTTGGCAAAGGAGATTATGCAACAAATTGAGGGCAATCCTAACATACCAACACAAGCTTTAAAACAAGAGTTAGAGAAAAAGTATGCAGTCAAAGTAAGTAATCAAAAGGCATATTATGCAAAAAGGAAAGCACTTCAATGTATTCGACGTGATTACAAACAACAATACGGTTTGCTTAGAGATTATTGTGGTGAGATAATTGATAAAAATCCAGGCACAACAATTACCATTGATCTTGAACCTTTGCATAATGCTACATCTCCTTCTAGGCAATTCAAAAGGATTTATATTTGTTTGGACCCACTTAAAGAAGGTTTTAGAGCATGTATGCGGCAACTGCTTGGCTTAGATGGTGCGTTTATGAAAGGTGCATTTCCTGGACAGTTACTCACGACTGTAGGAATTGGCCCAAACAATGGCATATACCCGTTAGCCTATGAAATTGTTGAAGCAGAAAGCATTCAATCTTGGACTTGATTTTTAGAATGCTTAGGAAAAGACTTGGACTTATCAGTTAACTCCAACTTCACCTTCATATCTGATCGACAAAAGGCAATACGTATATTTGACTTTAACTTTGAGTTAATAGTACTTTATCTTTTATAACTACTTATAATGTTAACAGGGCATTCTTCCAGCTATTGCAAATATATATCCATGTGCAGAGCATAGGTATTGTGTTAGACAACTTCATTGTAGCGACCCGACCAAATCATGTTTGACGGCGCCGACTACTTAGGTCCCGTTACGTGGTCATAAGTCTTTAACATGACGTTTGACCAAAATATGTCGCATTCATTTCATAAGTAAAAGGATGTTTCAAGTTTACAAATGTAGTTCAAAAGACTAGTTACATTACAATGTTTAACGTACGAATGAAACCTATGCGACACAAATTAAAGTAGTCAAAAGACGCTCCAACTATGCATGTATACTCGACATCCAAGCAAGTATCAAAAAAAAGAGTGCGGAAGCATGTATCAAGTAGCTTTCAAGGACCTGAGAAAACATATAGAAAACTGTCAACGAAAACGTTGGTGAAATCATAGGTGTTTTAGTAAACGTTGCATTTGAACCACAAGATTTAATATAATATGATTATCAAAATCATTTGCATTCCAAAGTTGTTGTTTGTTTCGCGGGCACCCAATTATCAAACTTAACTGTTTTGCACCCTTTGCGTAGTGTTAGAACATACACTAGACCCGAAAATATATTTCATCCGCTAACGGTAGCGAACCGTCCGAATGAGGCTCGTCAAGCCCATGTGATCACATAATATGTAGAGACCCGACAAAATCGTCATTGACGGCGCCGTCTACTTAGGTCCCGTTACGTGGTCATAAGTCTTTAAAACAACGTTTGACCAAAAGATATGTCGCATTCATTTCAAATGTAAAGATTGTTCAAAGTTTACGAGAATAGTTCCACCACAAGTTACGTTACAAAGTTATAAGTACAAATGAAACTTATGCGACACAATTTAAAAGTAGCCAAAAGACGCTCCGTGTATGCATATATACTCGACATCCAATGCAAGTATCAAAATAATGAGCGGAAGCATGTATCATGTATCGTTCAAGGACCTGAGAAAAACATAGAAATGAGTCAACGAAAACGTTGGTGAAATCATAGGTTTAAGTAAGTAAGTACAAGTGAACCACAAGATTTGCATCAATGAAATAATAGTAATACATTCCAAAAGTTTGTTTCACGAGCACCCAATTATCAATGCTTAACATTCCTTCCATAGAACCCCATCACTTAGTGCTAGAACATACACTGTTTCTCGAAAATATATTTCATTCGTAAACGGTAGCGAACCGTTGGAATGAGGGTTTGTCAGACCCATATGGATCCATACAACATAAGTTCTCGCTTACACCCGGCAAGTGTAACTAATGATAATCGAATTGAGGATTTTGTTCTAAACTCGTATGTAGAATGTTTGTTTTCCTGTACTTGTGTTCACTTAGTAAAGAAATGTTTATGTTTTCTCATCCCAAATGTAAGTTCAAAAAGAGTAAAAGTGGGACTATGATCTCACCTTGAGTGCACGAGTAGTAAAGTACTTCAACAAGTAAACGTGTGCAAAGAACAATGCTAGTCTTGACCTAAACAATAGGTTGTATCAATAACGGTAAACACGATAGGTCAAAGATGTTCAATTAGTCCTATGGCTCGTTAAGACTCGATCATAATAGCATGTGAATCAAATTGTCATGTTTCATGCAAGGTACAAGTATAAAAACATGTTAGAACGATTGCACAAATATTTGGTTAAGTTTGATTAAAAGTCAACTTGGTCGGGTCAAAGTTAACGAAAAAGTCAACATGTTCGGGTCGGGTCCCGAACTATTTTTCTGAGGTTTTTAATCATATATGAGCATGTTAGAACAAGTTTCATGTGAATCGGAGGTCCGTAGTATGCCAAACATTTTTCGTATTTTGGACATGGAGGTCAGAACCTGACCACGGCTTATGTCGCGCCGCGACATAAGCTGGCAGCGCCGCGGCATTGGCCGTGCGCTGGTACCTGGTCAGTCTCAATTGTTCAAGTCCCAAATCAAAACTCTTTCAAGCATAAATTACAAACCGCTAACTCTTAGAACTCGCACCTTATATCGTTGGAAAGGTAATTTGACAAAGAACACAACTAAATATATTTCACCAACCAAAAACATTATTTGTAACAATCGGCTTTCCAAAATAAATGATCGATTAATGCACACATTTAATACTCGAATTTGATAAGAGCACATTTATGATTCGGGCATTTAATGCATATATACAACACGCCGTTTTGTAGGTAATCGAGCATACAATACAACTAACTACTTACTAACAATAATTCATGGCATTCAATGTATCATCTATTCATTTCAAGCTTATCAAACCCTAACCCAAATTCACCAAAAATCACTAATCAAGTTTATGGAGTTTTCTCAAGCAACCTACACATCAAATTGAAGCTAGTGATACTAGGAACACAATTAGAACATGAACTTTTAACATCTAACAACATATGATCATCCAAAATTCAAGAACAACACACCAAAATTCAAGTTCATGCTAGTTATACTAAAACAACGAGATCGAGCATACAAATTACATACACGACATCACAATGAGCCATAGACACTAACTAACACCATTTCAAGTCAAAAACACGAATTTAGAGAAATCTAGAGTTTTAGAAATGTTACCCAAACGAGATGAAGTTGGTACCAAAATGAAGAGGATGAAGAGAGGATCACGAATATGTAATTTATTTTGTTGTAAGCCTCCTAGATCGAATTTAGATGATGATTGAATGAATTTGGTAAATGTGTGTGTGTTCTTGCTAGAGAGAAAGAGAAAGAGAGGGAGATGGTTGAATGGTGGTGATTGGGGTGGACTAGTTGACCTAGTCAACTAGTTTGCCCCGTGTCAATTTTAGTCCCTCGAGTTTGTAGTCGGGTGCGGAAAATACCTAAACGGAATATTTTAAAACGCGTATTAACGGGAGATGTTATAAACATATAACGGAGTTTAAATTAGTATAACGGAAAAGTAAATGGAAAAAGGCGGGATGTTACATTACCTACTCCTTAAAAGAAATTTCGTCCCGAAATTTAAGTAGGCGTAGTAGTCGTTGTTTCTTCCTCGAGATCTTGCGTTTCTGAATTCACGAATAGATGAGGATACTTCCTTTGCATTTGATCTTGTCTTTCCCAAGTAAACTCGGGTCCCCTTTTGGCATTCCAACGGACTTTAACAATCGGGATTCGGCTTTGTTTCAATGTCTTGACGGAGGTGTCCACAATTTCAACCGGTTCCTCCACAAAATGAAGTTTGTCATCAATAGTAAGTTCCTCGAGAGGGATGACGATATCGGGTTCGGCAAGACACTTTTTCAAGTTAGATACATGGAAGGTAGGATGAACGGAACTCAGTTGAGGTGGAAGATCTAAACGATAAGCAACGGTTCCAATACGCTCCAAGATTTTGAAAGGACCAATATACCGCGGATTTAGCTTCCCGCGTTTCCCAAAACGGATTACACCCTTCCAAGGTGCAACTTTTAACATTACTCGGTCACCGACTTGAAATTCAAGATCGTTGCGTCGTTTGTCGGTATAGCTCTTTTGACGACTTCGGGCCGTCCTAAGCCTATCTCGGATTTGAACGATTTTCTCGGTGGTTTCGTGAATGAGTTCGGGTCCGGTGATTTGCACGTCGCCTACCTCGGCCTAACAAAGAGGTGAACGATATTTGCGGCCATATAGCGCTTCAAAAGGTGCGGCTTTAATACTCGCGTGATAACTATTGTTATAAGAGAACTCGGCGAGAGGTAAGTGCTTGTCCCAAGCTTTTCCGAAATCAACCACGCAAGCTCGTAACATGTCTTCCAAGGTTTGAATTGTACGTTCGCTTTGTCCATCGGTTTGAGGATGATATGCGGTGCTCATGTCTAAACGCGTTCCCAACGCTTCTTGCAATGTACGCCAAAATCTAGAAACGAAACGGCCATCTCGGTCGGAGATAATCGATAAAGGTACACCGTGTCGGGCTACGATCTCCTTAATGTAAAGTTGTGCAAGTTTCTCCATTTTGTCCGTTTCTTTCATGGCAAGGAAGTGTGCGGATTTGGTGAGACGGTCAACAATAACCCAAATGGTATCATAACCGCCCGTCGTTTTTGGTAGTTTGGTGATAAAATCCATCGTTATTCTTTCCCACTTCCATTGCGGGATCTCGAGTTGTTGAAGTAGTCCGGACAGTCTTTGGTGTTCGGCTTTGACTTTGGAACATGTCAAACACTTGGAAACATAAGTAGCTACGTCCCTTTTGATGTTCGGCCACCAATATAGTTGTTTAAGGTCGTGGTACATCTTATTGGCACCGGGGTGAATCGAGTATCGTGACTTATGGGCTTCATCTAAAATAAGGCTTCGTAGGTCCCCATAACTAGGCACCCAAATCATTCCAGCGTAATATCGGAGTCCAGTCTCCCTAATTTCGAATCGAAAGACGAGAATGTTCAAGAGCTCGTGTGAAAGGTTTTCATCCTTGAGGGCCTCATCTTGGGCTACACGAATTTAACTATTGAGGTTGCTGTGAATGGTGATGTTTAAAGCTCGGACACGAAGAGGCACCACTCTTTCTTTTCGACTTAAGGCATCGGCTACTACGTTTGCCTTCCCGGGATGGTAACGAAGCTCGCAATCGTAATCGTTCAAAGTTTCAATCCACCGTCGTTGTCTCATGTTTAGTTGCTTTTGATCGAAAATGTGTTGGAGACTTTTGTGGTCGGTAAAGATAGTACTCTTGGTTCCATAAAGATAGTGTCTCCACATTTTAAGTGCAAAGACAATGGCTCCGAGTTCGAGATCATGCATCGTGTAGTTTCGTTCATAAATTTTGAGTTGTCGGGAGGCATAAGCAATGACTTTCTTTCGTTGCATCAATACACACCCAAAACCATGTTTCGAGGCATCGCAATATACAACAAAATCATCATTGCCTTCGGGAAGTGACAAGATAGGAGTGGTGGTTAGCTTTGTCTTCAAGATTTGGAACGCGGATTCTTGCTCGGTCGCCCAAATGAATTTCTTTCCCTTGTGAGTTAATGCGGTTAGAGGACGTGCAACCAAAGAGAAGTTTTCGATGAATCTACGATAGTACCCGGCGAGACCCAAGAATTGACGAATGTGAGTAGGAGTAGTAGGAGTCTCCCATTTACTAATGGCTTCGATCTTCGTGGGATCGACTTTAATACCTTGATCACTTACAACATGACCAAGAAATTGAACTTCCTTCAACCAAAATTCACACTTGGAGAATTTGGCATAAAGATGTTCTTGTCTCAAGAGTTCAAGCACAAGTCGGAGATGTTGTTCGTGCTCTTCTTCATTTTTAGAATAGATCAATATATCATCGATGAACACAATAACGAATTTATCGAGATACGGTTTGCACACGCGGTTCATAAGATCCATGAACACCGCCGGTGCGTTAGTGAGACCAAATGGCATGACGAGGAATTCATAACTACCATAACGAGTCCGGAAAGCGGTTTTGGAGACATCTTCCCCCTTAACCCTTAATTGATGATAACCCGAGCGGAGATCGATTTTCGAATATACACAAGACCCTTGTAGTTGATCAAAGAGGTCATCGATGCGAGGAAGAGGATATCGGTTCTTAACCGTCAATTTATTTAGTTCACGATAATCAATGCACATTCGTAGGGATCCGTCTTTCTTTTTAACAAACAAAATCGGAGCACCCCAAGGTGAATGGCTAGGTTGGATAAAACCACGGTCAAGTAGTTCTTGGATTTGACTTTGCAATTCTTGCATTTCGGATGGAGCAAGTCTATACGGTGCACGTGCTACGGGTGCGGCTCCCGGAATAAGATCGATTTGGAATTCAACCGGTCGATGAGGTGGAAGACCCGGCAATTCGTCGGGAAATACATCGGAAAAGTCACTATCAATTGGCACATCATCGATATGCTTCTCATCGGACTCGACTTTCTTAACGTGGGCAAGGATCGCAAAACAACCCTTACGAAGTAGTTTTCTAACTTTAAGGCACGAAACGAGGTTGAGTCTGGTGCAACTCTTATCGCCATAAACAATCAAAGGTTCACCATTCTCGATAGGAATTCGGATTGCGTTAAGATCACAAAGGATGTGAGATTTCGTTTTGACTAACCAATTCATACCGATTATTACATCAAAGCTTCCTAGTTCCATGGGTATCAAGTCAATTTCAAATTCCTTACCCAAAATGTTTAACGTACACCCCCGGTAATATGCGTCGGCACTTAATAGTTTCCCGTTAGCCACTTCAATGGTATAAGTGGTATCTAATGGAAGAGGTGGAGTGCTAAAAGAATGAGTCAAAGTCTTGGATACAAAGCATTTATCGGCACCCGAATCGAATAAGCAAGAGACATAAGAATTGTTGAGAAGAAACGTACCCGTGACTAGTTCAGTGTCATCCCGGGCTTCCTCGGTGTTGATGTTGAAAGCTCGGCCGCGCGTATTGGGGTTATCTTTCCTCTTCGGGCATGCATTTCTATAATGGCCCGTTTGGCCACATTCGTAACAAGTGCCCGTCTTTGGTGCATTGGGCCACTTTCGAGCGACGGGAGTGGCACTTTTACAATCGTTGGCCTTATGACCAATTCCTTGGCACCGATGGCAAATTAGCTTACTACATTCGCCAAAGTGATGTTTGTTGCATTTGTTGCAAAGAGGTAGAATTCCGGCATAACCCTTCTTGCCGTCGGAGGTGAAAGATTTCTTGGCAAAGTTGTTGTTGCTTGATTGGGGAGCTTCCCATTTTCTTTTGTTGTTACTGAAATGTCCCGTTCTTATTGATTAAAAACGTTCCATATTAATTGATTTCGTTGCGAGGTTTTGACCTCTATATGAGACGTTTTTCAGAGACTGCATTCATTTTTAAAACAAACCATAACCTTTATTTCATAAATAAAGGTTTAAAAAGCTTTACGTAGATTATCAAATAATGATAATCTAAAATATCCTGTTTACACACGACCATTACATAATGGTTTACAATACAAATATGTTACATCGAAATCAGTTTCTTGAATGCAGTTTTTACACAATATCATACAAACATGGACTCCAAATCTTGTCCTTATTTTAGTATGCAACAGCGGAAGCTCTTAATATTCACCTGAGAATAAACATGCTTTAAACGTCAACAAAAATGTTGGTGAGTTATAGGTTTAACCTATATATATCAAATCGTAACAATAGACCACAAGATTTCATATTTCAATACACATCCCATACATAGAGATAAAAATCATTCATATGGTGAACACCTGGTAACCGACAATAACAAGATGCATATATAAGAATATCCCCATCATTCCGGGACACCCTTCGGATATGATATAAATTTCGAAGTACTAAAGCATCCGGTACTTTGGATGGGGTTTGTTAGGCCCAATAGATCTATCTTTAGGATTCGCGTCAATTAGGGTGTCTGTTCCCTAATTCTTAGATTACCAGACTTAATAAAAAGGGGCATATTCGATTTCGATAATTCAACCATAGAATGTAGTTTCACGTACTTGTGTCTATTTTGTAAATCATTTATAAAACCTGCATGTATTCTCATCCCAAAAATATTAGATTTTAAAAGTGGGACTATAACTCACTTTCACAGATTTTTACTTCGTCGGGAAGTAAGACTTGGCCACTGTTGATTCACGAACCAATAACAATATATACATATATATTAAAGTATGTTCAAAATATATTTACAACACTTTTAATATATTTTGATGTTTTAAATTTATTAAGTCAGCTGTCCTCGTTAGTAACCTATAACTAGTTGTCCACAGTTAGATGTACAGAAATAAATCGATAAATATTATCTTGAATCAATCCACGACCCAGTGTATACGTATCTCAGTATTGATCACAACTCAAACTATATATATTTTGGAATCAACCTCAACCCTGTATAACTAACTCCAACATTCACATATAGAGTGTCTATGGTTGTTCCGAAATATATATAGATGTGTCGACATGATAGGTTGAAACATTGTATACGTGTCTATGGTATCTCAAGATTACATAATATACAATACAAGTTGATTAAGTTATGGTTGGAATAGATTTGTTACCAATTTTCACGTAGCTAAAATGAGAAAAATTATCCAATCTTGTTTTACCCATAACTTCTTCATTTTAAATCCGTTTTGAGGGAATCAAATTGCTATGGTTTCATATTGAACTATATTTTATGAATCTAAACAGAAAAAGTATAGGTTTATAGTCAGAAAAATAAGTTACAAGTCGTTTTTGTAAAGGTAGTCATTTCAGTCGAAAGAACGACGTCTAGATGACCATTTTAGAAAACATACTTCCACTTTGAGTTTAACCATAATTTTTGGATATAGTTTCATGTTCATAATAAAAATCATTTTCTCAGAATAACAACTTTTAAATCAAAGTTTATCATAGTTTTTAATTAACTAACCCAAAACAGCCCGCGGTGTTACTACGACGGCGTAAATCCGGTTTTACGGTGTTTTTCGTGTTTCCAGGTTTTAAATCATTAAGTTAGCATATCATATAGATATAGAACATGTGTTTAGTTGATTTTAAAAGTCAAGTTAGAAGGATTAACTTTTGTTTGCGAACAAGTTTAGAATTAACTAAACTATGTTCTAGTGATTACAAGTTTAAACCTTCGAATAAGATAGCTTTATATGTATGAATAGAATGATGTTATGAACATCATTACTACCTTAATTTCCTTGGATAAACCTACTGGAAAAGAGAAAAATGGATCTAGCTTCAATGGATCCTTGGATGGCTCGAAGTTCTTGAAGCAGAATCATGACACGAAAACAAGTTCAAGTAAGATCATCACTTGAAATAAGATTGTTATAATTATAGAAATTGAACCAAAGTTTGAATATGATTATTACCTTGTATTAGAATGATAACCTACTGTAAGAAACAAAGATTTCTTGAGGTTGGATGATCACCTTACAAGATTGGAAGTGAGCTAGCAAACTTGAAAGTATTCTTGATTTTATGAAACTAGAACTTTTGGAATTTATGAAGAACACTTAGAACTTGAAGATAGAACTTGAGAGAGATCAATTAGATGAAGAAAATTGAAGAATTAAAGTGTTTGTAGGTGTTTTTGGTCGTTGGTGTATGGATTAGATATAAAGGATATGTAATTTTGTTTTCATGTAAATAAGTCATGAATGATTACTCATATTTTTGTAATTTTATGAGATATTTCATGCTAGTTGCCAAATGATGGTTCCCACATGTGTTAGGTGACTCACATGGGCTGCTAAGAGCTGATCATTGGAGTGTATATACCAATAGTACATACATCTAAAAGCTGTGTATTGTACGAGTACGAATACGGGTGCATACGAGTAGAATTGTTGATGAAACTGAACGAGGATGTAATTGTAAGCATTTTTGTTAAGTAGAAGTATTTTGATAAGTGTATTGAAGTCTTTCAAAAGTGTATAAATACATATTAAAACACTACATGTATATACATTTTAACTGAGTCGTTAAGTCATCGTTAGTCGTTACATGTAAGTGTTGTTTTGAAACCTTTAGGTTAACGATCTTGTTAAATGTTGTTAACCCAATGTTTATAATATCAAATGAGATTTTAAATTATTATATTATCATGATATTATCATGTATGAATATCTCTTAATATGATATATATACATTAAATGTCTTTACAACGATAATCGTTACATATATGTCTCGTTCAAAAATCATTAAGTTAGTAGTCTTGTTTTTACATATGTAGTTCATTGTTAATATACTTTATGATATGTTTTCTTATCATAGTATCATGTTAACTATATATATATATATCCATATATATGTCATCATATAGTTTTTACAAGTTTTAACGTTCGTGAATCACCGATCAACTTGGGTGGTCAATTGTCTATATGAAACATATTTCAATTAATCAAGTCTTAACAAGTTTGATTGCTTAACATGTTGGAAACATTTAATCATGTAAATATCAATCTCAATTAATATATATAAACATGGAAAAGTTCGGGTCACTACAGTACCTACTCGTTAAATAAATTTCGTCCCGAAATTTTAAGCTGTTGAAGGTGTTGACGAATCTTCTGGAAATAGATGCGAGTATTTCTTCTTCATCTGATCTTCACGCTCCCAGGTGAACTCGGGTCCTCTACGAGCATTCCATCGAACCTTAACAATTGGTATCTTGTTTTGCTTAAGTCTTTTAACCTCACGATCCATTATTTCGACGGGTTCTTCGATGAATTGAAGTTTTTCGTTGATTTGGATTTCATCTAACGGAATAGTGAGATCTTCTTTAGCAAAACATTTCTTTAAATTCGAGACGTGGAAAGTGTTATGTACAGCCGCGAGTTGTTGAGGTAACTCTAGTCGGTAAGCTACTGGTCCGACACGATCAATAATCTTGAATGGTCCAATATACCTTGGATTTAATTTCCCTCGTTTACCAAATCGAACAACGCCTTTCCAAGGTGCAACTTTAAGCATGACCATCTCTCCAATTTCAAATTCTATATCTTTTCTTTTAATGTCAGCGTAGCTCTTTTGTCGACTTTGGGCGGTTTTCAACCGTTGTTGAATTTGGATGATCTTCTCGGTAGTTTCTTGTATAATCTCCGGACCCGTAATCTGTCTATCCCCCACTTCACTCCAACAAATCGGAGACCTGCACTTTCTACCATAAAGTGCTTCAAACGGCGCCATCTCAATGCTTGAATGGTAGCTGTTGTTGTAGGAAAATTCTGCTAACGGTAGATGTCGATCCCAACTGTTTCCGAAATCAATAACACATGCTCGTAGCATGTCTTCAAGCGTTTGTATCGTCCTTTCGCTCTGCCCATCAGTTTGTGGATGATAGGCAGTACTCATGTCTAGACGAGTTCCTAATGCTTGCTGTAATGTCTGCCAGAATCTTGAAATAAATCTGCCATCCCTATCAGAGATAATAGAGATTGGTATTCCATGTCTGGAGACGACTTCCTTCAAATACAGTCGTGCTAACTTCTCCATCTTGTCATCTTCCCTTATTGGTAGGAAGTGTGCTGATTTGGTGAGACGATCAACTATTACCCAAATAGTATCAAAACCACTTGCAGTCCTTGGCAATTTAGTGATGAAATCCATGGTAATGTTTTTCCATTTCCATTCCGGGATTTCGGGTTGTTGAAGTAGACCTGATGGTTTCTGATGCTCAGCTTTGACCTTAGAACACGTCAAACATTCTCCTACGTATTTAGCAACATCGGCTTTCATACCCGGCCACCAAAAATGTTTCTTGAGATCCTTGTACATCTTCCCCGTTCCAGGATGTATTGAGTATCTGGTTTTATGAGCTTCTCTAAGTACCATTTCTCTCATATCTCCAAATTTTGGTACCCAAATCCTTTCAGCCCTATACCGGGTTCCGTCTTCCCGAATATTAAGATGCTTCTCCGATCCTTTGGGTATTTCATCCTTTAAATTTCCCTCTTTTAAAACTCCTTGTTGCGCCTCCTTTATTTGAGTAGTAATGTTATTATGAATCATTATATTCATAGATTTCACTCGAATGGGTTCTCTGTCCTTCCTGCTCAAGGCATCGGCTACCACATTTGCCTTCCCCGGGTGGTAACGAATCTCAAAGTCGTAATCATTCAATAATTCAATCCACCTACGCTGCCTCATATTCAGTTATTTCTGATTAAATATGTGTTGAATACTTTTGTGGTCGGTATATATAATACTTTTGACCCCATATAAGTAGTGCCTCCAAGTCTTTAATGCAAAAACAACCGCGCCTAATTCCAAATCATGCGTCGTATAATTTTGTTCGTGAATCTTCAATTGTCTAGACGCATAAGCAATCACCTTCGTTCGTTGCATTAATACACAACCGAGACCTTGCTTTGATGCATCACAATAAATCACAAAATCATCATTCCCTTCAGGCAATGACAATATAGGTGCCGTAGTTAGCTTTTTCTTCAATAACTGAAACGCTTTCTCTTGTTCATCATTCCATTCAAATTTCTTCCCTTTATGCGTCAATGCAGTCAAGGGTTTTGCTATTCTGGAAAAGTCTTGGATGAACCTTCTGTAGTAACCAGCTAGTCCTAAAAACTGGCGTATGTGTTTCGGAGTTTTCGGGGTTTCCCACTTTTCAACAGTTTCTATCTTTGTTGGATCCACCTTAATACCTTCTTTGTTCACTATGTGACCGAGGAATTGAACTTCTTCCAACCAAAATGCACACTTTGAAAACTTAGCGTACAATTCTTCCTTCCTCAATACTTCTAACACCTTTCTTAAATGTTCACCGTGTTCTTGGGCATTCTTTGAGTAAATAAGTATGTCATCAATGAAAACAATGACAAACTTGTCAAGGTATGGTCCACACACTCGGTTCATAAGGTCCATGAACACAGCTGGTGCATTAGTTAAACCAAACGGCATGACCATAAACTCGTAATGACCGTAACGTGTTCTGAAAGCAGTCTTTGGAATATCATCTTCTTTCACCCGCATTTGATGATACCCGGAACGTAAGTCAATCTTTGAATAAACAGACGAGCCTTGTAGTTGATCAAATAAGTCGTCGATTCTCGGTAGTGGGTAGCGGTTCTTGATGGTAAGTTTGTTCAACTCTCGGTAGTCGATACACAACCTGAATGTACCATCTTTCTTCTTGACAAACAAAACTGGAGCTCCCCACGGTGATGTGCTTGGTCGAATGAAACCACGCTCTAAAAGTTCTTGTAATTGGCTTTGCAGTTCTTTCATCTCGCTGGGTGCGAGTCTGTAAGGAGCACGAGCTATTGGTGCAGCTCCTGGTACAAGATCTATTTGAAATTCAACGGATCGATGTGGGGGTAATCCCGGTAATTCTTTCGGAAATACATCGGGAAATTCTTTTGCAATGGGAACATCATTGATGCTCTTTTCTTCAGTTTGTACTTTCTCGACGTGTGCTAGAACAGCATAGCAACCTTTTCTTATTAGTTTTTGTGCCTTCAAATTACTAATAAGATGTAGCTTCGTGTTGCCCTTTTCTCCGTACACCATTAAGGGTTTTCCTTTTTCTCGTATAATGCGAATTGCATTTTTGTAACAAACGATCTCCGCTTTCACTTCTTTCAACCAGTCCATACCGATTATCACATCAAAACTCCCTAACTCTACTGGTATCAAATCAATCTTAAATGTTTCGCTAACCAGTTTAATTTCTCGATTCCGACATATATTATCTGCTGAAATTAATTTACCATTTGCTAATTCGAGTAAAAATTTACTATCCAAAGGCGTCAATGGACAACTTAATTTAGCACAAAAATCTCTACTCATATAGCTTCTATCCGCACCCGAATCAAATAAAACGTAAGCAGATTTATTGTCAATAAGAAACGTACCCGTAACAAGCTCCGGGTCTTCCTGTGCCTCTACCGCATTAATATTGAAAACTCTTCCACGGCCTTGTCCATTCGTGTTCTCCTGGTTTGGGCAATTTCTAATAATGTGGCCTGGTTTTCCACATTTATAACAAACTACATTGGCATAACTTGCTCCGACACTACTTGCTCCGCCATTACTCGTTCCGACACCATTTGTTCCTTTCGTTCTATTAACCCCTGGTCCGTAGACCTCACACTTCGCCGCGCTATGACCATTTCTTTTACACTTGTTGCAAAATTTGGTGCAGAACCCCGAGTGATTCTTTTCACACCTTTGGCATAGCTGCTTCTGATTGTTGTTGTTGTTGCGGTTATTATTGTTGTTGGGATGATTGTTGTAGTTGCTGTTGTTGTTGTTGTTGTTGTTCGGCCGTTTGTTGTAGTTGCGATTGATGTTGCGATTGTTGGGATAATTGTTGCGATTATTGTTGTAATTGCTGTTGTTGTTGTATTGGTGATTCTTATCACCGTTTTCCTCCCACTTTCTTTTGACTTGCTTTACATTGGCCTCTTCAGCAGTCTGTTCTTTAATTCTTTCTTCAATCTGGTTCACTAGTTTGTGAGCCATTCTACATGCCTGTTGTATGGAGGCGGGCTCGTGTGAACTTATATCTTCTTGGATTCTTTCCGGTAATCCTTTCACAAACGCGTCGATCTTCTCTTCCTCATCTTCGAATGCTCCCGGACACAATAGGCACAATTCTGTGAATCGTCTTTCGTACGTGGTAATATCAAATCCTTGGGTTCGTAACCCTCTAAGTTCTGTCTTGAGCTTATTGACCTCGGTTCTGGGACGGTACTTCTCGTTCATCAAGTGCTTGAATGCTGACCACGGTAGTGCGTACGCATCATCTTGTCCCACTTGCTCTAGATAGGTATTCCACCATGTTAACGCAGAACCTGTGAAGGTATGCGTAGCGTACTTCACTTTGTCCTCTTTAGTACACTTACTTATGGCAAACACCGATTCAACCTTCTCGGTCCACCGTTTCAATCCGATCGGTCCTTCGGTTCCATCAAATTCCAAAGGTTTGCAGGCAGTGAATTCTTTGTAGGTGCATCCTACACGATTTCCTGTACTGCTAGATCCAAGGTTATTGTTGGTATGTAGCGCAGCCTGTACTGCGGCTATGTTTGAAGCTAGAAAAGTACGGAATTCCTCTTCATTCATATTCACGGTGTGTCGAGTAGTCGGTGCCATTTCCTTCAAAATAGTTAAATGGAACAAGTTAATCATACAGAATATTAAGAGTAGTTAATAGTATTTCGTAGCATAATATGAACTCATTTATAAAAGCTTTTTCTTCATATTAGCGTTTTATAAGTTTAAATTCGGGTAGTACCTACCCGTTAAGTTCATACTTAGTAGCTAATATACAATTCAACTACTACAATTCTATATGAAAAACTGATTATAATAATATTTCGCGTTCAAACTTTTATACAATATTTTACAAACTTACAATACCGCTTATTTTACATAAAGCATGAAATATAGCACACAATAACTTGGATACAAGATAGTTGTGAAGACAATTCTAGCTAGTACACAAGTCGTTCAGCAAAGGCAATAAAGACACGTAATTCATACGTCCAGAAACAAGTCATGCATTCTGGTTTTACTAGGACTACTTCCCATCCTTGGTCTTGTGCAACATAACCGTTATGGCCGTTGATAAGACAGCGTGTTGTAACGTCATCAAAGGGACGAGGGTTACGTAATGTCCAACAGTCCCGTAATAATCTAAAAACCTCATTTCTTACCCCAATTACCGACTCCGTCACTTGTGGAAACGTTTTGTTTAATAGTTGTAGCCCGATGTTCTTGTTCTCACTTTGGTGAGAAGCGAACATTACTAATCCGTAAGCATAACATGCTTCTTTATGTTGCATGTTAGCCGCTTTTTCTAAATCACGAAGTCCAATATTCGGATATATTGAGTCAAAATAATTTCTTAACCCGTTGCGTAAAATAGCATTTGGGTTCCCCGCAATATATGCGTCAAAGTAAACACATCGTAACTTATGGGTTTCCCAATGTGATATCCCCCATCTTTCAAACGAAAGTCTCTTATAAACCAAGACATTCTTGGAACGTTCTTCGAATGTCTTACAAACTGATCTCGCCTTAAATAGTTGTGCCGAAGAATTCTGGCCGACTCTAGACAAGATTTCATCAATCATGTCTCCGGGTAGGTCTCTTAAAATATTGGGTTGTCTATCCATTTTGTGTTTTTAAACTGTAAAATAGACAAGAGTTAGATTCATAAAAAAATACTTATTAATACAAGCAATTTTTACATATATCATAAAGCATAAGAACACTATATTACATATATTACACCACACGAATACAACTATCTTATTCCGACTCGCTCATTTCTTCTTCTTCGGTTTTGGTTCGTTTTGCCAAGTTTCTAGGGATATATGATGTTCCCCTAATACGAGCCGTCGTTGTCCACATTGGTTTAGAAAAACCTGGTGGTTTAGAGGTTCCCGGGTCATTGTTACAACTTAAGGACTTCGGGGGTTGACGATACATATAAAGTTCATCGGGGTTGGAATTAGATTTCTCTATTTTTATGCCCTTTCCCTTATTATTTTCTTTTGCCTTTTTAAATTCAGTTGGGGTAATTTCTATAACATCATCGGAATTCTCGTCGGAATCCGATTCATCGGAGAATTGGTAATCCTCCCAATATTTTGCTTCCATGGCGGAAACACCATTGACCATAATTAACTTTGGTCGGTTGGTTGAGGATTTTCTTTTACTTAACCGTTTTATTATTTCCCCCACCGGTTCTATTTCTTCATCCGGTTCCGATTCTTCTTCCGGTTCCGATTCTTCTTCCGGTTCCGACTCTTCTTCCGGTTCCTCTTCGGGAACTTGCGAATCAGTCCACAAATCATTCCAATTTACATTTGACTCTTCATTATTATTAGGTGAGTCAATGGGACTTGTTCTAGAGGTAGACATCTATCACATAATATCAAACACGTTAAGAGATTAATATATCACATAATATTCATATGTTAAAAATATATAGTTTCCAACAAAAATGTTAAGCAATCATTTTTAAAGAAAACACGGTCGAAGTCCAGACTCACTAATGCATCCTAACAAACTCGATAAGATACAATAATGCAAATTTTCTGGTTCTCTAAGACCAACGCTCTGATACCAACTGAAATGTCCCGTTCTTATTGATTAAAAACGTTCCATATTAATTGATTTCGTTGCGAGGTTTTGACCTCTATATGAGACGTTTTTCAGAGACTGCATTCATTTTTAAAACAAACCATAACCTTTATTTCATAAATAAAGGTTTAAAAAGCTTTACGTAGATTATCAAATAATGATAATCTAAAATATCCTGTTTACACACGACCATTACATAATGGTTTACAATACAAATATGTTACATCGAAATCAGTTTCTTGAATGCAGTTTTTACACAATATCATACAAACATGGACTCCAAATCTTGTCCTTATTTTAGTATGCAACAGCGGAAGCTCTTAATATTCACCTGAGAATAAACATGCTTTAAACGTCAACAAAAATGTTGGTGAGTTATAGGTTTAACCTATATATATCAAATCGTAACAATAGACCACAAGATTTCATATTTCAATACACATCCCATACATAGAGATAAAAATCATTCATATGGTGAACACCTGGTAACCGACAATAACAAGATGCATATATAAGAATATCCCCATCATTCCGGGACACCCTTCGGATATGATATAAATTTCGAAGTACTAAAGCATCCGGTACTTTGGATGGGGTTTGTTAGGCCCAATAGATCTATCTTTAGGATTCGCGTCAATTAGGGTGTCTGTTCCCTAATTCTTAGATTACCAGACTTAATAAAAAGGGGCATATTCGATTTCGATAATTCAACCATAGAATGTAGTTTCACGTACTTGTGTCTATTTTGTAAATCATTTATAAAACCTGCATGTATTCTCATCCCAAAAATATTAGATTTTAAAAGTGGGACTATAACTCACTTTCACAGATTTTTACTTCGTCGGGAAGTAAGACTTGGCCACTGTTGATTCACGAACCAATAACAATATATACATATATATTAAAGTATGTTCAAAATATATTTACAACACTTTTAATATATTTTGATGTTTTAAATTTATTAAGTCAGCTGTCCTCGTTAGTAACCTATAACTAGTTGTCCACAGTTAGATGTACAGAAATAAATCGATAAATATTATCTTGAATCAATCCACGACCCAGTGTATACGTATCTCAGTATTGATCACAACTCAAACTATATATATTTTGAAATCAACCTCAACCCTGTATAACTAACTCCAACATTCACATATAGAGTGTCTATGGTTGTTCCGAAATATATATAGATGTGTCGACATGATAGGTCGAAACATTGTATACGTGTCTATGGTATCTCAAGATTACATAATATACAATACAAGTTGATTAAGTTATGGTTGGAATAGATTTGTTACCAATTTTCACGTAGCTAAAATGAGAAAAATTATCCAATCTTGTTTTACCCATAACTTCTTCATTTTAAATCCGTTTTGAGGGAATCAAATTGCTATGGTTTCATTTTGAACTCTATTTTATGAATCTAAACAGAAAAAGTATAGGTTTATAGTCAGAAAAATAAGTTACAAGTCGTTTTTGTAAAGGTAGTCATTTCAGTCGAAAGAACGACGTCTAGATGACCATTTTAGAAAACATACTTCCACTTTGAGTTTAACCATAATTTTTGGATATAGTTTCATGTTCATAATAAAAATCATTTTCTCAGAATAACAACTTTTAAATCAAAGTTTATCATAGTTTTTAATTAACTAACCCAAAACAGCCCGCGGTGTTACTACGACGGCGTAAATCCGGTTTTACGGTGTTTTTCGTGTTTCCAGGTTTTAAATCATTAAGTTAGCATATCATATAGATATAGAACATGTGTTTAGTTGATTTTAAAAGTCAAGTTAGAAGGATTAACTTTTGTTTGCGAACAAGTTTAGAATTAACTAAACTATGTTCTAGTGATTACAAGTTTAAACCTTCGAATAAGATAGCTTTATATGTATGAATAGAATGATGTTATGAACATCATTACTACCTTAATTTCCTTGGATAAACCTACTGGAAAAGAGAAAAATGGATCTAGCTTCAATGGATCCTTGGATGGCTCGAAGTTCTTGAAGCAGAATCATGACACGAAAACAAGTTCAAGTAAGATCATCACTTGAAATAAGATTGTTATAATTATAGAAATTGAACCAAAGTTTGAATATGATTATTACCTTGTATTAGAATGATAACCTACTGTAAGAAACAAAGATTTCTTGAGGTTGGATGATCACCTTACAAGATTGGAAGTGAGCTAGCAAACTTGAAAGTATTCTTGATTTTATGAAACTAGAACTTTTGGAATTTATGAAGAACACTTAGAACTTGAAGATAGAACTTGAGAGAGATCAATTAGATGAAGAAAATTGAAGAATGAAAGTGTTTGTAGGTGTTTTTGGTCGTTGGTGTATGGATTAGATATAAAGGATATGTAATTTTGTTTTCATGTAAATAAGTCATGAATGATTACTCATATTTTTGTAATTTTATGAGATATTTCATGCTAGTTGCCAAATGATGGTTCCCACATGTGTTAGGTGACTCACATGGGCTGCTAAGAGCTGATCATTGGAGTGTATATACCAATAGTACATACATCTAAAAGCTGTGTATTGTACGAGTACGAATACGGGTGCATACGAGTAGAATTGTTGATGAAACTGAACGAGGATGTAATTGTAAGCATTTTTGTTAAGTAGAAGTATTTTGATAAGTGTATTGAAGTCTTTCAAAAGTGTATAAATACATATTAAAACACTACATGTATATACATTTTAACTGAGTCGTTAAGTCATCGTTAGTCGTTACATGTAAGTGTTGTTTTGAAACCTTTAGGTTAACGATCTTGTTAAATGTTGTTAACCCAATGTTTATAATATCAAATGAGATTTTAAATTATTATATTATCATGATATTATCATGTATGAATATCTCTTAATATGATATATATACATTAAATGTCTTTACAACGATAATCGTTACATATATGTCTCGTTCAAAAATCATTAAGTTAGTAGTCTTGTTTTTACATATGTAGTTCATTGTTAATATACTTTATGATATGTTTTCTTATCATAGTATCATGTTAACTATATATATATATATCCATATATATGTCATCATATAGTTTTTACAAGTTTTAACGTTCGTGAATCACCGATCAACTTGGGTGGTCAATTGTCTATATGAAACATATTTCAATTAATCAAGTCTTAACAAGTTTGATTGCTTAACATGTTGGAAACATTTAATCATGTAAATATCAATCTCAATTAATATATATAAACATGGAAAAGTTCGGGTCACTACAGTACCTACTCGTTAAATAAATTTCGTCCCGAAATTTTAAGCTGTTGAAGGTGTTGACGAATCTTCTGGAAATAGATGCGAGTATTTCTTCTTCATCTGATCTTCACGCTCCCAGGTGAACTCGGGTCCTCTACGAGCATTCCATCGAACCTTAACAATTGGTATCTTGTTTTGCTTAAGTCTTTTAACCTCACGATCCATTATTTCGACGGGTTCTTCGATGAATTGAAGTTTTTCGTTGATTTGGATTTCATCTAACGGAATAGTGAGATCTTCTTTAGCAAAACATTTCTTTAAATTCGAGACGTGGAAAGTGTTATGTACAGCCGCGAGTTGTTGAGGTAACTCTAGTCGGTAAGCTACTGGTCCGACACGATCAATAATCTTGAATGGTCCAATATACCTTGGATTTAATTTCCCTCGTTTACCAAATCGAACAACGCCTTTCCAAGGTGCAACTTTAAGCATGACCATCTCTCCAATTTCAAATTCTATATCTTTTCTTTTAATGTCAGCGTAGCTCTTTTGTCGACTTTGGGCGGTTTTCAACCGTTGTTGAATTTGGATGATCTTCTCGGTAGTTTCTTGTATAATCTCCGGACCCGTAATCTGTCTATCCCCCACTTCACTCCAACAAATCGGAGACCTGCACTTTCTACCATAAAGTGCTTCAAACGGCGCCATCTCAATGCTTGAATGGTAGCTGTTGTTGTAGGAAAATTCTGCTAACGGTAGATGTCGATCCCAACTGTTTCCGAAATCAATAACACATGCTCGTAGCATGTCTTCAAGCGTTTGTATCGTCCTTTCGCTCTGCCCATCAGTTTGTGGATGATAGGCAGTACTCATGTCTAGACGAGTTCCTAATGCTTGCTGTAATGTCTGCCAGAATCTTGAAATAAATCTGCCATCCCTATCAGAGATAATAGAGATTGGTATTCCATGTCTGGAGACGACTTCCTTCAAATACAGTCGTGCTAACTTCTCCATCTTGTCATCTTCCCTTATTGGTAGGAAGTGTGCTGATTTGGTGAGACGATCAACTATTACCCAAATAGTATCAAAACCACTTGCAGTCCTTGGCAATTTAGTGATGAAATCCATGGTAATGTTTTTCCATTTCCATTCCGGGATTTCGGGTTGTTGAAGTAGACCTGATGGTTTCTGATGCTCAGCTTTGACCTTAGAACACGTCAAACATTCTCCTACGTATTTAGCAACATCGGCTTTCATACCCGGCCACCAAAAATGTTTCTTGAGATCCTTGTACATCTTCCCCGTTCCAGGATGTATTGAGTATCTGGTTTTATGAGCTTCTCTAAGTACCATTTCTCTCATATCTCCAAATTTTGGTACCCAAATCCTTTCAGCCCTATACCGGGTTCCGTCTTCCCGAATATTAAGATGCTTCTCCGATCCTTTGGGTATTTCATCCTTTAAATTTCCCTCTTTTAAAACTCCTTGTTGCGCCTCCTTTATTTGAGTAGTAATGTTATTATGAATCATTATATTCATAGATTTCACTCGAATGGGTTCTCTGTCCTTCCTGCTCAAGGCATCGGCTACCACATTTGCCTTCCCCGGGTGGTAACGAATCTCAAAGTCGTAATCATTCAATAATTCAATCCACCTACGCTGCCTCATATTCAGTTATTTCTGATTAAATATGTGTTGAATACTTTTGTGGTCGGTATATATAATACTTTTGACCCCATATAAGTAGTGCCTCCAAGTCTTTAATGCAAAAACAACCGCGCCTAATTCCAAATCATGCGTCGTATAATTTTGTTCGTGAATCTTCAATTGTCTAGACGCATAAGCAATCACCTTCGTTCGTTGCATTAATACACAACCGAGACCTTGCTTTGATGCATCACAATAAATCACAAAATCATCATTCCCTTCAGGCAATGACAATATAGGTGCCGTAGTTAGCTTTTTCTTCAATAACTGAAACGCTTTCTCTTGTTCATCATTCCATTCAAATTTCTTCCCTTTATGCGTCAATGCAGTCAAGGGTTTTGCTATTCTGGAAAAGTCTTGGATGAACCTTCTGTAGTAACCAGCTAGTCCTAAAAACTGGCGTATGTGTTTCGGAGTTTTCGGGGTTTCCCACTTTTCAACAGTTTCTATCTTTGTTGGATCCACCTTAATACCTTCTTTGTTCACTATGTGACCGAGGAATTGAACTTCTTCCAACCAAAATGCACACTTTGAAAACTTAGCGTACAATTCTTCCTTCCTCAATACTTCTAACACCTTTCTTAAATGTTCACCGTGTTCTTGGGCATTCTTTGAGTAAATAAGTATGTCATCAATGAAAACAATGACAAACTTGTCAAGGTATGGTCCACACACTCGGTTCATAAGGTCCATGAACACAGCTGGTGCATTAGTTAAACCAAACGGCATGACCATAAACTCGTAATGACCGTAACGTGTTCTGAAAGCAGTCTTTGGAATATCATCTTCTTTCACCCGCATTTGATGATACCCGGAACGTAAGTCAATCTTTGAATAAACAGACGAGCCTTGTAGTTGATCAAATAAGTCGTCGATTCTCGGTAGTGGGTAGCGGTTCTTGATGGTAAGTTTGTTCAACTCTCGGTAGTCGATACACAACCTGAATGTACCATCTTTCTTCTTGACAAACAAAACTGGAGCTCCCCACGGTGATGTGCTTGGTCGAATGAAACCACGCTCTAAAAGTTCTTGTAATTGGCTTTGCAGTTCTTTCATCTCGCTGGGTGCGAGTCTGTAAGGAGCACGAGCTATTGGTGCAGCTCCTGGTACAAGATCTATTTGAAATTCAACGGATCGATGTGGGGGTAATCCCGGTAATTCTTTCGGAAATACATCGGGAAATTCTTTTGCAATGGGAACATCATTGATGCTCTTTTCTTCAGTTTGTACTTTCTCGACGTGTGCTAGAACAGCATAGCAACCTTTTCTTATTAGTTTTTGTGCCTTCAAATTACTAATAAGATGTAGCTTCGTGTTGCCCTTTTCTCCGTACACCATTAAGGGTTTTCCTTTTTCTCGTATAATGCGAATTGCATTTTTGTAACAAACGATCTCCGCTTTCACTTCTTTCAACCAGTCCATACCGATTATCACATCAAAACTCCCTAACTCTACTGGTATCAAATCAATCTTAAATGTTTCGCTAACCAGTTTAATTTCTCGATTCCGACATATATTATCTGCTGAAATTAATTTACCATTTGCTAATTCGAGTAAAAATTTACTATCCAAAGGCGTCAATGGACAACTTAATTTAGCACAAAAATCTCTACTCATATAGCTTCTATCCGCACCCGAATCAAATAAAACGTAAGCAGATTTATTGTCAATAAGAAACGTACCCGTAACAAGCTCCGGGTCTTCCTGTGCCTCTACCGCATTAATATTGAAAACTCTTCCACGGCCTTGTCCATTCGTGTTCTCCTGGTTTGGGCAATTTCTAATAATGTGGCCTGGTTTTCCACATTTATAACAAACTACATTGGCATAACTTGCTCCGACACTACTTGCTCCGCCATTACTCGTTCCGACACCATTTGTTCCTTTCGTTCTATTAACCCCTGGTCCGTAGACCTCACACTTCGCCGCGCTATGACCATTTCTTTTACACTTGTTGCAAAATTTGGTGCAGAACCCCGAGTGATTCTTTTCACACCTTTGGCATAGCTGCTTCTGATTGTTGTTGTTGTTGCGGTTATTATTGTTGTTGGGATGATTGTTGTAGTTGCTGTTGTTGTTGTTGTTGTTGTTCGGCCGTTTGTTGTAGTTGCGATTGATGTTGCGATTGTTGGGATAATTGTTGCGATTATTGTTGTAATTGCTGTTGTTGTTGTATTGGTGATTCTTATCACCGTTTTCCTCCCACTTTCTTTTGACTTGCTTTACATTGGCCTCTTCAGCAGTCTGTTCTTTAATTCTTTCTTCAATCTGGTTCACTAGTTTGTGAGCCATTCTACATGCCTGTTGTATGGAGGCGGGCTCGTGTGAACTTATATCTTCTTGGATTCTTTCCGGTAATCCTTTCACAAACGCGTCGATCTTCTCTTCCTCATCTTCGAATGCTCCCGGACACAATAGGCACAATTCTGTGAATCGTCTTTCGTACGTGGTAATATCAAATCCTTGGGTTCGTAACCCTCTAAGTTCTGTCTTGAGCTTATTGACCTCGGTTCTGGGACGGTACTTCTCGTTCATCAAGTGCTTGAATGCTGACCACGGTAGTGCGTACGCATCATCTTGTCCCACTTGCTCTAGATAGGTATTCCACCATGTTAACGCAGAACCTGTGAAGGTATGCGTAGCGTACTTCACTTTGTCCTCTTCAGTACACTTACTTATGGCAAACACCGATTCAACCTTCTCGGTCCACCGTTTCAATCCGATCGGTCCTTCGGTTCCATCAAATTCCAAAGGTTTGCAGGCAGTGAATTCTTTGTAGGTGCATCCTACACGATTTCCTGTACTGCTAGATCCAAGGTTATTGTTGGTATGTAGCGCAGCCTGTACTGCGGCTATGTTTGAAGCTAGAAAAGTACGGAATTCCTCTTCATTCATATTCACGGTGTGTCGAGTAGTCGGTGCCATTTCCTTCAAAATAGTTAAATGGAACAAGTTAATCATACAGAATATTAAGAGTAGTTAATAGTATTTCGTAGCATAATATGAACTCATTTATAAAAGCTTTTTCTTCATATTAGCGTTTTATAAGTTTAAATTCGGGTAGTACCTACCCGTTAAGTTCATACTTAGTAGCTAATATACAATTCAACTACTACAATTCTATATGAAAAACTGATTATAATAATATTTCGCGTTCAAACTTTTATACAATATTTTACAAACTTACAATACCGCTTATTTTACATAAAGCATGAAATATAGCACACAATAACTTGGATACAAGATAGTTGTGAAGACAATTCTAGCTAGTACACAAGTCGTTCAGCAAAGGCAATAAAGACACGTAATTCATACGTCCAGAAACAAGTCATGCATTCTGGTTTTACTAGGACTACTTCCCATCCTTGGTCTTGTGCAACATAACCGTTATGGCCGTTGATAAGACAGCGTGTTGTAACGTCATCAAAGGGACGAGGGTTACGTAATGTCCAACAGTCCCGTAATAATCTAAAAACCTCATTTCTTACCCCAATTACCGACTCCGTCACTTGTGGAAACGTTTTGTTTAATAGTTGTAGCCCGATGTTCTTGTTCTCACTTTGGTGAGAAGCGAACATTACTAATCCGTAAGCATAACATGCTTCTTTATGTTGCATGTTAGCCGCTTTTTCTAAATCACGAAGTCCAATATTCGGATATATTGAGTCAAAATAATTTCTTAACCCGTTGCGTAAAATAGCATTTGGGTTCCCCGCAATATATGCGTCAAAGTAAACACATCGTAACTTATGGGTTTCCCAATGTGATATCCCCCATCTTTCAAACGAAAGTCTCTTATAAACCAAGACATTCTTGGAACGTTCTTCGAATGTCTTACAAACTGATCTCGCCTTAAATAGTTGTGCCGAAGAATTCTGGCCGACTCTAGACAAGATTTCATCAATCATGTCTCCGGGTAGGTCTCTTAAAATATTGGGTTGTCTATCCATTTTGTGTTTTTAAACTGTAAAATAGACAAGAGTTAGATTCATAAAAAAATACTTATTAATACAAGCAATTTTTACATATATCATAAAGCATAAGAACACTATATTACATATATTACACCACACGAATACAACTATCTTATTCCGACTCGCTCATTTCTTCTTCTTCGGTTTTGGTTCGTTTTGCCAAGTTTCTAGGGATATATGATGTTCCCCTAATACGAGCCGTCGTTGTCCACATTGGTTTAGAAAAACCTGGTGGTTTAGAGGTTCCCGGGTCATTGTTACAACTTAAGGACTTCGGGGGTTGACGATACATATAAAGTTCATCGGGGTTGGAATTAGATTTCTCTATTTTTATGCCCTTTCCCTTATTATTTTCTTTTGCCTTTTTAAATTCAGTTGGGGTAATTTCTATAACATCATCGGAATTCTCGTCGGAATCCGATTCATCGGAGAATTGGTAATCCTCCCAATATTTTGCTTCCATGGCGGAAACACCATTGACCATAATTAACTTTGGTCGGTTGGTTGAGGATTTTCTTTTACTTAACCGTTTTATTATTTCCCCCACCGGTTCTATTTCTTCATCCGGTTCCGATTCTTCTTCCGGTTCCGATTCTTCTTCCGGTTCCGACTCTTCTTCCGGTTCCTCTTCGGGAACTTGCGAATCAGTCCACAAATCATTCCAATTTACATTTGACTCTTCATTATTATTAGGTGAGTCAATGGGACTTGTTCTAGAGGTAGACATCTATCACATAATATCAAACACGTTAAGAGATTAATATATCACATAATATTCATATGTTAAAAATATATAGTTTCCAACAAAAATGTTAAGCAATCATTTTTAAAGAAAACACGGTCGAAGTCCAGACTCACTAATGCATCCTAACAAACTCGATAAGATACAATAATGCAAATTTTCTGGTTCTCTAAGACCAACGCTCTGATACCAACTGAAATGTCCCGTTCTTATTGATTAAAAACGTTCCATATTAATTGATTTCGTTGCGAGGTTTTGACCTCTATATGAGACGTTTTTCAGAGACTGCATTCATTTTTAAAACAAACCATAACCTTTATTTCATAAATAAAGGTTTAAAAAGCTTTACGTAGATTATCAAATAATGATAATCTAAAATATCCTGTTTACACACGACCATTACATAATGGTTTACAATACAAATATGTTACATCGAAATCAGTTTCTTGAATGCAGTTTTTACACAATATCATACAAACATGGACTCCAAATCTTGTCCTTATTTTAGTATGCAACAGCGGAAGCTCTTAATATTCACCTGAGAATAAACATGCTTTAAACGTCAACAAAAATGTTGGTGAGTTATAGGTTTAACCTATATATATCAAATCGTAACAATAGACCACAAGATTTCATATTTCAATACACATCCCATACATAGAGATAAAAATCATTCATATGGTGAACACCTGGTAACCGACAATAACAAGATGCATATATAAGAATATCCCCATCATTCCGGGACACCCTTCGGATATGATATAAATTTCGAAGTACTAAAGCATCCGGTACTTTGGATGGGGTTTGTTAGGCCCAATAGATCTATCTTTAGGATTCGCGTCAATTAGGGTGTCTGTTCCCTAATTCTTAGATTACCAGACTTAATAAAAAGGGGCATATTCGATTTCGATAATTCAACCATAGAATGTAGTTTCACGTACTTGTGTCTATTTTGTAAATCATTTATAAAACCTGCATGTATTCTCATCCCAAAAATATTAGATTTTAAAAGTGGGACTATAACTCACTTTCACAGATTTTTACTTCGTCGGGAAGTAAGACTTGGCCACTGTTGATTCACGAACCAATAACAATATATACATATATATTAAAGTATGTTCAAAATATATTTACAACACTTTTAATATATTTTGATGTTTTAAATTTATTAAGTCAGCTGTCCTCGTTAGTAACCTATAACTAGTTGTCCACAGTTAGATGTACAGAAATAAATCGATAAATATTATCTTGAATCAATCCACGACCCAGTGTATACGTATCTCAGTATTGATCACAACTCAAACTATATATATTTTGGAATCAACCTCAACCCTGTATAACTAACTCCAACATTCACATATAGAGTGTCTATGGTTGTTCCGAAATATATATAGATGTGTCGACATGATAGGTCGAAACATTGTATACGTGTCTATGGTATCTCAAGATTACATAATATACAATACAAGTTGATTAAGTTATGGTTGGAATAGATTTGTTACCAATTTTCACGTAGCTAAAATGAGAAAAATTATCCAATCTTGTTTTACCCATAACTTCTTCATTTTAAATCCGTTTTGAGGGAATCAAATTGCTATGGTTTCATTTTGAACTCTATTTTATGAATCTAAACAGAAAAAGTATAGGTTTATAGTCAGAAAAATAAGTTACAAGTCGTTTTTGTAAAGGTAGTCATTTCAGTCGAAAGAACGACGTCTAGATGACCATTTTAGAAAACATACTTCCACTTTGAGTTTAACCATAATTTTTGGATATAGTTTCATGTTCATAATAAAAATCATTTTCTCAGAATAACAACTTTTAAATCAAAGTTTATCATAGTTTTTAATTAACTAACCCAAAACAGCCCGCGGTGTTACTACGACGGCGTAAATCCGGTTTTACGGTGTTTTTCGTGTTTCCAGGTTTTAAATCATTAAGTTAGCATATCATATAGATATAGAACATGTGTTTAGTTGATTTTAAAAGTCAAGTTAGAAGGATTAACTTTTGTTTGCGAACAAGTTTAGAATTAACTAAACTATGTTCTAGTGATTACAAGTTTAAACCTTCGAATAAGATAGCTTTATATGTATGAATAGAATGATGTTATGAACATCATTACTACCTTAATTTCCTTGGATAAACCTACTGGAAAAGAGAAAAATGGATCTAGCTTCAATGGATCCTTGGATGGCTCGAAGTTCTTGAAGCAGAATCATGACACGAAAACAAGTTCAAGTAAGATCATCACTTGAAATAAGATTGTTATAATTATAGAAATTGAACCAAAGTTTGAATATGATTATTACCTTGTATTAGAATGATAACCTACTGTAAGAAACAAAGATTTCTTGAGGTTGGATGATCACCTTACAAGATTGGAAGTGAGCTAGCAAACTTGAAAGTATTCTTGATTTTATGAAACTAGAACTTTTGGAATTTATGAAGAACACTTAGAACTTGAAGATAGAACTTGAGAGAGATCAATTAGATGAAGAAAATTGAAGAATGAAAGTGTTTGTAGGTGTTTTTGGTCGTTGGTGTATGGATTAGATATAAAGGATATGTAATTTTGTTTTCATGTAAATAAGTCATGAATGATTACTCATATTTTTGTAATTTTATGAGATATTTCATGCTAGTTGCCAAATGATGGTTCCCACATGTGTTAGGTGACTCACATGGGCTGCTAAGAGCTGATCATTGGAGTGTATATACCAATAGTACATACATCTAAAAGCTGTGTATTGTACGAGTACGAATACGGGTGCATACGAGTAGAATTGTTGATGAAACTGAACGAGGATGTAATTGTAAGCATTTTTGTTAAGTAGAAGTATTTTGATAAGTGTATTGAAGTCTTTCAAAAGTGTATAAATACATATTAAAACACTACATGTATATACATTTTAACTGAGTCGTTAAGTCATCGTTAGTCGTTACATGTAAGTGTTGTTTTGAAACCTTTAGGTTAACGATCTTGTTAAATGTTGTTAACCCAATGTTTATAATATCAAATGAGATTTTAAATTATTATATTATCATGATATTATCATGTATGAATATCTCTTAATATGATATATATACATTAAATGTCTTTACAACGATAATCGTTACATATATGTCTCGTTCAAAAATCATTAAGTTAGTAGTCTTGTTTTTACATATGTAGTTCATTGTTAATATACTTTATGATATGTTTTCTTATCATAGTATCATGTTAACTATATATATATATATCCATATATATGTCATCATATAGTTTTTACAAGTTTTAACGTTCGTGAATCACCGATCAACTTGGGTGGTCAATTGTCTATATGAAACATATTTCAATTAATCAAGTCTTAACAAGTTTGATTGCTTAACATGTTGGAAACATTTAATCATGTAAATATCAATCTCAATTAATATATATAAACATGGAAAAGTTCGGGTCACTACAGTTACCCGACTTGTCCTCGGCTTTAGGTGCCGGTACTACGATTTCGTCCACTGTCTCTATCAATTTGCGGGCCATGTTCAAAGCTTCTTGATGATTAGGGGGTTTGGATGACATTACTCCGTGTTTGATGCTCTTTGGAAGACCATCCATGTAAAGTTCAACCCTTAAAGCTTCGGGGTTCACAAGATTTGGGCACATCAAGGCTAGTTCGGAAAATCGTTGATTATAAGCCTTGAGATCATTTCCGATCGCCTTTAAAGTTCTTAGCTCTTATTCGAGCCTTCGGGTTTCTTCACGAGGGAAATATTCGACAATCATCTTTTCCCTCAAGTCGGCCCAAGAGAGGGCGTGAGCTTCATCGGTACCCACCGATTGTACATAAGTATTCCACCATGTAAGAGCGACACCGGCGAAGGTGTGAGTGGAGTATTTGACCTTGTCTTGGTCCCGACAACCGCTTATGCTAAAGACGGCTTCCGTTTGCTCAAACCATCGGGTGAGCACGACTGGTCCCCCGGTTCCATCAAAAGTGTGAGGTTTGCACCCCATGAAAGCTTTATAGGAGCATCCTTCGTTTGAGTTACCGGCTCCATTGTTGTTGTTGTTGTTGTTGTTGTGGTTGTTATTATTATTGTTGTTGGATGAGCGACCGACCATGGCCGCATCTACGGCGGTAGCTATCATCCGTTCGAGAGCTTGTTCGGGAGTTTCATTACGGTGTACACGACGAGGAGCCATTGTTCCTTCAAGACACAAGAATATCATTGATTAGTATTCTCAATAATACTAACCGTGATATAGAATAAAGATAAAGAGAAGTTTTTCCTCGACTCGCCTTAAATTCTTTATGTCATAATGTCGGAACGTTCATATGAGTCACCGTAATATAATCCCGGAAATTATATTACCCTGATTCATATGTGCATTCGACATCATTTCATATAGTCAAGGTGGCGTGTCAATCAAATTAAACAATGTGAGATTAAGATGAACTAAGAGTAGATATGAGTAGAAGCGTTCGAGTATAAATGCACAAGTAGTCAAGTAATTCCAACTTTAAGTCTATATGCCGGTTGTAGTCTAGACTCACCAATGTACCCTATGACTCGGGGTCGACACCAATGAACTCTAAATCCCTACAACCAACGCTCTGATACCATCTGTAGAGACCCGACAAAATCGTCATTGACGGCGCCATCTACTTTGGTCCCGTTACGTGGTCATAAGTCTTTAAAACAACGTTTGACCAAAAGATATGTCGCATTCATTTCAAATGTAAAGATTGTTCAAAGTTTACGAGAATAGTTCCACCACAAGTTATGTTACAAAGTTATAAGTACAAATGAAACTTATGCGACACAATTTAAAAGTAGCCAAAAGACGCTCCGTGTATGCATATATACTCGACATCCAATGCAAGTATCAAAATAATGAGCGGAAGCATGTATCATGTATCGTTCAAGGACCTGAGAAAAACATAGAAATCCGTCAACGAAAACGTTGGTGAAATCATAGGTTTAAGTAAGTAAGTACAAGTGAACCACAAGATTTGCATCAATGAAATAATAGTAATACATTCCAAAAGTTTGTTTCACGAGCACCCAATTATCAATGCTTAACATTCCTTCCATAGAACCCCATCACTTAGTGCTAGAACATACACTGTTTCTCGAAAATATATTTCATTCGTAAACGGTAGCGAACCGTTTGAATGAGGGTTTGTCAAACCCATATGGATCCATACAACATAAGTTCTCGCTTACACCCGGCAAGTGTAACTAATGATAATCGAATTGAGGATTTTGTTCTAAACTCGTTCGTAGAATGTTTGTTTTCCTGTACTTGTGTTCACTTAGTAAAGAAATGTTTATGTTTTCTCATCCCAAATGTAAGTTCAAAAAGAGTAAAAGTGGGACTATGATCTCACCTTGAGTGCACGAGTAGTAAAGTACTTCAACAAGTAAACGTGTGCAAAGAACAATGCTAGTCTTGACCTAAACAATAGGTTGTATCAATAACGGTAAACACGATAGGTCAAAGATGTTCAATTAGTCCTATGGCTCGTTAAGACTCGATCATAATAGCATGTGAATCAAATTGTCATGTTTCATGCAAGGTACAAGTATAAAAACATGTTAGAACGATTGCACAAATATTTGGTTAAGTTTGATTAAAAGTCAACTTGGTCGGGTCAAAGTCAACGAAAAAGTCAACATGTTCGGGTCGGGTCCCGAACTATTTTTCTGAGGTTTTTAATCATATATGAGCATGTTAGAACAAGTTTCATGTGAATCGGAGGTCCGTAGTATGCCAAACATTTTTCGTATTTTGGACATGGAGGTCAGAACCTGACCACGGCTTATGTCGCGCCGCGACATAAGCTGGCCGCGCCGCGGCATTGGCCGTGCGCTGGTACCTGGTCAGTCTCAATTGTTCAAGTCCCAAATCAAAACTCTTTCAAGCATAAATTACAAACCGCTAACTCTTAGAACTCGCACCTTATATCGTTGGAAAGGTAATTTGACAAAGAACACAACTAAATATATTTCACCAGCCAAAAACATTATTTGTAACAATCGGCTTTCCAAAATAAATGATCGATTAATGCACACATTTAATACTCGAATTTGATAAGTGCACATTTATGATTCGGGCATTTAATGCATACATACAACACGCCGTTTTGTAGGTAATCGAGCATACAATACAACTAACTACTTACTAACAATAATTCATGGCATTCAATGTATCATCTATTCATTTCAAGCTTATCAAACCCTAACCCAAATTCACCAAAAATCACTAATCAAGTTTATGGAGTTTTCTCAAGCAACCTACACATCAAATTGAAGCTAGTGATACTAGGAACACAATTAGAACATGAACTTTTAACATCTAACAACATATGATCATCCAAAATTCAAGAACAACACACCAAAATTCAAGTTCATGCTAGTTATACTAAAACAACGAGATCGAGCATACAAATTACATACACGACATCACAATGAGCCATAGACACTAACTAACACCATTTCAAGTCAAAAACACGAATTTAGAGAAATCTAGAGTTTTAGAAATGTTACCCAAACGAGATGAAGTTGGTACCAAAATGAAGAGGATGAAGAGAGGATCACGAATATGTAATTTATTTTGTTGTAAGCCTCCTAGGTCGAATTTAGATGATGATTGAATGAATTTGGTAAATGTGTGTGTGTTCTTGCTAGAGAGAAAGAGAGAGAGAGGGAGATGGTTGAATGGTGGTGATTGGGGTGGACTAGTTGACCTAGTCAACTAGTTTGCCCCGTGTCAATTTTAGTCCCTCGAGTTTGTAGTCGAGTGCGGAAAATACCTAAACGGAATATTTTAAAACGCGTATTAACGGGAGATGTTATAAACATATAACGGAGTTTAAATTAGTATAACGGAAAAGTAAATGGAAAAAGGCGGGATGTTACATAATATAAGTTCACGTTTACACCCTACAAGTGTAACTAATGATAATTGAATTGAGGATTTTTTTCAAACCCGTATGTGGAATGTTCGTTTTCGTACTTGTGTTTAAAGTGTAAAAGTATGATACGTATATGTTTCTCATCCCATAGTTTAAAGCATAAAAGTTGTTTGAAAGATGGGACTATGATCTCACCTTGTGTACACGAGTAATAAGTACTTCAACAAGTAACGTGTGCAAAGAACAATGCTAGTCTTGACCTAAACAAATAGGTCGTATCAATAACGGTAAACGCGATAGGTCAAAGATGTTCAATTAGTCTTATGGCTCGTTACGACTCGATTATGTAGCATGTGAATCAAATTGTCAAGTTTCATGCAAGATACAAGTATAGAAACAAATTAGAAAGATTGCATAATCATTTGGTTAAGTTTGACAAAAAGTCAAACTTTGGTCCGTCAAAGTCAACGAAAAAGTCAACACGTTCGGGTCGGGTCCCGAACTATTTTTCTGAGGTTTTTATTCATATATAAGCATGTTAGAACAAGTCTCATGTGAATCGGAGGTCCATAGCGTGCCAAACATTTTTCTTATTTTGACCAAGGAGGTCAGAACCTGGACACGCCTTATGTAGCGCCGTGACATAGGCTGGCCGCGCCGCGGCACATAATGTGTGCTGGTACCTGGCCAGTTTCAGTTTTCTAAGTCTCAAACCAAAACTCTTTCAAGCATAAATCACAAACCGCTAACACTTAGAACTCGTATCTTATATCGTTAGAAAGGTAATTTGACAAAGAACACAACTAAATACATTTCACCAACCAAAAATATCATTTGTAACAATCGACTTTCCAAGTCAATGATCAATCAATGCACACATTTAATGCTTCAAATTTTACAAGTGCACATTTATGATTTGGGCATTTAATGCATACATAAAACACGCCATTTTTGTAGATAATCAAACATACAATACAACTAACTACTTACTAACAATAATTCATGGCATTCAATACATTAAATGTTCACATTCAATTCTATCAAACCCTAACCAACAACATCAAAATCACTAATCATGTTTATGAAGTTTTCTAAAACAACCTACACATCAAATTGAAGCTAGTGATGTTAGGAACACATTTAATACATGCATTTATAGCATCTAACATCATTCAAATAACCAAATCACCAAATCAAACACACTAAAGTTTATGTTCATGCTAATTACTTCAAATAACAAAATCGAACATATAAATCATATATTCATGTTAGACTTGAGCCATAGACACTAATTAACAACTTTATAAGTTAAAAACATCAAGAACACAAAATCTAGTGATTTTAGAAAGTTACCCAAATGTAATGAAATCGGTATGGAATCGAAGAGGAAGTTGCAAGGATTCCAAATATGTAATTTGTTTTGCAAGACACCCGCTAGCTTGGATTTAGATGATGATTCTTGAAATGGAGAAATGAGAGAAAATTGGAAAGTATTGAAAGAAAAAGGAAAATGAAATGGAAAAGAAAGAGGAGGTGGGTTGACTAGTCAAATGCTAGTCACCTCTTTGGCATTTTGGCGAAACTAGTCCCTCGAGTTCGGTTGCGGGTGCATGAATTACCTAAACGAGATATTTTTAAAACGCGTAACAACAGGAGATGTTATCAACATATAACGGAATTTAAATAGTTAAACGGAAAAGTAAACGGAAAAGGCGGGATGTTACATTACCTACTCCTTAAAAGAAATTTCGTCCCGAAATTTAAGTAGGTGTAGTCGTCGTTGTTTCTTCCACAGAATCTTGCGTTTCCGGAACCGGGAACAAGTGAGGGTATTTCTTTTGCATTTGGTCTTGCCTTTCCCAAGTAAACTCGGGTCCCCTTTTGGCGTTCCAACGGACTTTAACAATCGGAATTCGGTTTTGTTTCAATGTCTTGACGGAGGTGTCCACAATTTCAACCGGTTCCTCCACAAAATGAAGTTTGTCATCAATAGTAAGTTCCTCGAGAGGGATGATGATATCGGGTTCGGCAAGGCACTTTTTCAAGTTAGATACATGGAAGGTAGGATGAACGGAGTTCAATTGAGGCGGAAGATCTAAATGATAAGCAACAGTTCCAATACGCTCCAAGATTTCGAAAGGACCAATATACCGCGGATTTAGCTTCCCGCGTTTCCAAAAATAGATTACACCTTTCCAAGGTGCGACTTTTAACATTACTCGGTCACCGAATTGAAATTCGAGGTCGTTGCGTCTTTTGTGGGTGTAGCACTTTTGACGACTCCGGGCCGTCCGAAGCCTATCTTGGATTTGTACGATCTTCTCGGTGGTTTCGTGAATGAGTTCAGGTCCGGTGATTTGCACGTCACCTACCTCGGCCCAACAAAGAGGTAAACGACATTTTTGGCCATATAGCGCTTCAAAAGGTGCGGCTTTAATACTCGCGTGATAACTATTGTTGTAAGAGAACTCGGCGAGAGGTAAGTGCTTGTCCCAAGTTTTTCCAAAATTGACAACACAAGCCCGTAACATGTCCTCTAAGGTTTGAATTGTGCGTTCGCTTTGCCTATTGGTTTGAGGATGATATGCGGTGCTCATGTCTAAACGCGTTCCCAACGCTTCTTGCAAGGTACGCCAAAATCTAGAAACAAAACGGCCATCTCGGTCAGAGATAATCGATAAAGGTACACCGTGTCAGGCTACGATCTCCTTGATGTAAAGTTGTGCAAGTTTCTCCATTTTTTCGGTCTCCTTCATGGCGAGAAAGTGTGCGGATTTGGTGAGACGGTCAACAATAACCCAAATGGTATCATAACCGCCGGTCGTTTTTGGTAGTTTGGTGATGAAATCCATCGTTATCCTTTCCCACTTCCATTGCGGGATCTCGGGTTATTGAAGTAGTCCGGACGGTCTTTGGTGTTCGGCTTTGACTTTGGAACATGTCAAACACTTGGAAACATAAGTAGCTACGTCCCTTTTGATGTTCGGCCACCAATATTGTTGTTTAAGGTCGTGGTACATCTTATTGGCACCGGGGTGAATCGAGTATCGTGACTTATGGGCTTCATCTAAAATAAGACTTCGTAGGTCCCCATATTTAGGCACCCAAATTCTTCCAGCGAAATATCGAAGTCCGGTCTCCCTAACTTCGAATCGAGAGACGAGAATGTTCAAGAGCTCGTGTGAAACATTTTCATCCTTGAGAGCCTCATCTTGGGCTACCCGAATTTGGCTATTAAGGTTGGTGTGGATGGTGATGTTTAAGGCTCGGACACGAAGAGGCACCGCTCTTTCTTTTCGACTTAAGGCATCGGCTACTACATTTGCCTTTCCGGGATGGTAACGAAGCTCGCAATCGTAATCGTTTAAGGTTTCAATCCATCTTCTTTGTCTCATGTTTAGTTGCTTTTGATCGAAAATGTGTTGGAGACTTTTGTGATCGGTAAAGATAGTACTCTTGGTTCCATAAAGATAGTGTCTCCACATTTTAAGTGCAAAGACAACGGCTTCGAGTTCGAGATCATGTGTCGTGTAGTTTCGTTCATGAATTTTGAGTTGTCGAGAAGCATAAGAAATGACTTTCGTTCGTTGCATCAACACACACCTAAAACCATGTTTCGAGGCGTCGCAATACACAACAAAATCATCGTTGCCTTCGGGAAGTGACAAGATAGGAGCGGTGGTTAGCTTCGTTTTCAAGATTTGAAATGCGGATTCTTGTTCGGTTGCCCAAACGAATTTTCTTCCCTCATGAGTTAATGCGGTTAGAGGACGAGCGACCAAAGAGAAATCTTTGATGAATCTACAATAGTATCCGGCGAGACCCAAGAATTAACGAATGTGAGTAGGAGTAGTAGGAGTCTCCCATTTACTAATGGCTTCGATTTTTGATGGATCGACTTTAATACCTTGGTCACTTACAACATGACCAAGAAATTGAACTTCCTTCAACCAAAATTCACACTTGGAGAATTTGGCATAGAGTCGTTCTTGTCTTAAAAGTTCAAACACAAGTCAGAGGTGTTCCTCGTGTTCTTCTTCACTTTTAGAATAAACCAAAATATCATCAATGAACACGATAATGAATTTATCAAGATACGGTTTGCACACGGAGTTCATAAGATCCATTAACACCGCCAGTGCGTTAGTGAGACCAAAAGGCATTACAAGAAATTCATAACTACCATAACGAGTCTGGAATGCGGTTTTGGAGATATCTTCCCCTTTAACCCTTAGTTGATGATAACCTGAATGTAGGTCGATTTTCGAATATACACAAGACCCTTGTAGTTGATCAAAGAGGCCATCGATGCGAGGAAGAGGATATCGGTTCTTAACCGTCAATTTGTTTAGTTCACGATAATCAATGCACATTCGTAGGGATCCGTCTTTCTTTTTAACAAACAAAATCGGAGCGCCCCAAGGTGAATGGCTAGGTTGGATAAAACCACGATCAAGTAGTTCTTGGATTTGACTTTGTAATTCTTGCATTTCGGATGGAGCGAGTCTATATGGTGCACGTGCTACGGGTGTGGCTCCCGGAATAAGATCGATTTGGAATTCAACCGGTCGATGAGGTGGAAGACCCGGAAATTCGTCGGGAAATACATCGGAATAGTCACTAACAATTGGCACATCATCGATGTGCTTCTCATCGGACTCGACTTTCTTAACGTGAGCAAGGATCGCAAAACAACCCTTACGGAGTAGTTTTCTAACTTTAATGCATGAAACGAGGTTGAGTCCGGTGCAACTCTTATCGCCATAGACGATCAAAGGTTTGCCATTCTCGATAGGAATCCGGATTGCGTTAAGATCACAAAGGATGTGAGATTTCGTTTTGGCTAGCCAATTCATACCGATTATTACATCGAAGCTTCCTTGTTCCATGGGTATCAAGTCAATTTCAAACTCATTACCCAAAATGTTTAACGTACACCCCCGGTAATATGTGTTGGCACTCAATAGTTTCTTGTTGGCCACTTCAATGGTATAAGTGGTATCTAGTGGAAGTGGTGGAGTGCTAAAAGAATGAGTCAAAGTCTTGGATACAAAACTCTTATCGGCACCCGAAACGAATAAACAAGTAACATAAGTGTTGTTGAGGAGAAACGTACCCGTGACTAATTCATTGTCATCTTGGGCTTCCTCGGTGTTGATGTTGAAAGCTCGGCCTCGTGTGTTGGGGTTGGCTTTCTTCTTCGGACATGCATTTCTGAAATGACCCGTTTGGCCACATTCATAACAAGTATCCGGTTTTGGTGCATTGGCACTTTTTGAGCAACGGGGGCGCCACTTCTACAATCGTTGGCCACATGACCACCCCTTTGGCACCGGTGGCAAAATAGATTGCTACATTCACCATAGTGGTGTTTGTGGCATTTGTTGCAAAAGGGTTTATTTCCGCCATAACTTTTCTTGGCGTCGGAGGTGAAAGGCTTTTTGATGAAGTTATTGTTGTAGTTGTTGCTTGATTGGGGGGCTTCTCATTTTCTTTTGTTGCCGCCCGATTTATCCTCGGCCTTAGGTTCCGGAACTACGATTTCGTCAACCGTTTCGATCAATTGGCGGGCCATGTTTAAGGCTTGTTGTAGGTTAGCGGGTTTGGATGACATCACTCCTTGTTTGATGCTCTTTGGAAGACCATCCATATAGAGTTCAACCCTTTGAGTTCGGGGTTCACGAGGTTGGGACACATCAAGTATAGCTCGGCGTATCATTGATTGTAGGCCTTGAGATCGTTTCCGACCACCATTAAAGTCCTTAGCTCTTGTTCGAGCTTTCGGGTTTCTTCACGAGGGAAAAATTCGACGATCATCCTTTCCCTTAAATCGGCCCAAGAGAGGCGTGAGCTTCATCGGTACCCACCGATTGTACATACGTGTTCCACCACGTGAGGGCGATACCGGCAAAGGTGTGGGTGGAATATTTGACTTTATCTTGGTCCCGTCAACCGCTTATGCTAAAAATGGCTTCCGTTTGTTCGAACCATCTAGTGAGTACAACCGGTCCCCCGGTTCCATCAAAAGTGTGAGGTTTGCACCCCATGAAGGCTTTGTAGGAGCACCCTTCGCTTGAGTTACCGGCCCCTTGATTGTTGTTGTTGTTATTGTTATTGTTGTTGGTGGAGTGATCGGCCATGGCCGCCTCTACGGTGGTGGCTATCATTCGTTGTAGAGCTTGTTCGGGAGTCTCATGGCTTGGCACATGACGAGGAGGCATTGTTCCTTCAAAACACAAGAATACTGTTGATTAGTATTTTCAATAATACTAATCATGATATGGAATAAGGATAGAGGGAAAAATTTTCATTGACTCGCCTTAAATTCTTTATGCCACAATGTCGGAACGTTCAGATGAGTCACCGTAATATAATCCCGAAAATTATATTACCCTGATTCATATTTGCATTCGATATTGTTTCATATAGTCAAGGTGGCGTGTCAATCAAATTAAACAACGTGAGATTAAGATGAACAAAGAGTAGATATGAGTAGAAACGTTCGAGTATAAATGCACAAGTAGTCAAGTAATTCCTACTTTAAGTCTATATGCCGGTTGTAGTCTAGACTCACTAATGTACCCTACGACTCAGGGTTGACACCAATGAACTCTAAATCCCTACAACCAACGCTCTGATACCATCTGTAGCGACCCGACCAAATCATGTTTGACAGCGCCGACTACTTAGGTCCCGTTACATGGTCATAAGTCTTTAACATGACGTTTGACCAAAATATGTCGCATTCATTTCATAAGTAAAAGGATGTTTCAAGTTTACAAATGTAGTTCAAAAGACTAGCTACATTACAATGTTTAACGTACGAATGAAACCTATGCGACACAAATTAAAGTAGTCAAAAGACGCTTCAACTATGCATGTATACTCGACATCCAAGCAAGTATAAAAAAAGAGTGCGGAAGCATGTATCAAGTAGCTTTCAAGGACCTGAGAAAACATATAGAAAACTGTCAACGAAAACGTTGGTGAAATCATAGGTGTTTTAGTAAACGTTGCATTTGAACCACAAGATTTAATATAATATGATTATCAAAATCATTTGCATTCCAAAGTTGTTGTTTGTTACGCGGGCACCCAATTATCAAACTTAACTGTTTTGCACCCTTTGCGTAGTGTTAGAACATACACTAGACCCTAAAATATATTTCATCCGCTAACGGTAGCGAACCGTCCGAATGAGGCTCGTCAAGCCCATGTGATCACATAATATAAGTTCACGTTTACACCCTGCAAGTGTAACTAATGATAATTGAATTGAGGATTTTTGTTCAAACCCGTACGTGGAATGTTCGTTTTCGTACTTGTGTTCAAAGTGTAAAAGTATGATACGTATATGTTTCTCATCCCATAGTTTAAAGCATAAAAGTTGTTTGAAAGATGGGACTATGATCTCACCTTGTGTACACGAGTAATAAGTACTTCAACAAGTAACGTGTGCAAAGAACAATGCTAGTGTTGACCTAAACAAATAGGTCATATCAATAACGGTAAACGCGATAGGTCAAAGATGTTCAATTAGTCCTATGGCTCGTTACGACTCGATTATGTAGCATGTGAATCAAATTGTTAAGTTTCATGCAAGATACAAGTATAGAAACAAATTAGAAAGATTGCATAATCATTTGGTTAAGTTTGACAAAAAGTCAAACTTTGGTCGGTCAAAGTCAACGAAAAAGTCAACACGTTCGGGTCGGGTCCCGAACTATTTTTCTGAGGTTTTTATTCATATATAAGCATGTTAGAACAAGTCTCATGTGAATCGTAGGTTCATAGCGTGCCAAACATTTTTCTTATTTTGACAAGGAGGTCAGAACCTGGACACGCCTTATGTCGCGCCGCGATATAGGCTGGCCGCGCCGCGGCACATAACGTGTGCTGGTACCTGGCCAGTTTCAGTTTTCTAAGTCTCAAACCAAAACTCTTTCAAGCATAAATCACAAACCGCTAACACTTAGAACTCGTATCTTATATCGTTAGAAAGGTAATTTGACAAAGAACACAACTAAATACATTTCACCAACCAAAAACATCATTTGCAACAATCGACTTTCCAAGTCAATGATCAATCAATGCACACATTTAATGCTTCAAATTTTACAAGTGCACATTTATGATTTGGGCATTTAATGCATACATAAAACACGCCGTTTTTGTAGATAATCAAGCATACAATACAACTAACTACTTACTAAAAATAATTCATGGCATTCAATACATTAAATGTTCACATTCAATTCTATCAAACCCTAACCAACAACATCAAAATCACTAATCATGTTTATGAAGTTTTCTAAAACAACCTACACATCAAATTGAAGCTAGTGATGTTAGGAACACATTTAATACATGCATTTAGAGCATCTAACATCATTCAAACAACCAAATCACCAAATCAAACACACCAAAGTTTATGTTCATGCTAGTTACTTCAAATAACAAAATCAAACATATAAATCATATATTCATGTTAGACTTGAGCCATAGACACTAATTAACAACTTTATAAGTTAAAAACATCAAGAACACAAAATCTAGTGATTTTAGAAAGTTACCCAAATGTAATGAAATCGGTATGGAATCGAAGAGGAAGTTGCAAGGATTCCAAATATGTAATTTGTTTTGCAAGACACCCGCTAGCTTGGATTTTGATGATGATTCTTGAAATGGAGAAATGAGAGAAAATTAGAAAGTATTGAAAGAAAAATGAAAATGAAATGGAAAAGAAGGAGGAGGTGGGTTGACTAGTCAAATGCTAGTCACCTCTTTGGCATTTTGGCGAAACTAGTCCCTCGAGTTCGATTGCGGGTGCGTGAATTACCTAAACGAGATATTTTTAAAACGTGTAACAACAGGAGATGTTATGAACATATAACGGAATTTAAATAGTTAAACGGAAAAAGGCGAGATGTTACATTCATCATAACTTTAAAAAGAGTTGGAGGGGTGAAGAGTATAAAAAAGCCCTATGGAAGTCAGCAAGTGCAACAACTGTTCTTAGTTTTGAATGTGCTATGCAAGAGATCAGGCAATTGAGTAGTGCAGCATATACATGGTTGACAGGTATTCCACCTCAAAATTGGACTAGATCACGCTTCACAGGTAAAATATATTATGATCTTTTTATAACATATGAATATGTTTTTGTTATTAACTTAATTTGTTGTTAAATAATTATGATCTTTACAGGTAGAGCTCATTCATATTTGTTGTTAAATAATTTGTGTGAAGTATTTAACAAGGAATTAAGAGATGCAAGAGATAAGCCAATTATCACAGCTTTGGAATACTTGAGTGAGTACTTAATGAAGAGGATTGTTAATATTCAAAGAGTGATTGAGAAATCTGAAGGTCCACTAACACCAGCAGCTACCAGGTTATTTAATATTATAAAAAATGAAGCAACCCAATATAATGCAATTTGGAATGGAGGAAATCAATACCAGGTTACTGGACCATGGGGTGACCAATGTGTGGTTGATTTAACACAAAGAGTATGTAGTTGTAGAAAGTGGGAATTGACAGGAATGCCTTAGAAGCATGCTGTACGTGCCATCAGGGATATGGCTGATAATAATTTAAATCCAGGCCCAGAAGAATCTTGGGTTCATCCATGTTATTGGCTAGAGACATGGAAGAGTGTGTATAGTAACAAAATAAAACCAATCAATTAAAGGAACATGTGGGTGAAGTCTCAGGCATCAATAACTATTAAAGCACCGAAACACCATAATCTAGTTGGAAGACCTAAGAAAAAAGAATAAGAGGAGAAGATGAGCTAGAAGACATGGTTAAAGGTGGTAATCTTTCAAGGAAATTTAAATCTGTACAATGTGGCACTTGTGGTAATTTTGGTCATAACAGGTTGACTTGCAAAGGTCAAAGTGATGATAGCAGCTCCTCTAGGGGTGGTGCCATTGGTGCTAGAGGTGGTGTCATAGGTACTAGGGGTGGTGGCATAGGTTCTAGGGTTGGTGGCCGTAGGTCAAGGGGTGGTAGTAGTGGGTGAAGGGGTGGTGGCAGTGGGTCAAGAGGTGGTGGCAGAGGTTCCATAGGTGGTGTAAGAGGTTCTAGGGGTGGTGGCATTGGTCCTAGTGGTGGTGGCATTGGTCCTAGTGGTGGTGGCATTGGTTCTAGTCGTGGTGGCATTGGTTCAGGACTGAATATAAATAGCAGTGGTAGTGGTGATTACTGAAAGAGGAAGTCAACAGTCGACTCAAGTTACCCCAAGTCAAAATAACAAAGGGAAGAGTGTTAAGTTTTAAATATTTGTGATGTTATGAAGATTTGTTGCATCCTCTTTATGTTTTATGTTTTAAATATTTGGGATGTTATTGAATATTTGTTATGTTTTGAATCTACTTTAATGTGGTTGCAACGATGTTGTGAATTTACTTTAATGATGTTATGAAGATTTGGTGTATTTTGGATTAGTGTTAGTTAATCGTGATTTTGGGTCAAAATTACCCATTTACAAAGTATCTGTCTGGTCAATAAGACTACTATGGCTTTAACGTGGGTGCTATAAAAGCCTGCTGTAGTTTCAATACCATTAAAATTGGGTAACTTTGTTAAAAACCTGCTACAGTTTCAATACCATTACAAATGGGTAACTTTGTAAAAACCATGTAAAAAACCTGTTGCAGTTTCAATACCATTCAAACCATGTAAAAACCTGCTGCAGTTTAAATGGGTAACTTTGACCTATTCAATACCATTGTACCAAAAAAATACCATGTACCATCTGATACAATTGCTTTGTCAAAAGAAATGACCAAATCGACTTTACAAAATGTATAACAATATAGCATTACAATACCATTTAAATGAAGTGCAAAACGAGAACATTACAAATACCAAAGTGCATAACATTAGATTACTGAAGTCCATTACAAATTGTGTTAAAAAAGAGCATTACAAACTGAGCAAATCAACATTACATAATGAGAAACATTCTACTACTTCAACTGAGTAAAATAACTATCAGTAACACCATTACAAACACTGCCATCCAAAAACTAATCCTAAGCTTTTGAATTTCAAAATATTTTTCCATCAACAAACGGGATAATACAATTGTCAGGCAATTGCACCTCACTTGATCAACCCATCAAAAAAAATGTGCAATTCGACATCTGAAAGTTGTGAAATTTATCAATAATTGGAAAATAGGAACAAATAAACAACTATCTGTTACGAATTAGAGTAATTAAACAACAA